>NW_020174560.1:6646603-6824562 GCF_003031525.2 Neophocaena asiaeorientalis asiaeorientalis | reverse complement strand
CCCGGCTTTACAAACACAGTGGGAAAATGTCTTGACCACACATGCCCATGGTTTCAGCAGTGCAGCAGGACAGTGCCTTGCCTTTGTACCCCTACCAGCTTTGGTCTCGGAGTGGGAGAATGCCACACTGCTCATGCTTGTCAGCCTCAGCCAGGGAGTGGCTGAATGTGGCCCCAGAATTTAGCTAGGGAGCAATAGAATGTCAGCAATAGAATGTCTGTTCCTGCTTATCCACTCCAACCAGTAGTGAGGAAGTGCTGCAACCCCCTGAGCTTTCCTGCTTCATCAAGGCAGTGGTTGCCACCACTTTCTCCTGATTGTCTTAGCAAGATTGGAAGGAGGGTGCTGCCTCTGATCTAGCCCAGCTATGCTAGCAGGGTACCAGGCGAGTGCAGTAATGGCATCCACCAGTGCCTTTCTCTCCAAGGGGAGATTCTGCTGTGCCCTGCCCCTCCAGCAGTTGCTTTTATTTTTACTTATTTTTAATTTATATTTTATTTATTGTTGCTGCACGCGGGCTTTCTCTAGTTTGGGCGAGCAGGGGCTACTCTTCGTTATGGTGTGCAGGCTTCTCGTTGCAGTGGCTTCTCTTGTTGCGGAGCAGGGGCTTTAGGCATGCGGGCTTCAGTAGTTGTGGTACATAGGCTCAGTAGTTGTGGTGCACGGGCTCAGCAGTGTGGCTCGTGGGTTCTAGAGCGCAGGCTCAGTAGTTGTGGTGCACGAGCTTAGTTGCTCTGTGGCATGTGGGATCTTCCCAGACCAGGGCTTGAACCCATGTTCCCTGCATTGGCAGGAGGATTCTTAACCACTGCACCACCAGGGAAGCCCTTGATGCGATTTTAAATGGGATTGTCTTCTTGCTTTCTCTTTTTGATAGTTTATTATTAGTGTATGAAAAGCAATAGATCTAAAGAAAATTATTTATTTACTTATTTATTTTGGCTGTGCTGGGTCTTAGTTGCGACATGCTGGATCTTTGTTGCGGCATGCGGACTTCTTAGTTGTGGCATGCGGACCTCTTAGTTGCGGCATGCAGACTCTTAGTTGTGGCATGCATTCAGGATTTAGTTCCCCAACCAGGGATGGAACTTGGGCCCCCTGCATTGGGAGCGAAGAGTCTTACCCACTGGACCACCAGAGAAGTCCCAATAGATTTTTTAAATGTATTAATCTTGTATCCTGCCACTTTACCTAAGTCATTTATTAATTCTAATAGTGGAGACTTTAGGGTTTTCTATATATGGTATCATGTCATTTCAAATAGTGGCAGTTTTACTCCTTCCCTTCCAAATTTGGATGCCTTTAATTTTTTTTCTTTGTCTGTTTGCTGTGGCTAGGACTTCCAATACTATATTAAGCCAGAGCGGCAAGAATGGGCATCATTGTCTTGTTTCTGATGTTAGAGGAAAAACTTTCAGCTTTTCACCATTGAGCATGATGTTAGCTGTGGGTTTGTCATAAATGGTCTTTATTATGTTCAGATATGTTCCCTCTATACCCACTTTGATGAAAGTTTTTATCACGAACAAATGTTGAATTTTGTCAAATGCTGCATCCCATAGGTATTAGAAAGCTATGTTTCCATGTTCATTTGTCTTGAAGTATTTTCTGATCTCCTTTTCAATTTCTTCATTGACCCATTGGTTTTTTAGTAGCATATTGTTTCATTTTTCCCATTTTTCTTCCTGTAATTGCTTTCTAGTTTTATACCATTGTGGTTGGAAGAAATGCTTGATACAACTCCTATTCTCTGAAATTTGTTGAGAGTTATTTTTGGCCTAACATATGATCTATTCTGGAGAACATACCATGTGTACTTGATAAGAATGTGTATTCTGATCTTTTGGGATGGAATGTCCTGTAGATATCTATTAAGATTAACTGGTCTAATGCGTCATTTAAGACCATTGTTTCCTTCTTGATTTTCTGTATGGATGCTTCGTCCATTGATGTAAGTGAGGCGTTAAAGTCCCCTACTATTAATGTATTATTGCCAGTTTCTCCCTTTATGTCTGTTAATATTTGCTTTATATATTTAGGTGCTTCTGTATTAGGTGCATATATGTTGATGAGTATTATATCCTCTTCTTGTATCAATCACTTTATCATTAAATAACATCCTCTTTGTCATTTGTTATAGACTTTGTTATTAAGTCTATTTTGTCTGATATGAGTATTGCTCCCTCCCACATTTGCAAGAAATTTCTTTTTACGTCTCTTTGCTTTCAGTTTGTGTGTGTGTCTTTAGCTCTTTTAAGCAGAATATAGATGGGTCTTGGTTTTTTTTAATCCGGTCATCCTCCTTGTGTCTTTTGATTGAAGCATTTATTCCATTGACATTTAAAGTGATGTTTAAAAAAATTTATTTATTTTATTTTTGGCTGCATTGGGTCTTCGTTGCTGCGCACAGGCTTTTTCTAGCTGCAGCGAGTGGGGGCTACTCTTCATTGCAGTGCGCGGGCTTCTCATTGTGGTGGCTTCTCTTGTTGCAGAGCATGGGCTCTAGGTGCTCGGGCTTCAGTAGTTGTGGCACGTGGGCTCAGTAGTTGTGGCTTGCAGGCTCTAGAGCACAGGCTCAGTAGTTATGGCACACAGGCTTAGTTGCTCCACAGCATGTTGGATCTTCCTGGACCAGGGCTCAAACCCATATCCCCTGCATTGGCAGGTGGATTCTTAACCATTGTGCCACCAGGGAAGACCCAGTGATTTTTTGATTTGTATGTACTTATTGCCATTTTGTTCCCTGTATTCTGGTTGTTTCTGTAGTTCTTCTCTGTACTTTTCCTCTTCTTTTAGTTTCTTCCCTATGGTTTGATGATGCGGGCCTCTCACTGCTGTGGCCTCTCCTGTTGTGGAGCACAGGCCCCGGATGCGCAGGCTCAGCAGCCATGGCTCACGGGCCCAGCCGCTCCGTGGCATGCGGGATCCTCCTGAACCGGGGCACGAACCCGCGTCCCCTGCATCGGCAGGTGGACTCTGAACCACTGCGCCACCAGGGAAGCCCTCTCTCTGCTTTTTTGTGTATTTATTGTACGTTTTTGATTTGTTATTACTATTGGGTTCATATATGTTGATCTTTAATTGTATCTCCTGTTTTAAACTGGTAATCGTTTAAGTTCTAACACATTCAAAAGATCTGTATTTTAACTCCTCTCCCCCACACTTTGTGTTTTTGATATCATATTTTACATCTTCATGTTTATCCCATTATCCTTTTTATTCTAATGCATATTAGAATGCATATTCCAACTTGTTTTTGCCAAAAACATAAAACCCCAGAATGGTGAAATGAGTAGGACAATAAACTCCTGTATACCTTTGCCCTAGACTAATTACTAATATTTTGGTCACATTTTAGCCCACTTCTATTCTTATCACTCTAATCAACCACTATTAATGTCATGCACACAGTTTATTTCCTTTGCCACTGAACAACTTTCTTATTTGCTTCAGTTTTTTAATGCAGGTGTAATTTGCAGTGGAGAAATGCAGAGATTTCCCTGTTACAGTTTTGGGTTTTGACAAATACATACACTTATGTAACCCATACCTCCTTAAAGATTATTTCTTTTACCCCAGAACGTTCTCACATGCCCTTTCCCAGTCATCCTTACCCCCTCGGAAGCATATACTGTTCCAACTTCTTTCACTTCAGAGGAGTAGGCTTCCCTGTTCTTGACGATGTTACGTGTATCAGTATATCTTTCCTTTTTATTGCTGAGTAGTGTTCCATTTTATGAATATATTTAATTGTCCATTTTCCTGTTGGGTTGAATATATATTTTTGAGCTATTATGAATAAAGCTGTTGTGAACTTTGTAATACAAGTTATGTGTCATGGAGTTTGAGTCACCATTTGGGTGAGCTGAGACAGATAGTCAATCGAATGTGTATAATATGAGGCTCTGTTAAGTGATTTAAAGAAAAACAAAGGAGCGGAAGCATGATAGAGGGTGATCTTTCTGATTGGAAAATATTTTAGCAATGACCTAAAAAAAGTATGTAAGAGAACTATGGAGATAACTAGGGTATAACCTGATAATTCCAAGGAGATAGCAGAAAATGGAGTGTTTCTTAGGCAGGAGTGTGCTTGGCATATTCCAATGTGGGTGAGCAGGGTAGAGGGCTAGAGGTCAGAGAGATATTGATACCATGGTAGAAGAGCAAGAAAGGAGTTAAGGACATGAACAGTGTTTTTTTCTTACGAGGAAAATAAATGAATGGATTCACAATACGACGGTTGCCAGCAACAATAATAACTGCATAAAGTTTATTGAGTTCTTACATGTTGCAGCACCTTGTTTAGTCCAATCCATATCTTATATTTTTTAAACTTCACAACAATACTATGTGAGGTATTGGTACTTATCTCCACTTTACAGATGAGAGAATTAAAGCACTAAGGAATTAGACACATTAGCCTTTATCAGTACATTTATTTATTTTCCAACAGAGTTCTTCTTGGTCATAACTTTCTGACAGTAGATTTTTCAGTGAGCCAGGGTAACAGAGGAACAGATTCTGGGCTGTCTTTCTGGTTCGCACGTGGTTTAGTACCACAATAACTTGGGAGAATTATTTAGCCTCTCAAAGTCTCATTTTACTCCTTTGTCAAATGTATGATTTGTACTTTGTGTTTGTTAAGGTCTGGTGAGTCAAATCTGTGAAAGAGCACAAGAGGCCTGATCCTGGAAGAGAAATAATGTGATGCCACTAAATATTAAGGGATACCTCACATGCTGAACATTTTAACTTATGGAGGAAGATAATAAAGCAAACAATAACTTAAAAATGATGTGTTTGACATTTTAAACTTTCTGAAGTCACGGTGGAGTCTAAAATGTATACTCATGTTTTGGATACTTGAGGCAGATGCAAAGATTTACTTGATGTTCATGGTTTTTTTTTTTTTTTGCTGCGTTGGGTCTTTGTTGCTGCGTGCAGGCTTTTCTGTGGTTGCGGCGAGCTGGGGCGTTGCGGTGCTCGGGCTTCTCATTGCAGTGGCTTCTCGTTGCAGAGCGTGGGCTCTAGGTGTGCGGGCTTCAGTAGTTGTGGCACGTGGGCTCAGTAGTTCTGGCTCACGGGCTCTAGAGTACAGACTCAGTAGTTGTGGCGCACAGGCTTAGTTGCTCCGTGGCGTGTGGGATTTTCCCAGAGCAGGGCTCGAACCCGTGTTCCTTGCATTGGCAGGCGGATTCTTAACCAGTGCGCCACCTGGTGATCATGTTTTGATAAAACTGTTCAAGGCAATAAGATTTCTGTCCTGTTTTTCTTGCGGTTGGTTGATGGCACCCACAGTCTATGTGTCTGTTTTCCCATTTCTCTCTCTTCATCTCATCTTCCACTTTATCTCTGTCCTCTTTGTCCTAAAAAAATTCCTCACATTTTTCTCTGTTTAGGTGAGAAATAAACCTGAAGAGTATTCAGTTCATAATGGTGATTGTTTTGTAGCACAAAATAGAACATTGCGTAATAAAATAGAACTTTTTAGTGGGAAAATATCCACACAGAATCTAAAATTACACACAATAAAATGTATTGACTACAAACTAAGGGTGGAATCATACTTTCTAGCTAAAATTTAGATCTGCAAATATGACTACAACTTGAAGCTCACATTGAGAGAATCTATGATGAAAATGGGTTTGGACAACCTCATTGAATTAAATATTTTCTAAAAGAATTATTTCAATAAAATAACAAATGGAATGGAAGACTTGGAAACAGTTTAACTGATAAAATGAATTAAATTGTTCAATGGAATCTTTCTGCAGAAGGCACTCTCAGTTAAAATTAGTACCTACTTAATACACTTTTGTGTAAAATCTCTGTTTTCCAGTCATCCTCAACATCAAAAGAGTAGAGCTGGAATATCTTATTATCAGTTGGATGTTTATTTGCCTCTGGATATGATTTTGGATCCATACAGGAGTGGTTTCTATTTGATACCTTGAAATCCTTAAGGCTGATCCATGAACTTAAACTCTTTAGTTAATGAGTTTACAATAGTGTGTATGATGGGGGGTGTTATTCAACATTTTCTGACATGCAAACTGTCTTGAATTTTGTTGAGGGGGAGAGGAGTTGGTGACTTGGTGGGCAAGCACATTTTCATTACTTTAATTGTGCGATTTATTAGGATTTTAAGCTTTTTATAAATGTTTTAGTGTTACAGGACAGAATTAAAAGGATTTAGAATAAAAGGAGTTTAACAAAAGGACTTTGCAACAGGATTGCAATAGTTTTTATATTTGATGGATTTAGCTAACGGCTTTTCATTTCAATCATCATGCTACATTCTGTTAAATGCTGTAGAACAGGTGTGTGTAACGTCATTCTCTCTATTGTACATGCAAATAAACACAATTTTAT
The DNA here is from genome assembly GCF_003031525.2 of Neophocaena asiaeorientalis asiaeorientalis. Lineage (NCBI taxonomy): Eukaryota > Metazoa > Chordata > Mammalia > Artiodactyla > Phocoenidae > Neophocaena > Neophocaena asiaeorientalis. Next base: position 6,818,190 of record NW_020174560.1, on the reverse strand, counting down.
GTATAAAAAGTTAATCCTCTACAATTTGGAGGATTACATTACGGGAGGGTGATGACTCCGTTAGGCATCTTGGAGAGTACATGCTATTTGTATTGCAAGAAAAATCAGGTTAATAGCTACGGTGTTCATGAGATTATAGAATTTTTATACCAACACTTTAAAAAATTGTATTTATTCAAACCATCCACAAAGAAATTATTTAAGGCAGAGTTAAGGTTTTGTTACATGGTTTTCCAACTTTGAAAAAATTTAATATAGAGTGTGCCTCAAAGATATTTGAAGGATTTGTTATGGTTTGTTTGCTTACTGAAGATTCGTCTTTTCTATTTACAAGGTTTTGGTAGTACAGTGGGGGCTTTTGGCTTTATGTTGTTCTTAAGTGAGGGCATTATTTTGTAGTTTAAATTTTTTGCTTGGTTACCTTTTCTGAATATCCATGACGCTTATCTTTAGTAAGCGTCAGGTGACTGACCTAGAGAACAGATTCAGTAGGACTGTTGTAACCCAGTAGGTCAGTGGAAACCAATGGAATTCTTCAATTCAGGTTTGAGAAACACAAAAACAATCAAACCATTCTTGCCAGTATTATTTGCATTTTAAAGACATGATGTATCATTCATCAAATTGGTATGTATAATACAGGTACAAACCATAAAGACCTTGTCAGAACACCAGGATGCAGAGGGAAAATAGGTATTGTTAAAGGTGAAGGTGAAATATGGAGGAGTGAAGAATTGGCCTTGTATAGCTGAAGTTCAATTATAATTAATTTGGAAAATAAATGTTATGGGCTTTGGACCAGTTAATTTTTAACTTGTGCTTCGCTCGAAAGTCATATTGTTAATTGTGAAATCTGATTTATTTGTTTAGCAGGGGTAAGAGCACACAATCCGTAGTAAATTAATGTTTGGTGAAGATGTAGTCACTGATCTTTATAAGATTCTCAAAATTTAAATTAGTTATGGAGAACTTTATTCATCAACACTGTTTATAGTTTTGGATCCTTTTTTTTAATAGTTTTGATCTTTTTAAGATGTGATAATACAGTCTGTTAGTGGATCATAGAACTTGTCTTAACCTATTTAGTATAATTATTATCACAATTTAAAAGTATATTATGTCAGATCACAATCTAAATGTGTAACCATTAACTTGTCCTCCTCTGGATTAAACTTCATTATTTTTGGAGGGATCCATTAACGAGGATTATTAACATTAACATTACAGTTGCTGTTTACCATCTAGCAAAGAAATGATACATTATTAAAAGAGAGCTGAAGTCCCCTGGCTACCTCTCCCAAATATTGTCTTCATCCTAAACCCTTAAGAGGACTATTCCTATCCTGAAATTGGTGTTTATGTGTTTAGCACTTAAGATAACTAAATATCTGTCTATACATCTAACTACACACACACTCATGTGGGCACACACTTGTTCAAGCACACAACTTGTACCTTTTTCAAAATTGTGGTAAAAATCACATAACATAAGCCGTCGTTAGGGCTTCCCTGGTGACGCAGGGGTTAAGAGTCCGCTTGCCAATGCAGGGGACATGGGTTCAAGCTCTGGTCCGGGAAGATTCTACGTGCTGTGGAGCAGCTAAGTCCGTGCGCCACAACTACTGAGCCTGCGCTCTAGAGCCCGTGAGCCACAATTAGTGAAGCCTGTGTGCTTGGAGCCTGTGCTCTGCAACAGGAGAAGCCACCACAGTAAGAAGCCCGCACACCGCAACTAAAGAAAGCCTGCATGCAGCAGCAAAGACCCAAGGCAGCCAAACATAAAGAAAAAAAAAATTACCATCTTTAAATCTTTACAAACTTTTTTTTTCCTGCCCAGCCGTGCTGCGCAGCATGCGAGATCTTAGTTCCCTGACCAGGGATTGAACCCGTGTCCCGTGGTCCCATGAAGTGGAAGCACAGAGCCCTAACCATTGGACTGCCAGGGAATTCCCGGCAAACTTTTAATTGTACCGCTTGGCAGTGTTAAGTGCATTCAAGGAACTTTGTACCCATTTGAACACCAGCTCTCCATTTCTCTCTCCATCACTAGTCCCTGGTAATCACATTTTTCTTTCTGTTTCTAGGAATTGGACTACTTTAGATTCCCCATACAAGTGGAATAATAGAGTATTTGTCTTTTCATGACTAGTGTATTTCATTTAGCATAATGTCCTCAAGATTCATCTGTGTGTAGCATGTGACAGGATTTCCTTTTTAATATATACATTTTCTTTATCCAGTCATCATTTGATGGACATTTGTGTTGCTGCCACCTTTTGCTATTGTGAATGATTCTTTAGTGAACATGGGTGTTCAAGAGCTTGCTACATCTTTTTAAAATTAATATTTTAAGAGCATTTTTTTTTTTTTTTTGCGGTACGCGGGAGTCTCACTGTTGCGGCCTCTCCCGTTGCGGAGCACAGGCTCAGCGGCCATGGCCCATGGGCCCAGCCACTCCGCGGCATGTGGGATCTTCCTGGACTGGGGCACGAACCCATGTCCCCTGCATTGACAGGCGGACTCTCAACCCCTGTGCCACCAGGGATGCCCTAAGAGCATTTTTTAGATACCAGAACTGAGCAGAAAGTACAGAGTTGCTGTATATCTCCTGACCCCTCACATCTCACAACTTCCCCCACTATTCATACCCTGCACCACAGAGGTACCCACACTGACATCATTATCACCCAAAGTCCATAATTCTCATTAGGGTTCCCTATTGGTGTTGTACATTCAGTAGGTTTTGACAAATGCATAAGGACATGTATCCACCATTGTAGTGTCTGAACAGAATAGTTTTCCTACCCTAAGCATCCTCTGTGCTCTACTTACTCATGCCTCCCTCCTTCTTAACCTCTGAAGACCACTCATCTTTTTTTTTTTTTTTTTTCAGTACGCGGGCCTCTCATTGTTGTGGCCTCTTCCGTTGCGGAGCACAGGCTCCGGACGCGCAGGCTCAGCGGCCATGGCTCACGGGCCCAGCCGCTCTGCGGCATGTGGGATCTTCCCGGACTGGGGCATGAACCCGTGTCCCCTGCATCGGCAGGCGGACTCTCAACCACTGCGCCACCAGGGAAGCCCACCACTCATCTTTTTACTGTCTCAGTATTTTTACTGTCTTTTGCCTTTTCCAGAGCCATTTAAGTTTCTGCCATGTATTTTCATGGCTTGATAGCTCATTTCATTTTAGTCCTGAGTCATATTCCCTTGTCTGGAGGTACCACAGTTTATTTATCCACTCATCTACTGAAGTGCATCTTGATTGCTTCCAAGTTTTGGCAACTGGGAACAAAGCTGATAGAAATGTCCATGTGCAGGTTTTTGTGTAAACAGAGTTTTCAACTCCTTTGGGTAAATACCAAAGAGCATGATTGCTGGATCTTGTAGTAAGAGCATGTTTAGTTTAGTAAGAAACTGCCACACTGTCTTACGATGTGGCTGTACCGTTTTGCATTCCCTCTAGCGATGATTGAGAGTTCTTGTTGGTCTGCATCCTTGTCAGCATCCGGTGTTGTTGTTTTTACATTTTGGCTGATCTAGTATGTGTGGAGTGGTATCTTATTGTTGTTTTGATTTGAATTTCCCTGATGACCTGTGATGTGGAGCATCTTTTCATATGCTTATTGGCCATCTGTATATTTACTTTGGTTAAGTGTCTGTTCAGATCTTTTTCTCAGTTTTAAATTGGGCTGTTCGTATTCTTACTGTTTAGTTTTAAAAGTACTTTGTTGTATTTGGGATAACACTCCTTTATCAGATGTGTCTTTTGCAAGTATTTCTCCAAGTCTGTGGCTTTTCGTCTCACTCTTGACATATGTACCTTTTTAAAGAGCATAAATTACATAATATTAAAAGAAAATATTTATCCTCTTTATTCTACCTTCCATTTAAAAATAACCTGCCTTCTGAGATATTACATATTTACCAGAAAGTTGCAAAAATACTACAGACAGGTGTTGTGCACCCTCTGCCCAGCTGGTTACATCTTATATACAATATAAAAACCAGGAAACTGATGACATTGGTGGGATGTGTGCACATAGTTCCATGTCATTTTATCACATGTGTACATTCATGTAACCGCTACCATAATCAAGATACAGATCTATTTCATCACTACAGTAATCTCCCTGACACATCTCCGTCCACCATCCCTAACCTTTGGGAATTTATCAGTCTGTTTTCCATCTCTGTACTAATTTTGTCATTTCAAGAGTATTACGTAAGTGGATTTACACAGTATTGCTTTTTCACTTAGCACAGGTTTGTTGAGGCGTATCCAAGTTGTTTAGTGTATCAATAGTTAGTTCCTTCTTACTACTGATTAATATTTCATGGTGTGGAGGTAAAATTCATCTGCTGCAGGACATCAGGGATGATTTCACTTATTTTGCTGTTTAAAATAAATCTACTATGAAATTTGTGTACAAGTTTGTGTGGGTGTAGTTTTTATTTTTCTGGGATAAATGCCCAGTAGTATGATTGCTGGGATATATGGTAAGTGTATGTTTAGGTTTTTTGTTTCTGCTCTTTTAAAGAAACTGCCACACTCTTTTCTAAAGGGGCTGTACTATTTCATATTTCCACCAGGAATGTGTGAAAGAACTAAGTTCTCTGCATTTTTGTCAGCCTTTGCTTTTTACATTTCCCTGGTAGCTAATGTTGTTGAAAATCTTTTCATTTGCATATCTGCTTTCCATATCTTATTTTCAGTGAAATATCTCATGTCTTTTGCCCATTTAAAGTTGGATTTTTGTTTTTTAGTTTTGAGTATGTTGAGATTATTTCATATATTCTAGATGGGTCCTTTGTCAAATATGTGTTTTTGCAAGTATTTTTTCCAATGTGTAGCTTGTTTTTAATTTTAATTATAGCCAACTCATTGCTTTTTTCGGTCTCATGGATCATATTTTCTGTGTCATGTCTGAGACCTCTTCACCAAACCCTAGGTCCTACGATTTTCTTTTGTCTTCTTCTAGAAGTTATATAGTCTTACATTTTAATCTCTGATCCATGTTGAGTTAATTTTAGGTAAGGTGTTTTATTTCCAGTTTTATTCTTTTCCTATGGTTATGCAGCTGCCTCAGGACCATTTGTTGAAATGGTTAAACGGTCTTATTCCACTTAATTGCCTTTACACCTCTTTCAAAAATCAGTTGACCATATTTGTTTGGGTCTGTTTCTGGATTGTGTTCTGTTCCATTAATCTGTGTATCTCCTGTCAACTTTATATATCCGTTTACTTAGATTGTCTTTAATTTCCTGCATCAGCATTTTGTAGTTTTCAGTCTCTAAGTCCTGTATATATATTTTAGATTTATACCTGAGTATTTAATGTTCTTTTGAGAAGTTATTAATGGTATTGTATTTTTAATCTGGAATTCTGGAATTCTGTGTGCTTGTTGCTGGTATATAGAAATACGGTTGATATTTTGTATGTTGATCTTGACTCTGGTGACCTTGCTGAGCTAACTCACTAGCTCTAGAAGTTTTTGCTGTTGTTGATTCCTTGGGATTTTCAATGTATCAATCATGTTATCTGAAAATAGGGAGTTTTATTTCTTCCTTTCTTATCTGTATGACTTTTTCCCCCTTTCTCTTCTGCTTCGTTGCCTTGTCTAGAACTTCCAGTACTATGCTGAATAGCAGTGGTGAGAGTGGAGTCCTTACCTCGTTCTTGCAAAATTCTTGTTTGTCCTTGTTTGTTCTGTGAAAAAATTTGAAACATTTCATGGATTCTTTCCTCCTGTCTTTCTCTTTTCTCTCTTTTTGGAATTCCTACCTACGTACTGGAACTTTGAGGCTGTCCTTTAACATTTCTCTTGTGTATGTGTTTGTGTGTGTGTATAAATTAATGCTGTTTTTCTTTTTTTTTTTTCCGGTGTTTTTGCTGTGTTCTCTAGGAAACTTTCTCTGATGCTTATGTTGAGTTTTTAAATAATATCTACCTTGTTTTTAACTTCCCAGAGCTCTTTTATTTTCTAAGCGTCAGTTTTTCATTGCATTCTTATATTGCTTCATGCCTGAAATATCTTCTCATATTTTAAAAATTATTAATGCTAGTTTCAAAATTTTTGATACTTTCTTCCTGTACAGAGTTAACCACTTTTCCAGGTGCTTGTACCTGTTTGTAAGCAGCAAACTAAAAAACTGATTGCAAGCAATGTGTATGTGTTTGCCAACCTCTAACTTTATTGAGGGTGCTTTGGTTGTGCTGTTTCTTGGAGCTCTCTGGTTGACAATGTCTTTCAGTCTTTCTTCACAGACTGACTGATTTAATTTTTTTTCTAATACATTGCTATTCATTTTACTAGTCTTTTCTCAGGATTTTGCATTGTTGTGTGTTGAGAATGGCCTGAAATTTTGAAGTTTTTAAAGTTTCTGTTGTGACCTTCCTTTATTTAGTTTTGAAATCAAGGTTATACAACTCTTAGGTAATTAGTTGGTGGAATTGGGGGTGGTTTTCTGATTTCATGGTGAATGTGTATAAGATTGACGTTGCTAATTTTAAAAAAAGGTTTTTAAATGTTGGTTCAATTTTGAAAATAGTTATAAGTTTATTTATAGCTCTTCTAGTTTTTGTTCAGTCAACTGTATAAATATATCAATTTAAATGAATGTTTTGCTATCTCTTTAGCTGTAAATGTTTTGAGAGAATGAAAATAATGGGAAATATACAAGAATACTTCTCAAAGTTTTATTTTACATTTTATTTCATGTTCCTTATCAGGTGCTCAAAAGTGTGACAACTTTGCTGAAAAAAGGCCCCTCCTTGGTGTTTGTAAGAGCACTGGATCTTCTGGGTAAGGAATTAAAAAAAATTTCTTTGAACCACTATTAAAATTTTGTATTATTTCAGAGGGGGAACTTTGATGTCTTCAAATCTTTGTTTACCATAAGAGTATGCTCTTACAAGACAGATGGGAAAGGAAATAAAAGCATATTTAGGGTTTTTGTCACTCAGTCCTTGGGATTTTTCTGCTCACTGTTTTCTCAAATGTAGGGTGATAGCAAAACATGAAAGCAAGCCAGCAGTACCTCAGACTTCAGTCTTGAAATAAAAGATTAGCATCGTTAAGAAAAATGTGTTTCAGTTTATGTGTTTATTTAGTATTTATAGTGGCCTTCTACAGTGGATTAGAACTTACTATTAGGTCGTCGTCGTCGTCGTCATCATCATCATCATCGTCATCATCACCACCACCACCATTAACATTTACTGTTGTTGTAGCTAGCATGTGCCTGACACTGTTCTAAAGGCATTCCATGAATTTTCTCTTTCATTTCTTTCAGCAATACTATGAAATAGATACTGTTCTTAGTCCCATTTTGCAGTTTAGAAACACTCAGGCGCTGAATTCACACAGTGGAGCTGTGGATTCAAACCCAAGCAAGCATTCTCTTAATTCCATGCTGATTACATTTGTGACCATGAGAGGACTATGGACAAAGATGATTAATGGTTATTACTCAGGAAGTCAGATTTTCCCCTACTTTCTCTATATAGTAAATGAGAATATGTGCTTCTTAATGGCTTACGGTGATTTAGTTACCAGGTTTGTCATGACCTTTTCACTATGTAATTCCAATTCAACCGCTGGTAAAATTGCAATGGCCTATACAAACCATGTAATTGAAAGTTACTGGGTAGGCAGTCCAGGGCTAGTGAAGTGTTTCTGTGATATGTCATTAATGACCTAGGTTCTTTCCATTTCTAGTTTTGACATCTTTTAGGATCTGACCCCTTCCCCTAATGATCTCAAGAAGGCTACTGTCTTTTCAGTTAGTGCCTCTCCTCCACTTGAACTCCTAGCTACAAGGTAAGCAGGGATATGATTATGGTTTTGTTAGTAAGGTAGAGGATCAAAATGAATATTAGGCTTGGCAACCAGTAGTCCCTGCTTTGTACTTTCAGCTGATAGTATACACTCTAGGTCATGGATGCAGTGCAGAAGGGAAGAATGTGCTAGTGGTGTTACATGATTAGGTCTTGGAATCTTAATCGTTGCTTTCTGGGGAAATGGTTGGGCTACATACATGCATTACAAGGCAGTTTCCTTCCGGTGTAAATTTTTGGGTTGAAGTGGGCAAAAATTTACTTTGTGTTCATCACTCTGCCAGGTATGGGATGAGGATACAAAGCATGAAAACCGAATTCCGTGTCCCAAAGACTTAAGGATGTTGCTGAAAACAAAAACATAGCACACAGAAAATGATTCTGATATAATGATGTGTAATAGGAATTCAAAGAAGGTAGAGATCAGTGTGCATGGATTAATGGGAGATGGCCTCATGAGGAAGGCACAGCTTATGCTGGATCTAAAGGAATAAGAAAGTTTGGCAGTACATGAAGAAGACTAAGGACTTCCAAAGTACGTTATAAAGCTATAAAAGGGGAACAGACACTGGTATAAATATACTTAGGAAAGATGGAGGTTTGTGACTTAGAATGAAGTCCATCTGCAAAACAGGTAATAACAACCATTTCGGTGCTCTAGAACTCAACCAAAGGCTTCCAACAATGTGGAAAGTGTTTATGTTTGAGAAACCGGTAAATATTAAGCCATAACAGTGGCAATCTGTCACATTCATGCCTGGAAGCTGCTCCCATCACACTCCACCCTTTCCCCTTCCAACTTGCTTGATTTTCCAGGGTATGCAATGTCATGATGATGCCCAGCAGCATTGCCCCTGGAAGTTATGGTCTTGGGGTCATGAGAGTTGTGCAGGCCCATGGCTCTTTTAACCCAAAGTCATGGTTAGCTGAGGCTTCATGTAGGGGCAGAGGAGCCATGAAAGCATCCAGGGAAAGCTAAAATCTGGAAGACTTGAAAATGTCTGCCTGTTGAACGTGTTCCTCTACCCACACATAGATCCTTTTGGAAAGGATGACAACCTTTATTGACTTAGGGTATTTGAGCAAATTCTCTGTCGAATCTTTGGCTAAATCACTAAGCTACTTAGACACAGGGGCAAGCAGGCTTTAAAATGAAAACAAGAATTAAAGAAAACTAAAACTCAGCAGAGGCATTAGTAACTGCACATTGTGGAGGAAGAGAGATTTCCAGAATTCTTATACTATTTTATATAACATGTCTAGTTTTCAGCATAAAATTATGATACATACCAAGAAGTAGGAAAGTGTGATATACTGAGAAAAGTAGGTGATAGAACGTGTTCCTGATTGTTTCCAATGTTAAAATTTGTAGACAGGGCCTTTAAAGCCGTTATTCTACATATGTTCTAAGAACTAAATGAACCGTTTCTGGAATGATAGGGAAGTATGATAACAGTGACTGAACAAATAGAGAATCTCAATAAGAAATTAGAAATTGTAGAAAAACCAAATGGAAATTCTGGAGTTGAAGAGAAAAAAGGTGAAATAAACTCTCTGGAAGAACGCAACACCATATTCAAGTCAGCACAAGTATCAGGGAACTGGTGTGTTGACAAGTGAGCTGAAAGGGAATGGGAACCAAGCAGAAGAGGGGAAACACTTGTGGTGAAAGAAAACCTTGTTGATTTCGCTCTTCCTGGTGTTCAGGTCCCTGTAATTCAGGCGCGCCCAGTCCTGTTGAAGCCCCACAAAAAGATGTGTTTACGGAAGGTGCTCAGCTACCTACTGAGTTTGGTTTGCAGGTTTTGAAAGATTTTCCATTCCTTAGCAACGCTGCTTAACTGTATGATTAAGGAGATTGTTTTTATTTTTACAGGATTCATTTATTGAGGTATCACTTTATCAAAAAACAAGACACGAAAGGAAGGGTTGTATATAGTAGGTGATGAGATGATTTATTGAGGGATGACCATGATGGTATGCAGGTTATATTAGTCAGGGTTCTCCGGAGAATCAGAACCAGTGGGATGTGAGATGTATGTGTGTGGGGAGGGAGGGAGTGGGGGATTGATTTTAAGAAATTGTCTCACATGATTGTGAGGGCTGCAGATCCAAAATCTGGAGACTGAGGGAAGAGTTACAATTTCAATCCAAAGACAGAATTCCCTCTTCCTCCAAGGAAGTCAATGTTTTAAAATTTTATTAGAACTTTGAACTGATTGGATGAGTCCCACTCACATTATGAAGCATAATCTGCGTTACTCAAACTGCTGATTGAAATGTTAGTCTTATATAAAAAATACCTTCAGAGAAACATCTAGAATAATATTTGACCAAATCTGGTTATTGTGGCCTAGCCAAGTTGACACATTAATGACCACAGGGGCGATGAATATAGTTCTGATTAAAATAGCATTTGCGGAACTTCCCTGGTGGCGCAGTGGTCAAGAATCCGCCTGCCAATGCAGGGGACACGGGTTTGAGCCCTGGTCTGGGAAGATTCCCTCATGCCACGGAGCAGCTAGGCCCCTGTGCTGAAACTACTGAACCTGCACTCTAGAGCCTGCGAGCCACAACTGCTGAGCCCGCGTGCCTAGAGCCCGTGCTCCACAACAAGAGAAGCCACCGCAATGAGAAGCCTGCACACCACAACGAAAAGTAGCCCCCGCTCGCCACAACTAGAGAAAGCCCATGGGCAGCAATGAAGGCCCAATGCAGCAACCCCCCCCCAAAAAAAAATAGCATTTGCTGGGCTTCCCTGGTGGCGTAGTGGTTGGGAATCTGCCTGCCAAGGCAGGGGACATGGGTTCGAGCCCTGGTCTGGGAAGATGCCACATGCCGTGGAGCAACTAAGCCCGTGCACCACAACTGCTGAGCCTGTGCTCTAGAGCCCACGAGCCACAACTTCTGGGCCCATGTGCCACAACTTCTGGGCCCATGTGCCACAACTACTGAAGCCCATGCACTGCAACGAAGAGTGGCCCCAGCTCTCGGCAACTAAAGAAAGCCCGTGAACAGCAACGAAGACCCAACACAGCCAAAAATAAATTTATTAAAAAAAATAGCATTTACCTATTTCAAAAAAGTCTATTGTAGGCACTCATTTCCCCTGTCCCATTTCTGCTCATTAATTTATTTCTAGTAGGAGAATCATTCTGGAAAGAGACTGCTATATGTCTGTATCATTTGCTGGGTTGTTTTAAGAATGGTTATTGGGCTTCCCTGGTGGCGCAATGGTTGAGAATCTGCCTGCTAATGCAGGGGACACGGGTTCAAGCCCTGGTCTGGGAGGATCCCACATGCCGCGGAGCAACTAGGCCCGTGAGCCACAACTACTGAGCCTGCGCATCTGGAGCCTGTGCTACACAACAAGAGGCCGCGATAGTAAGAGGCCCGCGCACTGCGATGAAGAGTGGCCCCCACTTGCCACAACTAGAGAATGCCCTCGCACAGAAACGAAGACCCAACACAGCAAAAATAAATTAATTAATTAATAAACTCCTACCAACATCTTAAAAAAAAAAGTCTTATAAAAAAAAAGAATGGTTATTGATAAATAAATGCAAAGATATTTTCTTCTTGTTGTTTTTGTTTTGTTGTTTTTGTTTGTTTGCTTTTTTCTTTTGGCTGCATTGGGTCTTTGTTGCTGCATGGGCTTTCTCTAGCTGTGGTGAGCAGGGGCTACTCTTCGTTGTGGTGGGCAGACTTCTCATTGCAGTGGCCTCTCTTGTTGTGGAACACAGGCTCTAGGAGCGCAAGCTTCAGTAGTTGCGGCACATGGGCCCCATGGTGTGTGGGCTTGAGTAGTTGTGGCTCCACGGCTCTAGGTCACGTGGGCTTCAGTAGTGGTGTGCAGGCTCAGTAGTTGTGGCTCATGGGCTCTAGAGCGCAGGCTCAGTAGTTGTGGCACACGGCTTGGTTGCTTCGCAGCATGTGGGATCTTCCTGGGTTCGAACCTGTGTCCCCTGCATTGGCAGGCTAATTCTTAACCACTGTGCCACCAGGGAAGTCCTCCTTGGTTTTAAGCACAGTGCCTTCTAACTAGCAGGCTCTCAAAAATATTTATTTTTTGCTAAATGAATTTTAGTAAGCTTGCTTAGTAACACTTTTTTATGGTTGAGAAAATGTCTTAATCTGAGGAACCACATCTCCTGAACGTGGGTGTTGATGTCTTCTTCAGAGCCTGTGGTGAACAAAATTTTAGGACCCCCTTCACCCTTTGGAGACGTACAAGACATGTCTGTTGCTGTTCATTTCCGTGGCAAATGCTTTATTGAGCACAAGGTGCTTTGGACACTGTCAGTTGCTTATACTCACAATTAATGCCACTTAGTTCTTCTTAGGAAAGTTCAGGAAAATTTCCTTTTGATGTATAAATTTTCATATTTATATTAAATTTATAATAACTTTTCAAAGAAAGGGGGGGAATTACTATGGAAATAATCACAGCCCTTCCTCATTTTTTATCCTTTAGGTATACACACATTACACTTAGCCCACAATTTTTAATACTGGCTGTTACTGCATTCATGACAGTCATTAAAATGCCATTTATTTTTATATTCTAGTCTTTTTTTGTGTGTATGTGTCTATGTAGAGAGAAAGAGAGAGGGAGAGGGAGAAGGGGAGAGAGAGAGACAGATACACTGTTTCATAATCATTCCAGATAAGCCATTTAAGTGCTTGGTGGGACATAATGTTTATTGTGCTACTGATCCAGGGATTAAGTCAGTGCCTTGTGTAATAATTTGAGGGAGGGAGGAGAAGTATGGACAGTATACTAAGGAATATACACTTTCTTAGGAAATGAAAGCTCATTGTGTATTACATGCTAAACTGTTCCAGTAATGCAGTTTTTTGTGGTTAGGATTTTGTTGGGTATTATGAATAATTGCAAAAGAGTAACGTTATTCAACAGCTGGCTGCAGACCTTGAAGAATGTTTAATCCAATATAATATCATCACGTTATTGGAGTGAAGGTGTGATCTTTACATAGAGAGAATCATAGAATACTGGCAGTGGAAAGAACCTTGAAACCACGTAAGATATATGCTACAGATAAAGGAAGTCTTATCCAGAGACTCACATCATATATCCATTTGGTGGTGGGAAATTCTCGTGAGAGTGAGAAAATTTCCCTCAGAAACAGACTTACAGAGAACAAACCAGTGATTACCAGAGGGGAGCAGTGTGGGAGAAGAGGTGAAATAGGTGAAGGGGATTAAGAGGTACAAACTGCCAGTTGTAAAATAAATAAGATACAGGGATGTAATATACAACACAGAATAAAGTCCAGATTTTATAATAACTTTGTATGGTGTATAATCTATAAAAGTATTGAACCACTGTGTTGTACACCTGAAACGAATATTGAAAGTCAACTATGCTTCAATTAAAAGAGTGAGAGGGACTTCCCTGGTGGTCCAGTGGCTAAGACTCCCAATGCAGGGGGCCTAGGTTCAATTCCTGGTCAGGGAACTAGATCCCACATGCCGCAACTAAGAGTTTGCATGCCTCAACTAAAGATTCTGCACACTGCAACGGAAAAGATCCTGCATGCTGCAACGAACATCCCACACATGGCAACGAAGATCCCACACGTGGCAACGAAGATCCCGCATGCCACAACTACGACCTGACGCAGCCAAATAAATAAATAAATATTAAAATAAAATAAAATGAAAGTGTGAGAAAATTTCTTTATTTCAATTTGTTAGGAATCCCTTATCTCTTGTTAAATAAGCACTCTATGGCCGTATTTCCAAGATTGAATTTTAATAATCAGAGAGATTAAGATTTTGGCAACCAAAGACATCTTAAATTTACCTTGAAAAAAGCTAATTAATTTTAATAGCTGCATAGGAATGAAGACTTAATTTCAAAATTAAGGACTGTTCATTAAATATGATACAGTTAGTTCACAGTATTAATAGTTTTGCAGTTTGTTACCAATTGCTAAAAAAGGTCATTTTGGATTGACAGAATTCTGTGGGACTGGTTTTCATTTATTTATTTATTTATTTATTTAATTTTCTTGAAGTATAGTTGATGTACAGTGTTGTGCCATTCTCTGCTGTACAGCACAGTGACTCAGTTATACACATAGAGACATTCTTAGGGCTGGTGTTTGGTAGACACTGATCTAAAGCAGCAGTTATTTAGGTGGAGGTTAAGCACAGTTTCACTGTCCTGAAGTGTTGCTGAAGAGAGTTTATTTCAACTTGTGTCTAAAATAAATAAGGGTTATATTAAATAGAACTAGAAGGGAGGTTGCTTGGGATACTAAGTATCTGACATTTCTTCTTGTCATTAAATGTCACAGAGCCGTTACATACGATGCCCTTGTTTTAACTGATTTTCATCCTGTTGTGTTGTGAGGTCTGATGGAATCACAGTTTGGGCTGGCATTACTTGTGCAGATACAAAAAAGAGGTTTATGCCATTCTTCCAGTCTTTGGTGCTCTAACACGTGAGCTTTTTGAGTAGTTCCTTGGCCTTCCTTCAAGTACCCAGTCTTTCACTTGTTCATCTCACTGGTCTTTTACATTTCTGTGGGTGTTCTGCGTTTTCTTCTAGCTCTCTGCATGGCCTTGTGACTCTCTTTACTGCTTTCAAAGACTGGACTTTTACATCTTTGATATACCATTTATGCTGGAAGCTGCCACCCTGGCACAGAGGTTTTTAATGAGATGGGTCAGGATAGTGGGGTATCCAATATCGTGGATTGTTCATGGACCTCTTGACTTTAGTATTGTCTTAGAACCACCAGAGCCCTCAGAGCATGATAGAGCACACCCTGTTTATCTGATTATGGATGTAATAAAACCTTAAGGAAATAAGATGACATTACTGTAACAGGTAAAAGTTGTTTTTTAATGTATTTATTTAAAAATATAGTATCTAAACTATGGACACCAGTTAGTGGTGTGTTGTAAGACTGTTTTTATAGACATTGTTGTATATTTCCTTGTGAGCCTGAAATTGGTACAAATTTCAAATGGCCCACCAAAATGGTTATATGTAGGTGACTAAACCAAAGGAATCCTGCTTTAATTTTTTGAAGAACTACTATTTTTTTTCTTGCTATTAACGTAATATTTGTATTCCTGAAAACCTGTCCTGTTAGGGTCCTAGCTAGAAATAGAAGATATACTCAAATTGGGTAATTTGAGGAGAGTTTAAAGTGAATAGGAGCTGAGACCCTTTACCATTTCTAAGCAAGGGGTGAGAGCCATTAGCAGAATCTCCAATGAGAGCCCTATCAAAATGTTCACCTGACAGGAGCTGTGGCCTCTGGTGGAGAGATTCAGTCCATCTGCAATAACCTGACAGCAGAGCAGCCAGGGGTGTCCCCGCCTTACTGTCATTTCTCCAGATGACTCTCTCAGGCTGAGCCCAGCCAGAAGCTGGAGGTTCTGAAGGTTCAGGGAACCTATGGATGCAATCCGTTTGATATGTGCCAGCCTCCCAAGGCAGGGAGCTGGGTGCCTTGAAAGCAGAGTATTTACAGGGGCAGCATGTTTATTATATTCTGCAAAATTGCACCCTAAAACTGAGGTTATGGGGAAAACAGATATGGAGAAAGTTTATACAATGGTGTAATCACAGCAGTAGTCCTGATTAAAATTTAAAAAGGAATGTTAATATTAAAATTACTAGTAAATATGGAATTTTACCTTAAAAAGAAGGCCAAGGAGCCTTGATGGAATGGGGGTATAAGAAGGAGTTGAGACTGTTAAGTGAGAGCGGTAAGAACAAAATGGACAAAGACCAGGTGGAAATAAGCTATAACATTTCTTGTTGCCTAAGCACATGGTCAAACTGAGCCATGACAAATCTGGTCCCTCCTGGTTTTCTGTATTCAACTGAGCTAGTGAACTCTGTGTTCAAAATATACTTTGTATGTTGTATTGTAACACGAATGACTAAGTGCTGTCAATTTTATTAATACCACTTCCTTTATTAATACTACTGATGTCACTCCTCATTCAGAATCATAAATTTTAGCAGACTCTGATGTGTTTGTATACACTTTTAACAGCTTTACGAGGTGTAATTGATATGCAATAAACTATGTTCTTTTTTAAAAAATAAATTTATTTATTTATTTATTTTTGGCTGCGTTGGGTCTTCGTTGCTGTGTGCAGGCTTTCTTTAGTTGCGGCGAGCAGGGACTACGCTTTGTTGCTGTGCGTGGGCTTCTCATTGCAGTGGCTTCTCTCGCTGCGGAGCACGGGCTCTAGGCATGCACGCTTCAGTAGTTGTGGCTCGTAGGCTCTAGAGCACAGGCTCAGTAGTTGTGGCCCATGGGCTTAGTTGCTCTGCAGCATGTGGGATCTTCCCAGACCAGGGCTCGAACCTGTGTCACCTGCATTGGCAGGTGGATTCTTAACCACTGCGCCACCAGGGAAGCCCCTAAAAGTGTACAGTTTTATATGTTTGGCATATGTATACACCTATGAAGCCATTGCCACAAACAAGATAATGAATATAACTATCACCCCCAAAGGTTCCTCATGTCTCCTTATAATTTTTCCCTCCCAACTCCTTTTCTTCAAATAACTACTGATCTGGTTTTGGTCATTGTAGATTAATTTGCATTTTCCGGAGTTTTATGTAAGTGGAATCATATAGTATGTACTTTTTTTGGTCTGGCTTCTCTTACGAAGCATATTTATTTTGAGATTCATTCATGTCGTTGCATTTCTCATTAGCTCATTCACCTTTATTGCTGAGTAGTATCGTACTATATGAGTGTACCATAATTTGGTTATCTATTCACCTGTTGATGGGTATTTTGGTTGTTTCTAGGTTTTGGCTTTTACAGTTATGCTGCTTTGAACCTAATGTTCAAGTCTTTGTATAGACATATGCTTTCTTTTCTCTTGGTCAAATATATACAAGTAGAATGACTGAATCACATGTTAGATGTATGTTTTTCAAAGTGGTTGTCCCATTTTACATTCCTACCATCAATATAGGAGGTTTCTAATTCCTCTACTTCCTCACCAGCCCTTGACTATATCAGCCTTTTAAATTTTAACCATTCTAATAAATATGTAATGGATTCTCATTATGGTTTCTATTTGTACGTCCCCCATTTTTTGTTATTCTCAACCCTCAATTCAATTAACTCTTCTTTCCTGAGAAATAGGTTCTTGTCCTAAGCCAGTATGATTTCTAGTGGTTTGGCATACAGCATTAGATGCATGAACCATATTATCTCTTCCTTTGTGTACCTAGTGAGGATGATGTAGTAGCACCTAATGACTGTAGTCTGTTGTTTATGGTCACTACTTCCATGTGTTTTGGAGCATTCTTTTTTATTTTATTTATTTATTTTTGGCCGTACCACGCTGCACGGCATTCAGGATCCTAGTTCTCCGACCTGGGATCGAACCCATGCCCCCTGCAGCGGAAGCGTGGAGTCTTAACCACTGGACTGCCAGGGAAGTCCCTTTTGGAGAATTCTTGATTTTAGTTTTCATTTTGTCCCAATCAGTTTTTCTCTGCTACAACTTAAAAAAATTTTTTTGTCTGCATTGGGTCTTTGTTGCTGCACGCGGGCTTTCTCTGGTTGCGGCGAGCGGGGGCTACTCTTCATTGCAGTGCATGGGCTTCTCATTACTGTGGCTTCTCTTGTTGTGGAGCTTGGGCTCTAGGCGTGTGGGCTTCAGTAGTTGTGGCACGTGGGCTCAGTAGTTGCGGCTCGCGGGCTCTAGAGCACAGGCTCAGTAGTAGTGGAGCATGGGCTTACTTGCTCCGTGGCATGTGGGATCTTCCCGGACCGGGTCTTGAACCCGTGTCCCTTGCATAGGCAGGCGGATTCTTAACCACTGTGCCACCAGGGAAGCCTTCTGCTATAACTTTTAATGTGTGTTTTGAGAGCAAGAGCTTTATGAGTCTCCAAAAGGTTGAAAAATTGGTGAGGAGATGGTGCAGGTACAAGGGAAGCAAAGGAAAAAAGCTTTAATAATTAAGCAAAAGATGGTCTTATAAAGAGGATTGAAAATGGACATAGAATTTAAAAAGTATATTTTCTTTAGAATTAGCTCACTCCACTGAACTGGTTGTATGTTCTAGAAAATTGCATTGTGTTGTGAGAAGGAGTCATGTTTTTTGAGAAACTTAAAAATAAATGTATATAATACATTAAATGGAGAATGAAACCAATGGTGGATTAACATTATCAAACTATGAGGCAGCCGCCAGTCTTCCACCTTGGACTTTTTTTCAAAGATCCTTCTTCTTCTTTTTTTTTTTCTTTTGTTTGTGGACAAGGTGCTCCATTTATTTTTGCATATACAGATTTTGTGTACGAAGCCACAAAGCATTTTTTTAACATCTTTATTGGAGTATAATTGCTTTGCAATGGTGTGTTAGTTTCTGTTGTAAACAAAGTGAATCAGCCAAACGTATACATATATCCCCATATCCTCTCCCTCTTGTGTCTCCCTCCCTCCTATCCTCCCTATCCCAGCCCTCTAGGTGGCCGCAAAGCACGGACCTCATCTCCCTGTGCTATGCAGCTGCGTCCCACTAGCTATCTGTTTTACTTTTGGTAGTGTATATATGTCCATGCTACTCCCTCACTTCGTTCCAGCTTACCCTTCCCTATCCGCATGTCCTCAAGTCCATTCTCTACGTCTGTGTCTTTATTCCTGTCCTGCCCCTAGGTTCATCAGAACCATTTTTTTTTTTTAGATTCCATATATATGTGTTAGCATACGGTATTTGTTTTTCTCTTTCTGACTTACTACGCTCTGTATGACATGACAAACTCTAGGTCCATCCACCTCACTACAAATAACTCAGTTTCATTTCTTTTTATGGCTGAGTAATATTCCATTGTATATATGTGCCACATCTTCTTTATCCATTCATTTGTCGATGGACGCTTAGGTTGCTTCCATGTCCTGCTATTGTAAATAGTGCTGCAAGGAACATTGTGGTACATGACTCTTTTTGAATTATGGTTTTCTCAGGGTACATGCCCAGTAGTGGGATTGCTGGGTCATATGGTAGTTCTATTTTTAGTTTTTTAAGGAACCTCCATACTGTTCTCCATAGTGGCTGTACCAATTTACATTCCCACCAGCAGTGCAGTACCAGAGGGTACCCTTTTCTCCACACTCTCTCCAGCATTTATTGTTTGTGGATTTTTTGATGATGGCCATTCTAACTGGTGTGAGGTGATATCTCATTGTAGTTTTGATCTGCATTTCTCTAATGATTAGTGATGTTGAGCATCTTTTCATGTGTTTGTTGGCAATCTGTCTATCTTCTTTGGAGAAATGT
The DNA here is from genome assembly GCF_003031525.2 of Neophocaena asiaeorientalis asiaeorientalis. NCBI lineage: Eukaryota > Metazoa > Chordata > Mammalia > Artiodactyla > Phocoenidae > Neophocaena > Neophocaena asiaeorientalis. Next base: position 6,799,054 of record NW_020174560.1, on the reverse strand, counting down.
CTATCTTTATTGGAGTATAATTGCTTTACAATGGTGTGTTAGTTTCTGCTTTATAACAAAGTGAATCAGTTATACATATACATATGTTTCCATATCTCTTCCCTCTTGCTTCTGGGTTGTTTGTTTTTTTGATATTGAGCTGCATGAGCTACTTTAAATTTTGGAGATTAATCCTTTGTCAGTTGCTTTGTTGGCAAATATTTTCTCCCATTCTGAGGGTTGTCTTTTCATCTTGTTTGTGGCTTCCTTTGCTGTGCAAAAGCTTCTAGGTTTCATTAGGTCCCATTTGTTTATTTTTGTTTTTATTTCCATTTCTCTAGGAGGTGGGTCAAAAAGGATCTTGATGTGATTTATGTCATAGGGTGTTTTGCCTATGTTTTCCTTTAAGAATTTTATAGTGTCTGGCATTACATTTAGGTCTTTAATCCATTTTGAGTTTATTTTTGTGTATGGTGTTAGGGAGTGTTCTAATTTCATTCTTTTACATGTAGCTGTCCAGTTTTCCCAGCACCACTTATTGAAGAGGCTGTCTTTTCTCCCTTGTATATTCTTGCCTCCTTTAAAAGATCCTTCTTTTATGGCTAGATCAGATTGTCTGTTAAAAACTTTAGAGTTATAGTGTCAAGGAAAAGATACTTCCTGTCAAACATGTCAGATTCTGATATTGAATATCCATCTGAAAGTAGATCACCTGAAAGTAGATTCGCCTTTCAAGAAAAGACCTTCTCAGTATGGAGAACAGTATGGAGGTTCGTTAAATAACTAAAAATAGAACTACAATACGACCCAGCAATCCCACTACTGGGCATATATGCTGAGAAAGCCATAATTCAAAAAGGGTCATGTACCAGAATGTTCATTGCAGCACTATTTACAATAGCCAGGACATGGAAGCAACCTAAGTGCCCATTGACAGATGAATGGATAAAGAAGATGTGGTTAGGGAGGGTGGGAGGGGGACACAAGAGGGAGGGGATATGGAGATATATGTACACGTATAGCTGATTCACTTCGTTATACCGCAGAAACTAACACACCATTGTAAAGCAGTTATACTCCAATAAAGATGTTAAAAAATAAAGAAAGAAAAGACCCTCTGGCACCCTTCTTTATCAACAGCCACTTATAATAAAGTCTTTCTACTTTGACTAGTGTGATAAACTTCCATTATTTTTAAATTAAAATATAAATTTTAATTAAATATAGATTTGAAAATCTATATTTTCAAATTAGTGTTTCTCATGTAAACACACTTTCATATTCAACTAATATATTTTTCTCTCTCTGTAAAGATATGGATTGAGGTAGAACTCATTCCAGTTTTTCCCATTAAAAGTAATGGAAATGATTTTCCACTTAATGCCTTTTCATTTAGTGGCAGAGCTTTCAGGAACAAATTAAAGTCACTAAGTGAGGCTTGCATATTTGGGTTATAGTTTTCTATTTTGTGGGGCTTGGGGGGAATATTTTCATTAAGATGAAATTCTGGTTTTTCTTCTGGTAGTTTTGTGTGAATGTTGCTATTACTTTTCTTTTCCTTCATGATATACTCAGTATGACTTTTCTGGGGCAGTGTTAATAATCATTTTTATAGAGGTTAAGGGTTGTGGTTGGAGGGATTTGGGTCTTTACCTGGTTTCCTAGTGGGAGTGCGTCTTTTTCTGTAGGTATAGGGAAGTGGGTTTCTTTAATAAGTGGCATCTTGGTGCAATGGCTTCAGTCCTTCCTCTGGTTTTCTTGTAATACCCTTACTTTCAGCTCATTTCTTCTATTTTTCCTTCACTGCTAAGTTCCCACAGATACATCCAATGTCTGATGTGATTCCTCTCAGATGCTTTCCCTCTGACAAGCATCTCTGGTCCTGCACACACCCTCATCCTCCTACTTTTGATTCATTAGTAGCCAAGGCTTTGAGCCAACTGATCTTAGACCTGTTTGTAGCATTTCCCTACTCAGGGTGAGACCCACTTGCTTCTGGGTGTAAATCTTAGGTGATTTTATCTATGCCCCACCACTAGTAGGACTATTGCATTCTCTCCTTGTTTTCCAAGTAATCTCCGCTTTGCTGCCAGCCAGCAGAGAAGGCTTTGCCAGTTTTGAATCATGATCCCTGCGGCCCTCGTGGCGCCCCCGCCCCGCCCCGTAAATGTTATTTAAAGTTCTTGGCTTTTCTCTCTCATCCCTCTCATAGTTACGATGTAGTGTGATTTCATTTGCTTTTCTTGTCGATAGGTGGTGTTTTTCAAAGACATTTGGAGATTCAGAGTTAGGTGGCCTTATATACACGCACAAACACATTTGTAAAGATGTTTGAGTTGCATTGTTCTTATCTGCACCTTGCTTGTTTTTACCTCTTACTAATATATTATGGCATATTTTAATTTAATGGTGAATATTGGTGCTACCTTATTATGTATACTATCCCATTTAATACATATTCCGTTAATATACATATTTTAAAACATTAGTTATAAATGGAAAGAACTTAAAGCTTAAAATAGGCCATCATGTGCTGCCACCATATCTAAGAATTTCTTGTTCAGCTTTTTAAGATTTTGTGTCAGAGAATGCTGGTAAGCAAAGAAGAAAAAAGCACTTGTGAAAGGTTTGCTTCCTATACTGTCTGATTCAAAACTTGTTGAGAACAGAAATTAGCCACAGATTTTATTAAAACGGGACCATCTCTCCCGCCATTTAACTACTGCTTGTGTTTCCTGTGGCCACGTTGCAAAGAGGTGTGTTTTCCAAGAGGTACATCTAATTCTTGTTGTATGGTTCTACCTGATTTTAATAGAGGTTCTTAGGGAATGAATCCACATCAATTTTTGGACCTTTATTCAGAAAGTAAGTATTGAAATCCCATCATTACAATGACCTGGGAGAATGATGATGTCTCTTTTCTTGGGATGTGTTATATGTGTTATCACTTTTCCTTAGGATCTGTACACCTAAGTTGGCTAGAAATTCTCTTCATGTACTGTTTAAGCAGATTTGGCTATTAAACACTTGAAACATGGCTGGTGCCAATGGAATGCTGATATTGTGGATATATTAAGTTAAATATATTAAAATTAATATATTTTAACGTGGCTACTAACGTGGCTACTAGAAAATTAAAAATTACACGTGTAGCTCATTTTGTCTTTCTTTTGGACTATGTTGCTCTCACCTTGCTTTTGGCTAGGGGTATACATTTGGACTCATATTACCTCTTTGTGGAAAACTATCATGATTTGTTATTACGTGTACAGATCTATAGATTCATCAATCCTTTGCTATTAGCCAGGAAATTTTACAGGAATTCCTAAAAATCTGACAAAGCAAAGATTGCCAGAGAATAGTAGTCTGTAATGTATAGTTGAAGAAGGAGGCCTTTATTAAAAAGAAATTTTGACATTATGATATTCTGGATGATGGTGGGCCTTCAGTGGCAGCTTTTGTTGTGTTAATCTAATTTATTTTATTATTTTTATTTTTGGCTGTGCTGGGTCTTCGTTTCTCTGCGAGGGCTTTCTCTAGTTGTGGCAAGCAGGGGCCACTCTTCATCGCGGTGCGCGGGCCTCTCACTATCGCAGCCTCTCGTTGCGGAGCACAGGTTCCAGACGCGCAGGCTCAGTAGTTGTGGCTCACGGGCCTAGTTGCTCCGCGGCATGTGGGATCCTCCCAGACCAGGGCTCGAACCCCTGTCCCCTGCATTGGCAAGCAGATTCTCAACCACTGCACCACCAGATAAGGCCCCTGGCAGGAGTTCTTTAGACCCAACCAAGTTGTCAGTTACTTGCCGCACAGTCTTAATTTGGATGTTCGGTGGTCGTCTGGGTGGATCTTTTCAAGTCCAAAGAGATAGAGCAATAGGAGAATGAGAAAGACTGAGGGGGAAAAACCTTGGCCTCAGTGCGCTTCTTCGCGGCCAGAGAACTGGTCTCTGCCAGATCCTGCAGGCGACGTCAGCTGCCACTTAACGGACTACTCGAATCTACATGGCTCAGGATAAGTCCCAGCCACCCTTCAGAGGGGAGCCATAGCCCAATAGGCGGATCGAGATTATGGCCTTTGAGGCCCCGCATTGGGTGCCAGAAAAGATGTTGCAGGAAAGAGAGAGGGGGCGCAAGAGGACGGTCACATCCCAAGTCATGTCCGAGTCCCTGGGATGGCCGCCAAGTGTGGGTTCTTGGCTTTGTGCAGGCAAGAATTCAAGAGCAAGACGTAGTAAAGTGAAAGAAGGTTTATTCAGGGAGATACACGCTCCATAGACAGAGTGTGGGCCATCTTGGAAGGCAAGAGGCCTGTTGTGTTAATCTAAAAGAAACTCTACCTATAGTGATATTTACATTTAATGGATCTGGTTTTCATTTTGGGTTCTCTGATTTCCTTTCTGTATGCATTTAGCCTAAGGTAGGTACTCTGTAGTGTTCATTGACACTCCTGAATCCATGGATAGAAGTATAGAACCCTGGAAGGAACAGAGATTTGGGGGTCACACAGACCTAGATATGAATTACTAGAGTGAAATTATTCAACAATTCTCAGGCTCAGTTTCCTTATTTGTAATGTGGTGCTCATACACAGCTTTGTGCTAGCTCCTAGTGAGGATTGAATATGACAATATTTTCAGATATTTAGTACAATGTCAAACCCATATTAGGTGCACCTCATATTATTTGGTCAGAAAGATACGAAGGGTATCCAGGGAACACTCTTTACTAGGAATTTCTTTTCGTGTATATATATGTATGAAGAACTATATATATATAATATATATTTATCTGTAAATGTATAGGTAAATTGAAGTGTTGCCTGTATGACTCTTGGAAGAGTGTGGCTATGCCCAGTTTATCCAGTATCCGCACTACAGGTTTGTCTGACTTCATGCCCTAGCCTAGTGCTGTATTTATAGTGTCTCTGATGAATTGGAGCCCTTTACTTTCATTGGAAAATGGTAATTTGTTTATATTCCCCAAGAAAGCCCATGTTATATTTATTTATATCTTTATTGAGGTATAATTGAAACATGACAAATGGCACATATTTCAAGTGTACAGTATGATAAATTTTGACGTATGTGCACATCCATGAGACCATCGTTCCAGTCAAGATAATGAGCATGTCCACCACGCACAATAGTTTTCTCATGCCCCTTTATAATACACCCCTGCTGCCCCTCCCAGCGCTCCATAAAAGCACATTTCTACGTAATAAGTCTCTCTCAGTATCATTGAGATCTTTTTTGAGGGGAGATACTTTGCTGTCATGTAGTTTAATATGACTTTATATTATATAGCTAAAAACAAAAGGTAGGGGCTTCCCTGGTGGCGCAGTGGTTAAGAATCCGCCTGCCAATTCAGGGGACACAGGTTCGAGCCCTGGTCCGGGAAGATCCCACGTGCCGCGGAGCACCTAAGCCCGTGCGCCACAACTACTGAGCCTACGCTCTATAGAGTCTGCGAGCCACAGCTACTGAAGCCCGCCCACCTAGAGCCCGTGCTCTGCAATAAGAGAAGCCACCGCAATGAGAAGCCCGCACACTGCAACGAAGAGTATTCCCCACTTGCCCCAAGTAGAGAAAGCCCGCGCACAGCAACAAAGACCCAACACAGCCAGTAAATAAATAAGTAAATAAATAAAATTTAAAAACAGAAACAAAAGGTGGCAGTCTTTAATTCAAAGTTGTTTTTTCTTCTGCTCTGTATCTTAAACTAAAGGCCCTTTAAAAGAAACATTTTCCCTCTAGAACCAGTTCAGAAAACAGCTAAAGGGGTTGCAGTTTTCTGTGTAATCATTTCAAAACAACAATTTTTTTCAGCCACCAAAAGGATGCAGTCTTGACATATAAATAGAAAACAGACTGAGTTTTTGGCTGATACTGCTATACTGGTTTAAATGTTGGTTCAGTCAACTTCAGGCTTAGATTACAAGATTTGCAAATTAAAGAAAACCAAAAGGGCAAGAACGTCTGTATAGATTCTGACTTTGTGGAATTCCGTACAGGCATGCTTATTCTACTGCTGGTGCAACAGGGCATGTACACAGTGAATAAGCCTTGAGAAGAGATCACTGTTATGTTCTTCCTATCCCAAAGACAAAATTGATGATGAAAATTAGGGAATTCATTATGAAGAACCACATCAGTTTCCAAATCATGTATTATTCCACAATTTTGGGGGGGAAATATTTTCATGATGTAGCTGTAGGGTATTTAGCCAGAATAAATATCTTGCTAAATCTCACTAGTTGTGTTACTTGATGATTTTCTTGAATCTAAAGTATTGGGAGGGCTTCCCTGGTGGCGCAGTGGTTGAGAGTCCTCCTGCTGATGCAGGGGACGCGGATTCGTGCCCCAGTCAGGGAAGATCCCACATGCCGCGAAGCGGCTGGGCCCGTGAGCCATGGCCGCTGGGCCTGCGTGTCCGGAGCCTGTGCTCCGCAACAGGAGAGGCCGCAGCCGTGAGAGGCCCGCATAGAGGAAAAAAAAAAAAAAGTATTGGGAGTTGAGAAAGGTAATTTGCTTTAGCTAAGACTTAAATATGTTATAGTCAAAGAGTATGTTAATTAATTGATAGGAAATTAATTACTGTACACCTCTGTGAGATGTAAGGAATCCTCGTTTGCTACTGGGTAAATCATACCTGTGTGTATGATTTTAAAATGTTTGCTATAGGTTACCTATGCTACTATCTCAAAAAATGCTTTATTTTAATGTTTTTCTCCCTTTTGTTGTAAGAAAGAATTTTATATTCTTTCAAGAAATGTTTATAGCTACCAGTATTATTTATGGGTACCTGCTGTATTTCAGCTGCTCTCATAGTATGTGGGAATTCAGTAGTAATCCAAGGCGGCAGTGGCTTTTAGCTGAGAGGGAGATGAGAGAGGTGGTTTTGACCCCCAGGAGACACTCGGCAGTGCCTGGCGACATTTTTGGATGTCACATCTGGGGACTGGGAGGTGCTAGTGTTGTGGCAGAGTCAAGGATGATGCTAAACATCCTATAATGTGCAGATCAGCTCCTGACAACAAAGAATTTTCCAGCCTAAAATGCCCATAGGGCCAAGGTTGAGACACTCGGATCTAAGGAGACAAAGAATCTATGCATTGATTGAGCTGACTTTCTAGCAGGGAGAGAGAAACAAATATGTAAAATATATAGTATGTTAACAAGTGATGTGTAAAAAATACTAGGGAAGGTGGTTAGAGAATGTTGGACAAGGCAATGCTATGTGGTGTTGGTGGACATTTGGATAATTGGCTGTTTTGGACTATAGTGAACAGTGCTGATATGAGCATTTGTATACATGGGAGTACATTTTTTGGTGTGCATTTCTGTTTGGTATATGTACCTAGTAGTGGAATTGCAAGGCCATAAGTTATGCTTTGCTTGATATTACCAAGCAGTTTTCTAAAGTGGTTCTACCAGTTGCCTTCCTACCGGCAGTTCATAAGGCTTCCAGTTGCAGTACTTTGTGTGAAAATTTGGCATTGATAGTCTTCATTTTAGCCATTCTGGTGAATATGCATTGGTATCTCATGTGGTTTTTGTTTTCATTTTACTGACAGCTAATGAATTTAAATACTTTTATATATATTTTAATCTATTTCAACATCCTCTGAAGTGCATGACCAAGTCTTAAGCCCTTTTTTCTTTTGTTTTATTTATTTATTTTGCGGTACGTGGGCCTCTCACTGTTGTGGCCTCTCCCGTTGTGGAGCACAGGCTCCGGATGCGCAGGCTCAGCAGCCATGGCTCACGGGCCCAGCCGCTCCGTGGCATGTGAGATCTTCCCGGACCGGAGCGCGGACCCATGTCCCCTGCATTGGCAGGCGGACTCTCAACCACTGCGCCACCAGGGAAGCCCTTTCTTTTGTTTTAAATGTCCTTTTCTTATTCATTTGTTGGAGTAGTTTTAATATGAGCCCCCTATCACTGCTTTTATGATTAGTGCTTGTTTTTTTTAAAAATATTTATTTATTTTTATTTATGGCTGTGTTGGGTCTCCGTTGCTGCATGCGGGCTTTCTCTAGTTGCGGCGAGCGGGGGCTACTCTTCATTGTGATGCACGGGCTTCTCATTGTGATGGCTTCTCTTGTTGCAGAGCATGGGCTCTAGGTGCATGGGCTTCAGTAGTTGTGCCATGTGGGCTCAGTAGTTGTGGCACACGGGCTCTAGAGCACAGAGTCAGTAGTTGTGGTGCTCAGGCTTCGTTGAAGATCCCATGGCATGTGGGATCTTCCTGGACCAGGGATCGTACCCGTGTCCCTTGCATTGGCAGGCAGATTCTTAGCCACTGTACCACCAGGGAAGTCCCTGATTAGTGCTTTTTATATCCTGTTTACCTCAAGGTCATGAAGCTGACTCCAAAATGTATATGGTTATCAATACAGAGGCCCAAGAATAGCCAAGACACTTTTGAAGAACAAAGTTGGTAGGGTTATACTACTTGGTATTTATAAAGCAATAGTCAAAGTTGCATTGGCATAAGGAGAGACCATTAGATTAGTGGAATACGTAGGGCGTCCAGAAACAGATTCACATATTTTTATGATAAAAATGGCACTGCAGTACAAAGGCAATTCATGTATGGTTCTGGGTCATTTGGGTATTCATATGGAAAATGAAGAAACTTGTTTCCTGTTACATATCATGCAAAAATCAACTTAAGATGTAGACCTAAAGGTGAGAGAAAAAACAAAATACTTTGAAGATGAAGAAAATATGTCATGGCTTTAAAAAATTTATTTATTTGGCTGCATCGGGTCTTAGTTGTGGAGCCAGGGATCTTTCATTGTGGCATGCAGGCTTCTTTCTAGTTGTGGCGTGCGGGCTCAGTAGTTGCAGCTTGCGGGCTTAATTGCCCCGTGACATGTGGGATCTTACTTCTCTGGCCAGGGATCAAACCCGCATTCCCTGCATTGGAAGGCAGATTCTTAACCACTGGACCACCAGGGAGGTCCCCCTCATGACTTTAAGGTAGACAGGTATTCCCTAAACAAAACATAATATGTACTCACTGTAAAGAAAAACATTTGTATTCTTTTGGCTTCAATATTATGTAGAAAATTGCTTGATTTGGTGGTGTATGACTTATATATGATATTCTGTTATGTACATGTAATGAAAACCAGGATTTTACTATTTTGTGAACCTTTAATGTCAGTATATGGAATTATCATATAATTGGAACAATATAGTAACTGTGTATCATTTCCTTTGTTGATGATACCATGGGTTCTATAAAGGCTGCCTTAAAAAATTAGGATTTGAAATCTTAGGTTTGCTTTTTCTCCTTTTGTAGTCATTTAAATATTATTTCATTTCTTAATTTCTTTTCCTAGTTTTTCTTGAATTTTATTTTATTTATTTTTCTATACAGCAGGTTCTTATTAGTTATCCATTTTATACATATTAGTGTATATATGTCAATCCCAGTCTCTCTTCCTAGTTTAATTCCAATGAAAGAATTCCTTTTTTTTTTTTTTTTTTTTTTTGCGGTACGCGGGCCTCTCACTGTTGTGGCCTCTCCCATCGCGGAGCACAGGCTCCAGACGCGCAGGCTCAGCGGCCATGGCTCACGGGCCCAGCCGCTCCTCGGCATGTGGGATCTTCCCGGACCGGGGCACGAACCCGTGTCTGCTGCATCGGCAGGCGGACTCTCAACCACTGCGCCACCAGGGAAGCCCTAGAATACCTTTAAATAGCTTCTTTTTTTTTTAATGTTCGAGAAATGTAAATCCAACTATAATGGTACAAAACATGATATTGCTCTATAAGTCTAATTGGAAAATTCCCCTCAAAGATGGCAGAAATTCTTGAAGCCATCCAGATCATGAGGGGGGAAAAAGGACAAATAGGAAGTCCTGAATAATTACTTGGTGGGAAAGTGCAGTGGTAGAGGAGATTGGTTGTTTTTTTTAAGGCGATAAGATCCTGGTTTTTTATTCTGTGCAGGATGTTACAGAGGGCCACAATTTTCTTGTTTATTTCAGTTTGTAAAGATGAATATACCTTAGGATACAGAGGCACAATACACAAAAACTCCTTTGGACTTATACTGTGCTGAAAAACTTCAAAAAAATTACAAATGACTTGAATTATTGTTTTATGTTTAGAAACAGATTGTTATTTTAAAACTAAATTTCCTGGCCTCAAGGTGGTTGTCACAACCAATGTAATATCCTAGAAGCAAGATTTTGTTTTTGTTTTTGTTTTTTAGTCTTTTGAGTGTGTTATATCTTAATGTTAACTGATCTTGCTCTTTGTCAGTTACTTTTGGTATAACGAGTCTTTTTTCTTGGCATTCAAGTAATTTTACTAACATCTTGTTTTTCAAACACAATATCCAAGGAAGGTTAAAACAGTTATTATACAATAACTGGCATATTAATTAGAGCCTCCTGATGTGGGGTGGGTAAATGTGCTTGTGGAGAGGAATGAACAAGAGACTATTTTGAGTGTCCCTTTGGAGTTTTTTAAAAAAACTTTTAAGTGCTTAAACATGTGGTATATTTAGGTTTTATCACTTATTTAAATATACAGTTTGTATTTAGCTCTGTGGAAATAATGAAATATAATAAATTTGTATGCGTTAAAGTAACATTTCCTATTTTATTCTAACTCTGTTTACTTGTTAGTCTTCATTTCCCTAAAAAATGTCAGCGAGCACATACTGAATGCATCTGTTTGTCAGTTTTGTCCATGCACCTTTTTTAAACAAGGAAATAAAAGTAAAGTTTATGATGACCAGAGAGCTTGATGAGAACAGCTGCACTGCATACTTCTGTGAGTCACTTGTCAAATGAAGCAGCAGTATAGGAAAAATGATAATGCACCCCTCCACTGTTAAAGACAAAACTGCTGCGATGGGGGACGTTTTAAATTATTAAACACTGTAAACGCCATAACGTTAATTAGAAGAGGAACAAACTCCACAAAGATAAATGTGTTTTCAATATGATTCTTAGGGAGGGTACAGTAGAAACCAGTGAACAGAGAGGAAATTTATTTCTGGCAGGACTCTAGACATGGAACTGTGGCTGAACTTTTTACCCTAATTACCTCCTGCTAATGCCTGCAGCGGTCTGGAATCAAAGTGGTGCTTCGGGCCCTGGAAATTCTCTGATGTGGCAAACGTTTGTTGTGTGAGGAGGGTTTCTTAAGAAAAAGCAGAATGTTGTGACAGGATTTTAAAAAAATTTCTCAGTTACCACCCACCTCACTTGTTGCCTACAAAAATAGAGTAATTGTTTGCATCTGTGTGTGCTTTTTTCCCCCTAAGAAATAACTGTTATAAATCAATGTGACATAGATCCAGTGAACTGAGCCTTGCCTGAGATATGCTTTTTTTTTTTTTAAGTCTCTCCTTTATTTAAAAATCTAGGTTCAAAATGTAAAGAAGTTATTTTTGGTGAAGGAGAAGAAACATTCTGCCCATTTCTGAGGAGATTTTAGATCTTAAAGTATGCTTTTCAAAATAAAGCCTAACCACTTTAGGAGAATCAGACTGATAACTATTAAACTGCTTAATCCTGGAAGTTGAAATGGGAATTTCCAGTTTCCATTTTTAACTGTCCATCCCACAGGGACCAGAACCTTAGAGACATTTCCCTTTAATTTCTCTGAAACTTCTTTCCGTTCATCTGTCACCACCTGCTTTTCATCCTTTTCTTTTAAAGTTAGTGTTTCTATACTATATATAGGATAAATACTTTGACCTTGCATTTTATGTATTCTAAAACAATCTGAATTTCAATTAGTCTGCCCTTATGTCATATGAACGTCTGTACTAACTTGTATCTCCAGTTCCAGCCCTTTACTAATCTTCTTAAAACCTTTTATATAATTCTTGAAAAACACAATTATGCACTATTGTTTTGTAAGGCAAATATACTCATGGTTTCACTTGGGAAGACATTTATTTAGGAAGTCTTCTATTTAGGTATTGAATAGATAGCTTTAATTAGTATGTTGTTAGTTTTCTTGATCCTGGGCAAGAAAGAGAATTTTTATTCCTTATAATGAAATACAAAATTTCTTACAGGGTTGGATCAAAAATTCACATCTTGCTGTGGTTAAGCTGTGGTTACAAATTGCTCCAGTATAACTTTAGTATTTTGCATTTTGTATATCTGCCTCTGTGACCATTCATATAGTAGTTTTATTTGTGAATTGTGAATGAGGATTATTTCTTTGAATTACCAACGTTTCAAAATTATGTTACAAATAACTTATTTTCACTTTCTTCCCCTATATATTTTTATAAAAACTTCTAACATATTGTTTCAAAATTATAATTAGCCACTTTGGATGTAATATGTGTATTTCACAACTTTTGTTTGTTGTTTGATTCCTCTCATCCCCCCACCCCCTGCCCCATTCCACCTACCTTTATAAGAGCAGTCAAATTAGAAAAACGTTTTTGTTTTAACTACTAAGAAAAGTAATCTTTCATAGTAATGATACTGTTCAAACTGGAAAATGACTTTTAAGTTTTAACCATATCTATATGGCATTTGGAGTTGTTGCAGTTCAGTTTATACTTCACTATAAAATAACCTTGCATATTATTATAAGTATTTAAAGGGTCATCTGCTTTTTTTTCTAAACCTGATACCACAGGAAAAAGAAAGGACAATCACGTGGCTGTATCAGGTATTATGGAATGTAAATATTCCTCACAAGTTTCAAACAGACATACTCTACAGTGTACAAATAATGATTTTCTTGTGCTTTAGTAAGTCAGATTAGAAGAATTGATTTAGAACAATATAGGCACCTTCTAAAAAATATATAAATGCAAGGGCTCAGATTTTCTGTTGTCATTTTAAGTATGAAGAAGGGAAATATCAGAAGTAATACGTTTTTACACATATCCTTTTCTAAAATATCTTTTGGTAAGTTTTGGTATTCCTTGATTTTGAGAAATAGATTGCATATAATCTATTAGCTTTAGCTTGTTGAAATTTCTCAGTGTGTCTCAAATGCTGTAATGATCTGTTGGCTTCTTTGACATGTTTAATATGTTGGTTTGTATTGATTTCATACGCAAACTTCATGCACATTGGTAAAGTTTTAGGGTAACACTGGAATAATAAAACCAGGTACGCTTTTGCGCAGTAGAGCATATTTGAGTCTATGCTTGCTTGGCAGAAGTTGGTATAATTAACATTTTTTTCGTGAATTGAACCAGACTTAGTGCTCTCATTTCCAGTGTCCCATGTTTTTCAGTTAAACTATGGTTATATTTATCTGTTAATATGCAAATGATTCTGTATATACTTTGTTTATCATGACAGATAAGCATTTCACAAATTAGCTTGCTTTCTAGGGAAACAAATTCAAGCAAGATTTTGCTTTGTTTTTGTTTGGAGTGTTATTGCTTCTGCCTTAAAGAATACACAAAATTTTCTTACTATATTATTTTAGTTTTCAAAGTTTCTTTATAATATCATGACTCAAAATTAACTTTTTATTTTTAGGAAACTGTATTTATGATCCATTTCTTAACCATTAAGTAAAATTTTAATTTTTAACCTAACTTTTTTGCCTCTGTTTTTCGGTATCCCTCTGCCAGTGGTTTCCCAAGAGGAGAATGTTATCCACAAAAAGGAAACAACAGGTTGTAGTAGAATTTAGACTCCCTAAATTCATATATCTTCAAAAATTATAAAATAATGAACAATTTATTAATTTTCTGCTATTAAGAAAAACTGATCTTCTTTTACATTGGGAATTACAAAGTAAGATTTTATTTATTTTTTAAAAATTTTATTGAAGTGTAGTGATTTACAATGTTGTGTTAATTTCTGCTGTACAGCAAAGTTATTCAGTTATACATATTTCTTTTTATCATGATTTATCACAGGATATTGAATCTAGTTCCCTGTGCTGTATACCAGGACCTTGTTTATCCATCCAAATATAACAGTTTCCATCTGCTAATCCTAAACTCCCAATCTTTCCCTCCCCCAATCCCAAAGTAACATTTTAGTATCCTGAAGTATTAATTTCAAAGAATACAGTATAACAGTTGTACTATAATTATGGCTAATTATAATATTTACTTTGTGAATAGCAGAGGCAGATTTATTTGTTTTCTTTTTGATTGTTTGGAAACATGATGCTAGTGAAGGCGAGTTTACAGCTTTCAATCTTCGTTTTCTGTGTTTTCTGTCTTTGTCTTCTATGTCTATAAATCATTTTCCTAATCAATTAGTAAATGAATATCAGCAATTTAAAATATTAAATATTCAATATTTGAAGTCCTTGCTGTTGATAGAAACATTTTCCTATGATATTCCATTGCTGAAAATGCTTAATGAAAAGCTTTCCTCTGTAAATAGATCACATAAGGGTTAAATGAAATAATACATATAGTGTCTTTATAACAATGGCTGGTATTTATCAAATGCACAATAATCAAAATTATAGAGCAGCCACAGTCGTGGGACTTACTATTAGATAAGTGAGATTCAAAAGGTAGAATGTCAAACATTTTCATATCTTTACTTCATAAATGGGATTTTGCAAAGTATCTCTCTCTTCAGTTCATTCAGTCTTATACATTCTATGGTTTTGGACAAACATGTATTTATTTATATATGTATATATATTTGGACAAACATACATTCTGTGGTTTTAGACAAACATGTATACACCATTATCATATCGTAGAGAGTTGTTAATTGATAACAAGTAGTTAACATCAATTCTTTTCTCAATTTTTAATAGATTCTTTTAACAAATAATGTTATGTTCAATGTATTACAACAGTAAACACAGTGTAGTCTCTGCCATCTGGAAGCTTCTAGTTCTTTTGATTGAAAGGGCGTGTAAGTTTGTGAAATGTGTAGATGACAGTACTAGATTTGTTTAGTACCTTTGTTTGCATTCCTTCATTAAGAATGTTTTAATATCTCCAAATGATTTTTAAAAATCACAGGAAATATCCTGGCAGGATTAGTGGGCAGTTCTTTTCCTTATTCGTTAGAATAAACTCATTATATGTTTTTTAATGTTATTGTCATTGTCCTTGGACTAGTTGGAATTTATTAATATGGTTCATTATAAATATCTCACATGTATATAATTATGAATTGTGTTGTATTATTTTTGGAGTTTGAAATAAAATGTTGCCTATATGTTAAGGTTTTAGGTTTTTGTAACCTCAGCATAGTTATATGCTACTTCGTGTTAGATCATGTTATGTAGAATGGTAATTAGAATATATTTCACTTGTACCTCATTAGTCTAGTTAAAACCAGTTGAGAGGTTTTAAAATGTTCTAATTCTTATTGATATTTCTTTTTGGGGGAGGTAGATCCTTAGATTTTGAATTTTGAAGAGATATTTGGCAGGTTGACAAACTTGTCCTTTGTGTTATTGGGAAATGAGGCTTGATCATCTCATCTCTTGGAGGTTCAGAGGATTTTGCTCTATTCTTGAATGATTGCACTTTGACCTTTTATCTACTGAAAATTTTACTTTTCTTAGCAGAAGTCAGAATAGTTGAACTATTTAGATTTGGATGGTAAACTCGTGTTAGAAGGCGTATATATTTAATAAACAGATGGAGTAGAAGATGACAGATTAGCTGTTCCAAACATTCATAACTTTGTTTAAAGCTCTTTTATTTCCAGCAGAGTACCATACCTCCTACTTCACTGGAACTTTAATCCAATTTATTTGGAATTGCCTTAGATAACCATACTTATATATTATAAAAATACCTACTCATGTGTAATGAGTATTTTATTATTTAATATTTATTTCTTTAGGGGAGATGACTGGCAGACATTTGTTCTTCCTTGAATATGTTCAATCTTTTAAAAAATGACTATTCGAATATGTTGAAAAATATGAATTTTAAAAATACATGAAGCACTATTACAGCTGAAAGGAAAATAGAGAAATCAACAATTAAAGTTAGAGATGAGGAATCCTCTTTTAGTAAATGATGCAACTAGGAGATAGGAAATCAGTCAGGATATAGAAGATATCAACTACAACATCATTTTGACTCACCTGATATTTATAGAATACTATATCCACATACTGTACATACAGCATTGACCAAGACTGACCATATGCTGGGTGATAAAGCAAGTCTCAAAAACAGAGTATGTTTTATAACCACAGTGCAGTTAAGTTAGAATTCAGTAATAAACATCTCTCTGTAAAACCTGTACAGTGTTTGGAAATTAAACAATGGGTAAAGCAGAGATCAAGAGAAAATAGAGCAGATTTTGAATTGAAAGACTGAAAAAACACAGCATATGAAAAATGGAATGTAACTAAAGCAGAGACAGGGGATGTTTATAGCGCTAAATGCTCATGTTTGGAAGAAGGAAGGTCTAAAACCTTTTACCTTAAGCATCTAAAAAAGAGGAGCAAGTTTACCTAAAATAAGTAAAAGGAAGAAAATAATACATGGAAATTAATGAAAGGAAATGGACAAACAATGGAGAAAATCAGTTACGTCAAAAACTAGTTCTTTGAAAACATCATTAGTAGGACTGGTTGAAAACCACACAAATCACCAATATTAAGAGTGGGCATTACTACAGATCTTATGGTCATTAAAGATAGTAAGCAATATCAGGATCACCTTTATCTTTGAAAGCTTACATGAAATGGACAAATGGAAAATAACTTAGTGAAAAGTTATTGGTAAGTAAAGACCAATCAGTAGAATAATATTGCCATGGAGTAGTTCATAATTGTAAATAGATATTTCACAATTATTTCTATAAAGAAAGAGTACAAAACAGACATACAAGAACTTAGGGAAGACAGGGTGAGATAATATGAGAGACATGACCTATGGGAAGAACCAGAAGGACATAGCTCCACAAATTCATCGTAGAACTGACAAAGAAGTTAGAAGGTGGAGAAGGAAGACTAGACAGAAAACTGAATAAAATGAGAGCTTGAGCAAAATGGGAAAAAAATTAGAACATTTGCATATTTCCCAAATAAGAGAAGCAAAGTAATGCAGTGGAGGAAATGTCAAACATCAGAATGTTTAATCCCAAGATATATTATTGTAGAGTTCCTATATTTCAGGAACTCAGGCTCACTTCATATCCCCCTCAACTGAAGCACATACCTAAAAGACCCCTGAGAAAGACAGTGTAAAGCAACCCAGTTACACTAGAAATGGAGAACTATATTTCAGGGGTCAGTAAAGGTGTCTCCCCCCGGCCCCTTTTAAATTAATTAATTTGGCTGTCGGGTCTTAGTTGTGGCACGTGGACTCTTCGTTGCAGCATGCAGGCTTCTCTCTAGTTGTGGCACGTCGGCTCAGTAGTTGCGGCATGTGGGCTCCCTAGTTGTGACGCGTGGGCTTAGTTGCCCCACGGCATGTGGGATCTTAGTTCCCCGACCAGGGATCGTACCCATGTCCCCTGCGTTGGAAGGCGGATTCTTAACCACTGAACCAGCAGGGACGTCCGTACATTTATATTTAAATTTATGATCCCCTTTGTGTTATTTTTCGTATAATGTATCAGGTTTAGGTCATGGTTTTTCCCTATTCTTTGCTACTTCATCAGTTTTTCAAGATATTAGCCTTAATCCGTTGAATTACTTTTGTACTTTCCTCAACACGTAAAGGTGTCTTTTTTCCGGTACGCGGGCCTCTCACTGTTGTGGCCTCTCCCGTTGCGGAGCACAGGCTCCGGACGCGCAGGCTCAGCGGCCATGGCTCACGGGCCCAGCCGCTTCGCGGCACATGGGATCTTCCCGGACCGGGGCACGAACCCGTGTCCCCTGCATCGGCAGGTGGACTCTCAACCACTGCGCCACCAGGGAAGCCCCAAAGGTGTTTTGTTTTGTTTTGTTTTTGCCATGTATGAAATGCTCAGCGGACTATGTGGTCTCTGTGGCAACTACTCAACTCAACCATAGAAAATAAATAAGTGGGTGTGGCTATATTCCAGTGAAACTGGCAGTTGGTGTTGGATTTGGGACATAGTTTGCTGATCTCTACCATACCCTAAAATTTTTGAAAATTTTTCTTAACTTTTTTTAAATAAGTTTATTTATTTTATTTTATTTTATTTTTGGCTGCGTTGGGTCTTCGTTGCTGCACCGTGGGCTTTTCTCTGGTTGCGGTGAGCGGGGGCTACTCTTTGTAGTGGTGGGCAGGCTTCTCATTGTGGTGGCTTCTCTTGTTGGGAGCATAGGCTTTAGGTGTGCGGGCTTCAGTAGTTGTGGCTGGCAGGCTCTAGAGTGCAGGCTCAGTAGTTGTGGTGCACGGGCTTAGTTGTTCCGTGGCATGTGGGATCTTCCCGGATCAGGGCTCGAACCCGTGTCCCCTGCATTGGCAGGCAGATTCTTAACCACCGTGCCACCAGGGAAGCCCCTTAAAATTTTAAGTATTGTATTTAGGAATAGTTTTTAGTGGACAAAGATTATTTAGGAAATGAAAAACAGTATCATAAATGTATAAACTGTGTAATGTTTATATTGTTTATATATGGATATATGAACTAACCTGCAGACTTTTTTTGTTCCCTGTAACATCTCTTCCATAATTTGAATTTCCATTCCATTTGTTTATCTCTGTGGTTTTTTTTTTTTTTTTTTTTTTGCTGTACACGGGCCTCTCACTGTTGTGGCCTCTCCCACTGTGGAGCACAGGCTCCGGACACGCAGGCTCAGCGGCCATGGCTCACGGGTCTAGCCGCTCCGCGGCATGTGGGATCTTCCCGGACCGGGGCACAAACCCGTGTCCCCTGCATCGGCAGGCAGACTCTGAACCACTGCGCCACTAGGGAAGCCCTTCACTGTGGTATATTAAACATACTTGTATTATAACTTTATTCTCTATCCTAAAAAAAAACACTAATCGTTTTTGAAATCTCCATGAAGGTAGAATATTTCTAACTCATCTTCATATTTAATTGCAAATAATAGAATCTTACATAAAAAGAATACAGTGTATTACCTCTTTGCTTCTTATGTAGTATATGACCCTGTTGAAGAACACCTGATTCCACCCTCAGTTTTACATTACCTCCTGTTTTCATGTGGAGTCTTTACTTCTTCTTGCCTGGTTACCTCCCCATGTAAAAGCATTGTTAGTACCACTCTCTCAACTTGTAGTGGTGTTGGAAGGTTTAAATACCCAGTGTTCATTCTGAACTTTGCAAAAGAAAAATGTTATTATTAACTGGGCTAATCACAAATTTAGTCTTTAATATGGTTAAATTTCCATTTTCTTGGTTTTTTCTTTTTAATTACTTAATAAAAAAACGCCACCAACTGGCTTTTGTTCTTTAGCAGCTGGATAAGAATACAAATAATGTAATACTATCAAAAAGTTTCCTCTTATATTTAAAGGATTAGCTTCAGTAACACATGTTGAAGGTTGTGCAGCTTTTTCCCATTTAAAAATAAGTGTTTCCATGCTTCTTGCAATTTGTGGTAGATTTAAGATGTCTTTGCTATTTTGTGTTTCACTTATACATGCATATTCTTGGAAAATGTCACTTTCTCAAATACTTTGTTCCGCTTTTCCTAATTTTGGTTCAATCTGTTAAATATCATGAATAAAAATAATAAAAGTCTTTGTAAAGGAAAATGTTATTAATGTTTAGAATTTTTAAGTCATAAAAGCCATATCTCACATTGCTTTAACGTGATGCTTATTGTATTGCATTACAAAAAAACTTTTTTTTTCAATTTATTTATTTATTTATGGCTGTGTTGGGTCTTCGTTGCTGCGTGCAGGCTTTCTAGTTGTGGTGATCGGGGGCTACTCTTCGCTGTGGTGCACGGGCTTCTCACTGCGGTGGCTTCTCATGTTGCGGAGCACGGACTCTAGGCTTGTGGGCTTCAGTAGTTGTGGTGCACAGGCTCAGTAGTTGTGGCACACGGGCTTTAGAGCACAGGCTCAGTCAGTAGTTGTGGCGCACGGGCTTAGTTGCTCCATGGCATATGGGATCTTCCGGACCAGGGATCAAACCTGTGTCCCCTGCATTGGCAGGTGGATTCTTAACCACTGTGCCACCAGGAAAGTCCCCCCAAAAACTATTTTGAAAACATTGTCCAGGGTAAGAAATGGCTATGATTCTAATAAAATATATGAATATTAAGAAAAAAATTAGTATAAAAATTGAAAGTAGACTCTGTGACTCTGTGATAGAAAGTTATAAGTTTAGGGGATTAATATATATTATTTGTGATTCTTGTTTTCTATCAGGCATAAAAGATAGTTTGCACCTATCTAATAAAACATTTTCAGTCAGTGTTTAAATTTCAAAGATAAAGTGTAAGGTCACCATCATCATTCTTCCATTATTCTAAGTCTTCACAAAAAGCCCAAGATACCTAGGTCATTCCTCATTTTCTACATGCTAATAACCTAGCGTTTGATATTAGAAAAGGGATTATTGAATCTTCTATGGAAAGATGTACTTCAATAGGAATACTTAACTGCACATACCTAAAGATCTTATTTAATTTCTATTCTTTGACCATTTCATGCTCCTTGCTCCATTTAGTGGTTCATTTGATTAGGTCTCACTGTATTGCTGACTTTTCCCTTAAATAGTAATTGTTGGATCTGAAACACACTGTCAGAATATTTCCCAATGTTTACAACATATATAGTATTATCTGTATATAAAACTAACTGAAGTCATGGATTGAGAGTTCTGACAGTCACTCAACCAAATTATGTGGTTATGTATTTTTGGTCAAATCTTTTCACTGTGTAACCCCGATTAAGAAAAAATTACTGGTATAAATAATGAAAATTAAAATAACTTTTGATTAAAAGTACTTAATGCTTAGCATTTTAAAAGTTTTATTATTTGGAGACTCTCTGTTGTCCTAATAAAAGTATGTTGGCTTAATAAAAGGTTATCAACAGTTTTAGTGTGTTACAGAAGAACCTGAGAAATGGAAGCCCACTCAGATTTGTTTCAGAATAGTTTATAACAGTAAAAATTTATTTAAAAGTGTATTAGTTTAACATAATTGTCTATATAGTACTTAAAGGAAAGAAATTAATTTGATAGATTGAAAGAGTAAGCAGTAAATCATGACTCTGGATACACTGCTGAAATTTAATATTCAAATAAGTAAGTGAAAAGGCAACTGAATGTTATTGAAGTAGTAGTAGATCTTTTTACTGTCTCTATAGATTTGCTTTTCCAGAACGTCATATCGTTGGAACTTATTTCTTTTTAAGGCAAAATAATATTACATTGTATGTGTATACGACAGTTTGTTTATGCATTCATCATTTAAAAGGACATATGGGGCTTCCCTGGTGGCGCAGTGGTTGGGGGTCCACCTGCCGATGCGGGGGATGCGGGTTCGTACCCCGGTCCGGGAGGGTCCCGCGTGCCGCGGAGTGGCTGGGGCCGGGGGCCATGGCTGCTGGGCCTGTGTGTCCGGAGCCTGTGCTCCGCGGCGGGAGGGGCCGCAGCGGTGAGGGGCCCGCGTGCCGCAAAAAAAATAAATAAATAAAAATGAAAAAAAAAAAGGACATAGGGTTGTTTCCACTTTGTGGTTATTATGAATAATGCTGATATATTCATGTACATGTTTTTCTGTCGACATATGCTTTCATTTCTTTTTTTTTGGCGGTACATGGGCCTCTCACCATTGTAGCCTCTCCCGTTGCGGAGCACAGGCTCCAGATGCGCAGGCTCAGCGGCCACGGATCACGGGCCTAACCGCTTGGCGGCATGTGGGATCTTCCTGGACCGGGGCACGAACCCGTGTCCCCTGCATCGGCAGACGGACTCTCAACCACTGTGCCACCAGGGAAGCCCCATGCTTTCATTTCTTGGTATACATCTAGGAGTGGAATTGCTGGATCATATGGTAATTCTATCTTTAGCTTTTTGAGGAACTGCCAGACTGTTTTTCACAGTAGCTGCACCATTTTACATTCCCACCAGTAATGGATCAGGGTTTTACTTTTTCTGTATCCTTGCAAATGCATGCTCCTTTTCAATTGTTTTGTTATAACAAACCCAGTGGGTGTGAAGTAGTATCTCACTGTGGTTTTGATTTGCATTTCACCACTGATCCGTGATTTTGATAATCTTTTCATATACTTGTTGGCCATCTGTATATCTTCTTTGGAGAAATGTCTATTCACATCCTGTGCTCATTTTGTAATTGGGTTATCTTCTAGATGTTCAATAGTAAGAGTTCTCAATATACTTTGGATACTAGACCCTTATCTGATATATGATTTACAAATATTTTCTATTTTTTGATTGTCTTTTAACTTTTTAAAATAATGTCCTTTGATACATAACAGTTTTAAATATTGATGTAATATAATTGTTTTTCTTCTGTTGCTTGTGCTTTTGGTGTCACATCTGAAAATATTGTCAAATCCAAGATCATGAAGATTTACCCCTACATGTTCGTCTTGTATAGTTTTAGCTCTTATATTTAGGTCTTTAATACATTTTGAGTTAATTTTTATATATGATTTAAGATAGTAGTCCAACTTTTTTGCATGTGGACTTCAGTTTTCCCAGTACCATTTGTTGAAGATACTTGGTACCTTTTTCAAAAATTAATTGATCATAGATGTATGGGTTTATATCTGGACTCTGAATTTTATTCTATTGGTTTATATGTCTGATGTCAGTAACACAGTATTTTGATTAATGTAGCTTTGTTGTAATTTTTGAAATCAGGTAATGTGAGTCCTCCAATTCTTTTTTATTTGGGACCTCTTATAACTTCATTTGTTTTTAGGTTGGCTTTTCACTTCTGCAAAAGCCATTGGAATGTTGATAGAGATTGCATTGCTATTGTAACTAGAACTGCTTTCTTAACTTTTTATTTTGGATTGATAATTGCTGGTTTATGTATGTTGATCTTGTACCCTGAAATTTTCCTGAATTTATCAGTTCTAGTACTATTTTATGAATTCTTTGGGATTTTCTGTATATAGCATCATGTTGTCTGTGAATAGAGATAGTTTTATTTCTTTTCCAATTTAGAAGTTTTCAGTTTCTTTTTCTTGCCTAATTGCTTTGGTTAGATCTTTCAACACAGTGTTGACTGTAGGCATCCTTGTCTTGTTTCAGATATTAGCGGAAAAACATTCAGTCTTTTGTCACTTAGTATAGTGTTTTGCAAATGCCCTTTATCATATTTGGAAGTTCCCTTCTGTTCCTAGTTTCCTGTATTTTTTTGTTGTTGCTGTGGTTTTTTTTTTTTTTTTTTTTTTAATTATGAAAGGGTGTTGAATTTTGGCAGATGCTTTTTCTGTATTGGTTGAGATGATCATGTTGTTTTTTTCCCCCTTTCATTCTGTTAATATGATGTTGACTGTTAAGAGTTTATTATTTAATTCCACATATTTGTGACATGGTGATTATTTGATATGCTATGTTTAATATCACATATTCATGAATTTACGGTTTTCCTTCTGCTTTTGATTTGTAATGTCATTCCAGCTTGGTTAGAGAGATTGTCTTCATTGTTTTTAAATTTAGTGAGACTTGTTTTGTGGCTAACGTAGAAGAAGAATGTGTATTCTGCCATTATTGGGTAGAGTCTTCTACAGGCTTGTTGAGTTTAGTTGATTTATATTGTTAAGCTGTGTTCATTTTTTTTTCTTTCATTTTTTTCATTCTGCTACTCTGATATGTAATTTCACTCATCTTATTTTCAAGTTTGTGAATTCTTTCTTTGGTCTATTCTGATATTCAGATAGGCTTTTGAAACCTTTAGTGCCTTTTTCATTTTAGTTATTGTACTGTTCTGTTCTGTTATTTCTATGTGGTTCCTTTTTCATAAGGAACCAGTATCTTTATTGATATTTTCAATTTGTGAATTCATCTTTCTCCCTTATTTCTTTGTCTATAATTTCTTTTAGCTTTTTGAGCATATATAAGACAAGTTGATTTAAATTCTTTGTATAGGTTCTTCAGTGTCAGTTTCTCTCAGTTTATTTTTGTTCTTTGTATGGGCTATACCTTCCTGTTTCTTTGTGTGCCTTGCGATTTTTTGTTGAATGGGGGGCATTTTTTTTTTTTTTTTTTTGCAGTACGCGGGTCTCTCACTGTTGTGCTTCTCCTGTTGTGGAGCACAGGCTCCGGACGCGCAGGCTCAGCGGACATGGCTCACGGGCCCAGCCACTCCACGGCATATGGGATCTTCCCAGACCGGGGCATGAACCTGTGTCCCCTGCATCGGCAGGTGGACCCCCAACCACTGCGCCACCAGGGAAGCCCTGGTGGACATTTTGAATATCATAATGTGGCAACTCTGAACGTCATATTGTCCTCCCCTCCCCAGGGTTTGCTGTTTTGCTTGTTGAGGTCTGCAGCCACACACTGTTTATTGACTTTTTCAAACTCTTTTTGTAAAGACTATGTTTGGGACACTCCTTTGAGTGTGTAGTGATACCATCTACAGCTCTGCTGTAGCCTTTACCTCTGGCTTGTGCAGTCAAAAGCTCAGCCAGAGATGCAAGACTAATGTTTTCACAGTTCTTTGTTGAGCCGGCATTGGCTCTGGGCATGTGTGCTGTATTCTAGATTCCCTGGTATATCACTCAGTGTACACACACGCAGATACAGAAACACACATGTGATTTTCATTTCAAGGAATTGGCTTATGTGACTGGGCTGGCAGGTAAGAAGTAGAGTAGGCTAGCAGGCTGGAAACTGTCAGGTAGAGACTGATACTGCAGTCTTGAGGTAGAATTTCTTCAGGATTATGAATTTTTATAAATTGAATCTCTATATTCAGTTTTTTAATCTGCTATCTTTCATTTCATCTCTTATTTCTTCTTCATTCTGGAAATTTTTCTGAGGTTTGTCCTATACAGATTCAATTTTCTGAATAAAACTTGGACTTCATTAAAATTACATACTCCCACTCTTCAAAAACACAGACTGGGATGGGAGAAAACACTTGCAAAACACATATCTGATAAAGGACTGTTATCCAAAATACACAAAGCTCTTAAAAATCAAAAATAAGAAAATGAACAACCTGATTAAAAATTGGGCAAAAGACCTCACCTCAAAGACAATATACAGATGTCAAGTAAACATATGAAAAGGTGCTCCATATCATATGTCATCAGGGAAACAACAAGGACATACTACTACACACCTGGCCAAAATTCAGTTCACTGAATATATCAAATGCTGGTAAAGTGGAGCAACAGGAGCTCTCATTAATTTCTGGTAGGAATGCAAAATGGTAAAACCACTTTGGAAGACAGTTTGGCAGTTTTGTTCAAAACTAAACATACTTTTACCATAGTCAAACAATTGTCCTGCATAGTATTTACCCGAAGGAGTTATGTCTGCCCAAAAAACTGCACACAGGTGTTTATATCAGCTTTATCCATAATTGCCAGAATTTGGAAGTAACCAAGATGTCCTTCAGTAGGTGAATGGATAAATAAAATGTGGTACATCCAGATAATGGAATACTATTCCGGACTAAAAGCTATCAAGCCATGAAAAGAAAGGGGGGAAACTTTAAAAGTGTATTACTGGGCTTCCCTGGTGGCGCAGTGGTTGGGAGTCCACCCGCCGGTGCAGGGGACACGGGTTCGTGCCCCGGTCTGGGAGGATCCCGCATGCCGCGGAGCGGCTGTGCCCGTGAGCCATGGCCTCTGAGCCTGCGCGTCCGGAGCCTGTGCTCCGCGATGGGAGAGGCCACAACAGTGAGAGGCCCGCGTACCGCAAAGAAAAAACAAAAAAACCCCCCAAAAAACCCGTGTATTACTAAGTGAAAGAAACCAATCTGAAAAGTATACATACTGTATGATTCCAACCAAACAACATTCTGGAAAAGGCAATACAGTAAGACAGTAAGAAGATCAGAGTTCGCCAGGAGGGATGCACAGGCAGAGAACAAAGGATTTTTAGGGCAGTGAGACTATTCTGTATGCTACTGTAATGTTGGATATATGTCGTTATAAGTTTGTCCAAAACCCATACGATGTACAACACCAAGAGTGAACCATAATGAAAACTATGGAGTTTGGGTGATTATATTGTGTCATTATAGGTTGTAGCAAATGTTCCACTTTGGTAGGGGACGTTGATAATGGGGTAGACTATGCATGAATGGGGGCAGAGGCTATATGGAAAATCTTTGTACCTTCCTCTCAATTTTGTTGTGAACCAAAAACTGCTCTAAAAAATAAAGCATATTAAAACTTTTTAAAAAATGTGATGGGAAGGATTACAGAGAAAGTAAGAAATAATGAAATAGGCAACATACTCAGATGAAAACATTTAGTGTTTTCTTCTTGGGTTTATCTTCTGTACTATAGTTTCAGGGTTTGCTTTTAGGAAATCCAGTTTAACTATTTTGTTTTATATTTAATTTAACCTTTTCACTTTCAGTAATGGAAGTTTTAAAAATTTTTACTCTTTAAATAATTGTAGTCAACTCTCTTCACGGAAATGAACTGTAAATTCCATACCTTTGGCTCTGGGAGGACTAGTCCTTTGCTAATAAAAGCTTTATAACTTCCTTTATGTGTATAGGTTATGTATACAGCAGGTAACAGATTGCTGCAGTGCAAAAATTTTCAATATATGTCCTGGTTCCTCACTATAAAACAAGTTACATAGGTAAAGGGAAGGTCAGTTAAGGAGAATTTACATTCATTTCTATTATATATTTATCGTTAAAAGTACTAAATAACTTTATATTACCCCTGTTGATATTTATGTGTTGGAAAGGCAGTGGTGCCTGGGCACAGTTTAGAGTCCTTTAACCAACGATTTAATAATACAAATTACGTCATTTCTGCTTTTCTTTCCAACTCTGGTTTTGCTTGCAGTAGATTCAGTTACATTCTAAATTAGATTCTCTACATTTCTATGTGAACTTTTTTTCCTTAAAGTATTAATTAGGTTTTATCTTAAAGTGAAGTCACAATTTTAGGTTTAAATGTCAGGCACAAACCTGTAAAAATGTTAATCCATTTGAGCTCTAGAAATCTAATGAAGACTTCTGTATACAGCTTTTGACACTGCTTGGTGTATACTAGAGTACAAAGTAAAAGCTTGTTTCTATATTTTAGAATAACACACGTCCTTTCTGTTATGGGGCATGCATTCTGCTGATGTTATAGAAAGCTTTCTCATCAGCCTACCCATGAGGAAAATTAAGATTGTCTTGCTGTGTCCCAGGGAAATAGTCAAGGCTTTTAAAAAGAGAGAAAATAGAGAACAAAAGGATATATCAGGCGTGTACACAACTGTGTTATTGGCAGATAGCATGACTCCTTTATGAATGTGTGACTTTCTGAAAATTCTGATTTTAAAAGAATTATCTTTTTCTATTAGGCATTGAATAAGAGGTTTTTTCCATGTATAAATAGAATTTTTAGATCTACCAAATCTTGTTCATTCAACTCTAAACTGAGCCTTCACAGCATTTGTTTTGTCTACTTCTATTGAAGGCTCTCTGCAGGAAGAATCTCAGTTGTGACATTGTATGGATGCCAGTGAAATGATCAGAATTCAAGTTTCTAGTGTACCCTGGCTATAATGAGCTGCTAATTGAAGGTGACAAGCTGTTTTTTCCTTCCCAGTTGGTCTGGCAAAATGTTAGATTTCGTTCATTATTAACTCATTGCTTCTCAGCAGAGGACTGGATTAATTGGTTGGGAACATTAAGAAAAGAATTTTTGCCTTGTGTCAATTTTAGAGGTTGAAGTTCAAGTTTTACTAGATTCTCTCCCATCTCCACTTTCACCAATTGTATGCACTTGTGTTAAGTCCCTAGCACAATCAAGACACAGCAACATTTCTATCGCCCTAAAAGTGGCACCCATCATGCCACTTTGTACTCTGTAGCTTCTCTCCTTTTCTGGTCCCTGGTCCCTGATCTGCTTCCTATTTAGTTTCTTTGGCTGCGTTGGGTCTTCATTGCTGCGCGCGGGCTTTCTTCTCTAGTTGCAGCGAGCGAGGGCTATATTCTTTGCGGTGCACGGGCTTCTCATTGTGGTGGCTTCTCTTGTGGCGGAGCTCAGGCTCTAGGTGCGCAGGCTTCAGTAGTTGTGGCTTGCAGGCTCTAGAGCGCAGGCTCAGTAGCTGTGGTGCACGGGCTTAGTTGCTCTGTGGCACGTGGGATCTTCCTGGTCCAGGGCTCAAACCTGTGTCCCTTGCATCGGCAGGTGGATTCTTAACCACTGCGCCACCAGGGCAGTCCCAACTTGTTAATGTTTTTGTTGAGGATTTTTTATGTATATTCATGAGACATATAAATATATCGGTAGTTTCTTGTGAGGTATTTATTTTTGGGATCATGTGTTACTGGCCTCATAAAATAAGTTGGTGACTCCTATCTTATAAAAGAGTTTGTGTAGAATATCTAAACTTTTTTGTTTAAATGATTAGTAGAATTTACAAATGAAGCCATTTTTAAGGACTTCTTTGTAAGAAGTTTTAAATTATGAGTTTGGTTTCTTTTATAGATACTGGAATATTTAAATTATCTATTTCAAGGAATTGGGTTTACTTTTTTCTTTTGCTTACTCAAGTTTTGTTTCATTGATTTGTTGTATTTTATTCATTCCCTCATTCCACTTTCATTTGATTTAACTTGCTCTTTTCCTACTTTCTTAAGGTGAAAACATTGATCTCTTCATCTGTTCTAGTATGAAGGAACACATGTCTTTATAATTTAAATCTTATCATTTAGAATGCGTATTTATGTACATTTTAGAAAGAGGTCTCGTTTCTGATAGATTCTTGATTAGGGTTGAACTGTATCAGTCTACATATTAACCCTTATATTAATGGTTTGTCTTTTATTATGGGTTTGTCTGTGTATATATTGCAATTTGTGTTACTAGGTTTTATACTTATACAATCAAATTCTCACAAATAACTGCAGCTTTATTTCTTTCTTGTAGTAATTTCTTATGCACATACCTTCTATACTGTGTTGAGTAGAGTGGCCATATTCTTCAAGTGTTCTTCTCTAATCCCTGATTTTAGGGTGAAAGCTTTCAGTATTTCATCATTATGCAATTGCTAATTTTGGTGATTAAAGTCCAAATCAATTTGCTTGTATTATGTTAGTAAGAAAATTTATTGCCCCTCCCACCTGTTAAAACATAATGGCTTTTGTCTTTATTTATTTGTTTATTTATGTATGTATGTATGTATTTATTTTTTTTTTAGCACAAGTCCACCTTACTGTTGTGTGGATTTATATTCACTTCGTACTGGGGAGATGGTCAAGTCCATTCAGTTTAAAACACCTATCTATGATCTCCATTGCAACAAAAGGTAAGCAATTTTCCAGGTGTTTCTTGTGCAAGATAACATACCTCCTGTGCACGTAGTGCATTTCCATTATCATTGACTTTGATATAATGATAATAAAAAAGTCACAAATATGTCTTCGGAATTCTGCCAAATATAAGTAGCTCTTAAGATTTCTTAATGTTTTCAAACTTTTTGTCTTGACCCATTAGTGAAATAATGAAATGGAAAAGAATAAAAGTGCCTGAGCAAACATATGAAGGTTAAATATTGCTTTGAGGAACCTTTTTATATGTATAGCATAACATTTTATATATAACTTTTTGTTTAATATATGTACTTCTATACGTTTACTGGTTTATGATGGGAAATGTAATTTTCCTGTTAGCATTCATCAAAACAAAGCTTATTTCTGAAATGTAAAAAAGGCTTTTAAATATCCTTATTTTTTTGCACTTCACAATGGAGCTAAAAGAGGGACCAGCTAGATTTTTCCTAGCCCCATGATGCTAAATGTCTTATCAAGGTCATGGCTGCAAATTATTAATCTCAGTAAAGAGCAAACACATGGAACATGGAAAACAAAAAATAAATTTTATAATAAAAGACTCTCAGGTTAGATTTTAAAGAGATATTTCAAAAGTGACTCAAAGTTTGAATGTAAAAGGAAGGGTAAACACATACTACCTGACAAATACAAACTAAAAGACCAAGACTTTGATATTAATGATAAAAATATTTGAATTCAGTACAAAAATATGAAATAGGACAAAGAAAAGTTCAGTGATAGTGTGTAATTCATAATGAAGATCTAGTTATTATGTATATTTAAACTTAACATCAAACAAAATTATATATGACATAGGAGGTATACTCATGTTATTTCTGGGATAATGTACTTATCCAGTGATATATTAAATTATTAAAAGTTAACTTTTTTGGGCTTCCCTGGTGGCACAGTGGTTAAGAATCCGCCTGCCAGTGCAGCAGACATGGGTTTGAGCCCTGGTCCAGGAAGATCCACATGCCGCAGAGCAGCTAAGCCCGTGCGCCACAACTACTGAGCCTGTGCTTTAGAGCCCACGAGCCACAACTACTTAAGCCCGTGTGCCTAGAGCCCTTGCTCTGCAAGAATAGAAGCCACCGCAGTGAGAAGCCCGAGCACCGCAATGAAGAGTAGACCCGGCTCGCCGCAACTAGAGAAAGCCATGTGTAGCAACGAAGACCCAATGCAGCCAAAAATAAATAAATTAATTAATTAAATAAATTTTAAAAATCAACATTTTTAAATGGGTGGATCTAGTAGTTAAATATTTAACAACAGTTGTAAGGAGCAATACTCTAAAATGTAGTTTATAAAATAACTTCATTTCAGATACATTTTAATTTTGAAAATTTATAACTTTTCCCTAATTATTTATAAATCTTGAACTTTGGGAGAAATACAGATTCTGATTAATTTTAATATTTCAATAATCAGAAATGTCTCATTTACATTGAATAATAGTTATCTGAGCTTCCTTTCTCCCTCCCTCCCTCCCTTCCTCCCTTTCTCCCTCCCTCCCTCTCTCATTTTGGCTCTTGTGTTGGGAAATTCAGCAATCATTTTAAGTGCCAGGTTGTATAAATCCATTTTATGTTTAATTCCATGACTTTGAGCCAGCACTGGAAAAACACTTTTAGTAAATAGCCAGCAGTTTATTGATCTCATACATTCTTAATGAAGGTAGGTTCATTTGATTTATAATGAATGAAAATGAAATTTTATTTTGAGGTGTAGTTCTCCTCTGACTTTTCTTCCTTTCATCTTGTCTATCTTGATCATATTAAGGATTTTGTGACTGTATTTTGACATTTAAGAAGCAGATGTTTCTAGCCTATATGCTTTAAGAAGCGTTTGATTTTTAAAAATTCCTTTGGTACATACTTACTTAAATCTAGATGATTTAACTTATTTATAGTTCAGTTTATAGAATTTCACATTAACATTTTCTTTTGTGGTTTTTTCCCTCTAATTTTAGGATCCTTGTCGTAGTATTGCAGGAGAAAATTGCTGCCTTTGATAGCTGTACTTTCACAAAAAAATTTTTTGTCACAAGTACGTATCAACTTGATTTATTTCCTATCATATGCATTGAGTTTATACTACTTACTTGATAGAATCAGCAGACTAATTGGAATCATAACATCAGTATTTCATGCTTACTCAGTTACTGTATTTTTATGTTTCTGTGATGTCTTATTTAGTAATATAATTTTATGGTATATGTGTTCAACCCACAGTACATTTTCTTCATATTACTGTGGAAGCCTTGTTGTATACCTCAGCTTTTCCTTATATATTTTCCTTGAGTCGTTTTGATTAATTTAGATTTGTGTAGGTACATTGTTAAATTACTTAATTAACATAACATACTTGTGGACATAACTGGATTATTATTCATGAGGGAAATGTGTCAGTCTTTCACTCCTTCTTTCCCCCACCTGTCACAACTCTGCCTGGATTTGCAGAAATAAGCCTAGATTCTGGATCCAAACACACACACACACACACACACACACATCCACACACACAGACACAGACACAGACACAGTCATACAGAGAGAGTGATTGTTTGATCAGTTGATCTATTTTCTAAAAAATTGACCCATGCAGTTGTGGGAGCTGGCAAGTCCAAGATTTGCAAGGCAGTCCAGCAAGCTGGAAATTCCAACAGGGGCCTTGTCTAGAGTTAGATTTTTTTTTTTTTTTTACTACAGCCTAGTAAAACAATAGTTTTCACTCTTTCGTATTTTAACTCTTAACACTCACCATCAAAGCTATAGCTGTTTTTTCAGAGAATCTGTTATGTGTATGCTGCAGAAATAGTTCTGTTGAAACAGAGCTCATTTTTGTTATGTGTAGGGAATCCCAATCATACTGTTGCATCTCCTGAAATATCAGAACTATTTACACACTTACTCATCAGATGTTAATCCATGTATTAAGCTCTGAGTAGGAGATATTATTCCTTTCTGGTTAGAGCTCATGTTCTTGTTAATATCTTGCAGTCTATATGTTATTGCATACATTATATAATATATACTATACTATATAAACACATGAATAATTCATTGTAATATATAGTTTATCATTTTGTAGCCTATGAAGAAGAATACAACTCACCTCCTTGATCTTGAAATCTTTTCTCTCAGAGATCTACAGAGATAATAATGGAGATCACGTTCATTGATATATTTTTGTTTTATCACAAGTTTACACCATTTACAAATTTACATTAGTATCTCTAGCACCTAGAACATTGGCTGGCACAACGTAGGCTCTCATTAACTATTTCTTGAATGACTGAGTACATTAACCCACTTATCAGTCAGTTATTTCATACTGATCAGAAATTTACTGATGTTTTAATAATGATTAAATATAGATTACCAGGAAGGATCTTTTATTGTTTTATCTATAAATTAAAAGTTTTGGGGGAGCATACATTTGTTAATAACATCTTCATTCAAAAATGTAGTATATATATAATATAGTAAGCTTTGAAAATTACATGGCCTGTTTTAGCATATTAATTCTTACAGATCTTATGCATTAATATATTACCTTATAATTATATCACTCACTATTAAAATTGAAACAAGTAGAGAAATAGAGGAATCATGTATGAGTCTTTCCATTTCTTCCAGGTGTGTGAGCTACAGAGGAGTGAATTAGAACAGAGTATGAATATTTCAGCCAGATTTAGATGCCAGTTTTTTCTATTTGTCTTTACATCTTATCAGTAGTCTTCTGTTGTTTATCGTTAATCAAAGATGTGTGTGTGTTGGCTTCTGCAAAGTTAGACATCTCTGTTGCAGGTCCATTTTAATTTTATACTCACAGATAGCTCTTGCTGCCTCAGCTGAGTGTTAAACTGGGGAGAACTCTCAAATCATTATTTGTTAAGATAGTTTATTTAAATGACAATATATGTTTTGAAATTTAAACCTTATTTAAACACTGGGCTCTACTGCGCTGTGCATGTTGAAAGTAATATTACACTTGCCAATAGATTTCACTTTTCTTCTCTGTAATAAATGGTAGGGTATAAAGTCAGTTGTCACAGCTACTAAAGAGAAGTTAATATATGTAAGTAAGTTACTAATGGAGAGTTAATAATACTATTGTTATTCTTTATCCACTAAAAAAAAACTAGCATAAATAATAATGCTAGTTTTTTTTTTTAGTGGATAAATAAACCTTATAGATTTTTCATTGATTAATACCCACTATAGAATTTTAAAAGAAAAAATTAAACTTTATTATAAAGAAAGAATTAAAATAATTAGATTTGTGTATTTCATAGTTAGAGTCAAAGGACATAGGCTTTGTAATAATTTTGATACATTGGAATCAAAATAGGCTTTTCACAATACTCTGGTTGGAGAAAATGGGCAATGTATTATTTATATTATAATAGTAAATATTATATTTGTATTATAATAGTAATTTTTAAGCTTAGATGATCTAATTAAATTTTGCATAAAATCATGTAGATATAACCTGTATCTTTAATTGTTTATATCTATGTATGAGTGTAATTTGTCTCAACCAGCATGTCTGTTATTTAACTAATGGGTGATAGAAATATATTTGTTTCAAATAAGGACCTACAAATAAGATTTAAACAAAACCCTATGCACTGTAGGCTATAATTACAATTTATTTTTTAAGAGAGTTTTGTTTTTGCACATTGATGATTTTGCAGCTTTTCTGGGAGAGTATTTTGCAGTCTGAGATTTTGCAATAGAAGAATTTGTTTTTGGAATGTCCTGACTTGGGTTAACTTACAGAAAGTACCTAAAGCCCTTGAGTCAATTGGCAGGATCAATATAGAAACTGGCACATTACAGAAATTTCATATTTTCATGGGATTTTACTGTACTTTCTCAATTAAACCATTTATAGTGGAAATAAGAGTGAAAATACCTTTAAGCAGAAGAAGAGAGACTATAGTATGTATTCTTCTTACTTTTCAGTCTTACTTGAAATCATGAAGTTCTTGTAGAAAGGTGAATTTTTAGTCACGTTAAAATGGTGAAATGAACCTTTGATTTTCAATCATTTTGCTTATTTGATAAACATTAGTCATTTAGTGATATGGCAAAAATATTGCATTTTATTAAATTACTAAAGCCATAGATATACCATTTTATTTTCTATGAGTGTTATTTTTTTGATGCCTTTTTTCTTTTTTAAAAAAAATTTATTTATTTATTGGCTGCGTTGGGTCTTCGTTTCTGCACACGGGCTTTCTCTGTTTGCGGCAGGCGGGGTCTACCCTTGTTGTGGAGCATGGGTTCTAGGCGCGCGGGCTTCAGTAGTTGTGGCACGTGGGCTCAGTAGTTTTGGCTTGCGGGCTTAGTTGCTCCATGGCATGTGGGATCTTCCTGGACCAGGGCGCGAACCCGTGTCTCCTGCATTGACAGGCGGATTCTTAACCACTGTGCCACCAGGACAGTCCCTAAATGTTATTTTTTAAAAAAAATTTATTTGTGGAAATATATACAATTATTTAAAGACGGTAGTATAATGAACCACCATGTATTTATCATCTAGTTTCAATAAGTACCAACTCGTGGACAATCTTTTTCATTTATACCCTTCCCAAATTATTTTGAAGCATATCCCTGACATATAATTTAATCTATTATCTATATTTAAATGATAAGAACTTATAAAATCATTATTTCTGTATTACCAATTGATCAGATAATTTATCGTCTAAACTCTGAGGTCTTTTGATTGGAACAAAGGCCTTACTTGATGTAACTGTGGTCAACAAATGTAAACTTGTACATTCCTTCCAACTGAACTCTCAAGGTTTTTGGCATACAAAACCTTCTTTATAAAAATCCAGTGTCCTTGCTAAATCTTTATTTCTACAACCCATTTTCATGCTGCTTATGCTACATTTTCTTTGAGCCACTCATAAATCTCACTTCTTTGCAAGGGCTCTGTTTTCCTGCCTGAAATGGCCTTTTCACTAGCAGTCTCTCTTTCCACAGTGACTTAATCCTACATGTCTTTCTAGCCCCAGTGTAGATGTTAGTTCTTATATGATGTATTTCCTGATCCCCTTAGTTTAAGGAAGCCTCTCCTTCTTCTAAATCCCCAAAGATAGCAATTCCCAAAATCTATCCACAGAACAATAGACCTTCAACATGCTGTGTAAATCAGGATGCCCTGGTCAAATAAACTTAGGAAATGCTGCCTTCTATTGGAGGATGCCAGTGGTGATTAGCATTTTAATCTGTTTAAATTTATTTACTATATTTCAATATTTCCTAGATTTATTAGATTACAGACCTCTTTTTTTACCCAATACCCTTTGGGAATGCTTTTATAGTGTAATTTTTCCCTCTGTTAAGACACTTAATTTCTATGTTATTGTATGTGTCTTCTGTCTACTTGTTCTATCTTTGCTGCAATATAGTAATTTCCTTGAGAGCGAAGTTATTCATCTTGACTTGGATTAAGGAAGTAGGTCCATCATGCAAGATATAATATATCCATTTGTTTTAGCTAACTTAAAAATATTTCTGATGCTTTTTTTTGGTTCTTACAATAATAAAGCTCAATTTGCTAAAGATGAAAACATTTATCACAACTATTTCTACTTTCAAAGCATCAGTGGTTCTTTTCCAAGATGTTTAGCTAGCCAAAAGCGTTGAGAATGTAGTACAACTCTATCAAAAGTTATCAGATAAGGAAGAAAGCTATTCATATAGGATCAGTAGTCATCTCTAGAGAAAGTGATATAGGTTTAAACTGGGAATTATAAATTTGGTGCGTATTTAAAGGAATGACTATATGAATACATATATGAACAAAGTTTCTTTCTCATGTTGGAGTTAAGTACACAGATTTTCTGAAGTATGAGTTTATTTGAAAATTACACCTTTGTAGTGATCAGCTCTTGAGTATCTCTCCAGTATCTGGAGTATTGTTTCTCCTTTCAGGAGCAGGAGCTTCTGTTTTATAAGCCTTTAGGAAGCACAAAATAGCAGTTGAGTTTGATAAAAATGAGTGCGCTTTTTTTTTTTTTTACGTTATTGTTTTAGGATCTTTGCCATATAGTCCCAAATGCTTCCCTCTGTATTGCTGGACTACTGAACAGTTGAAACAAGTATTATTAAAATATTAGTCTCATATTGTGTGAATTGTTCATGATAGGAAGAAGAGATCTGGAAGGATCACTAGTGTGTCTAGTGTTGCAGTCAGGTGCTTTATAAGTGGCATGCAGCAAGTCCTGGTCAAGTGGAGTGGAGCCCACAGTAGTGAATTTTCAGTAATTTCTGATTCATTAGGATTATCACTTATTCTGTGACTGTACTGCTTGTAAAATGGGTCTCGTGGCTTGAGGATGCCATGAAGTCTGTTTAGTATGGATTTCTTTAAGTCTGAAATGTATGTTAAATGTTGAAAAATGGGGTAGTATAAAAGTACAACTGTCATTTCTTGGTGATAAATGATGGAAATAAGTGTAATAAACTATGTGTTAAAATCCAGCGATATCTTTTGAAGATAGATGTCTAGTATCATTGTCAGAACACACCTGCGTAACCTGGAAGGG
The DNA here is from genome assembly GCF_003031525.2 of Neophocaena asiaeorientalis asiaeorientalis. NCBI lineage: Eukaryota > Metazoa > Chordata > Mammalia > Artiodactyla > Phocoenidae > Neophocaena > Neophocaena asiaeorientalis. The sequence continues at coordinate 6,762,206 of NW_020174560.1, read as the reverse complement.
GGTATGAGAAGGGGCTTTTGGGATTCTATAATGTCCTGTTTTTTGTTTTGTTATGCACGCATATGTTTACTTTGTTGACTTGGGTACTTCTTTATCTATATTATATTTAAATACATAGTTTACATTAAAAAAAGAGTCCAGAAAGCATCAAGAACAACAAAAGTTGTGATTTCTCTCCTCATACTCTGAATGCCGTTCATTGTAGCATTTCACAGCAGATCTCCCCAAACCCTTCATCTGTAATACTCTGGCCAATAGTAGTTATATATCTCATTTCATACTTCCATTTTCTCACATATTACATATGTAATTAGTTACATATTATTTTACTTTACTTGAAAACCCTATAGACCAGATTTATTCAAGGGTTATTAGGTTTGTGATATTGATGATATTTAACGCATGTTTGTATGAAGAAATTTAGCTTCTTTTCTTTGAAATACAACTTCACCTTAAGGGATTTTTATCAACATTTTAAACAAAATTGAGCAAGACTTAATATTTAAAATCAAGGAACACATGGAGCCATTTCCTAACTTTAAATAAGCTTATTTTCCCCTAATTTTTGCAACCCCCACCCCACCCCCATTCCTTTAAACAGACTGAAACTTTTGGCAGGCGGAAAGAAGCATGGTATAGGTTATGTGTGTTTCTCTGAATTTGGGTTATTCCATGCTTGTAAGCCAGTTTTGCTTGGGACAGTGAGAAGTACAGGATATAGGGATTGGAGGACAGGGGAGCTGATAGGCATACTGAGAATAGCATTCGTGGTAGCCCATTTAGTTTTTTTCCCCCATTGATTGGTTTCTAGTTATTAAAGAATTAGTACTAAAGCCCATGTAGAATGACAGATTCTTAATGAAGATATTGTTTTGTTCATGCAAGCATTTAATTTCTAAAAGAGTTTGAAAAGCTCTTGTGTAATACAATCATGATTGCCTAAGTTGTGTATGAATACAATGATGAGACTGTAAAATAAGTAGAGACAGCTGTGTCCATCAGAGAACGCACCATGGGAATTTGTGCCAAAGGGTGGAAGGGTCAGGTAAAGAGAGCTGATAGAGAACTGGAAAGGGAACACAGCCAATATGATGAGAAAGGAGACACCTTCGTATTTGGCTGTACAGAAAAGGTGGCCTTGAGCAGCTGTCTGATGTGGAAATCCAAAACCCACGTATGATTAAGAAAACAAAAGACCAAGACTGATAGATGTCATTAGCAGTCATTTCCAGTGTGCTTAAGCTTAAATGCAGATATGAAGTCTCCAGAGAGACCAAAGGATTGTATAGGAAGTAACTCTTTCCACTGGCTTCTGTTTTTACTTTGAGGAGGAAAATTTATTCCTTACAATCCTAATGTTATGTCTTAGGGTTAGAATGTGTATTTTTCATTTATGTTAATGGTGAATTACAAATAAGGAATGTATTTTAAGGATCTTTAAAATGCAAAATTATTTTTAATTTTGGGAAGAGGAACCTTTCTTTTTATGTTTCTAAGCAAGCTTGTAACATTGATAAGAAGAGATTGGCAGGTTAATGTGGCATCTAAGACCAGTTCAAGTTAAAACCCTGTTCTTTTGGTTTCCCATCTAAAAACAACAGACTAGGCTGCTGTGGTGTTTTCATAGCCCAGGCAGGTGTTCAGTATAAAGTGGACTCTAAATAACATGTATGCCATGAACTAACGTGATTTTCATATTTTCTGCACATAATTCCCAGCCATTGAACCCGTTGAGCCTTTGAATGGCATTACTCTGTTTCATATACATAAAAAATAAAGCAAAAATAAAATCAAGTTTTAAATTCAAAGCTCATGGAACCTTAAGAGGGTCATTAATCAGGAGTAAGATGGTCAAATAAATCTCTGAAATGATATTTAATATTTTATGTGCTTATTCTTTCTGGAGAGGGTTTCATAGTCCTTTCTGAACTTCATTCAGTGTGTGGTCTTTTGTGACTTGTGTCTTTCACTGAACATAGTAGAAGATTATATTTTTTAGAGCAGTTTTAGGTTCACAGCAAAATTAATCAGAAGGCACAGAAATTTCCCATATAACCCCAGCCCCACACGAACATAGTCTCCCTCTCCCCCATTATCAGCATCCCTCACCAGAGTAGTACATTTGTTACACTTGATGAACCTACACTGACACATAATTATCACTCAGAGTCCATTGTTTATCTTAGGATTCCCTCTTGGTGTTGTACATCAGTGGGCTTGGGTAAATGTATAATGACATATATCCATCATTGTAATACCATACAGAGTATTTTCACTGCCCTAAAAATCTTCTGTGCTCTGCCTGTTCATCTCTGCTCTCCCGTTTCCCCCAGCAACCATGGCATTTCCTAGAATGTCATATAGTTGGAATCATAGTATGTAGCCTTCTCTGATTGGCTTCTTTCAATGAATAATATCATGTTTCCTCCATGTTGTTACCCAACTTCAAGATTTACTATAAAGCTACAGTAATCAAGACAGTGTGACATTGGCAAAAGAATAGACAAACAGAATAGAGAGCCCAGAAATAAATCTTTGATGAAGAAGCAGAGGTAGCACAATGGAGCAGAGATAGTCTCTTTAACAAATGGTACTGAACAGCTGGACATTCACGGGCATAAAACTGAATTTAGACACAGACTATACATCCTTCACAAAAATTAACTCAAAAAATATCACAGGCCTAAATGTAATACATAAAGTATAAGATTTATAGAAGATAACATAGGTGTAAACCTAGATGACCTTGGGTATGGTGATGACTTTTTAGATACAACACCAAAGGCACAAAAGAAATAACTGATAAAGTGGGCTTCACTAAAATTAAAAACTTATGCTCTGCAAAAGACAATGTCAAGAAAATGAGAAGAAAGGCCACAGACTGAGAGAAAATATTTGTAATAGACAAATTAATATTTGCCAACGAAGCAACTGACAAGGGATTAATCTCCAAAATATACAAACAGCTCATGCAGCTCAATATCAGAAAAACAAACAAACCAATCAAAAAATGGGTGGAAGATCTAAATAGACATTTCTCCAAAGAAGACATACAGAATGCCAAAAAGCACATGAAAAGATGCTCAACATTGCTAATTATTAGAGAAATGTAAATCAAAACTACAGTGAGGTGTCACCTCACACCAGTCACGATGGCCATCATCAAAAAAATCTACAAACAATAAATGCTGGAGAGGGTGTGGAGAAAAGGGAACCCTCCTACACTCTTGGTGGGAATGTAAACTGGTAAAGCCACTATGGAGAACAGTATGGAGGTTCCTTAAAAAACTAAATATAGAACTACCATATGACCCAGGAATCCCACTCCTAGCATATACCTGGAGAAAACCATAATTCGAAAAGATACATGCACCCCAGTGTTCACTGCAGCAGTATTTACAATAGGCAGGACATGGAAGCAACTTAAATGTCCATCAACGGAGGAATAAAGAAGATGTGGTACATATATACAATGGAGTATCACTCAGCCATAAAAAAAGAACAAAATAATACCATTTGCAGCAACATGGATGGACCTGGAGATTATCAGACTGAGTGAAGTTAAGTCAGACACAGACAAATATCATGATATTGCTTATATGTGGAATCTGAAAAAAGGGGTACAGATGAACTTACCTTCTCTACAAAACAGAAGTAGAGTCACAGATGTAGAAGACAGACTTATGGTTAACAGGATATGGTGGGGAGGGATAAATTGGGAGATAGGGATTGACATATATACACTACTATATATAAAATAGATAACTAGGACTTCCCTAGTGGTGCAGTGGTTAAGAATCCTCCTGCCAATGTAGGGGACATGGGTTCGAGGCCTGGTCCGGGAAGATCCCACATGTCACGGAGCAACTGGGCCCATGTGCCACAACTACTGAGCTTGCGCTCTAGAGTCCACGAGCCACAACTACTGAAGCCCACACATCTAGAGCCCGTGTTCCGCAACAAGAGAAGCCACCGCAATGAGAAGCCCGCACACTGCAACGAAGAGTAGCCCCTGCTCGCCTCAACTAGAGGAAGCCCATGCACAGCAACCAAGACCCAACGCAGCCAAAAATAAAATAAAATAGGTAACTAATAAGAACCTACTGTACAACGCAGTAGAACAGGGAACTCTACTCAATACTCTGTAATGACCTATATAGGAAAAGAATCTAAAAAAAGAGTGGTTATATGTATGTATAACTGATTCACTTTGCTGTACACCTGAAACTAACACAACATTGTAAATCAACTATACTCCAAAAAAAAAAAAAAGGACAAACCTAATAATGGGCTGTTATCCAAAATATACAAAGAACTCTTAAAATTCAGCAAGAACAAAATAAACAACCTGATTAAAAAATGGGCCAGTGAATCTAACAGGCACCTCACCAAAGAATAATAAGCATATGATATGATACTCCACATTATATGTCATCAGAGAAATGCAAATTAAAACAATGAGATAACCATCATCACACGTCTAAAATCCAAAACACTGAGAACACCAGTGCTGTCAGAGTTGTGGAACAACAGGAACTCTCATTGCTGGTGGGCAGGCAAAATGGTGCAGCCATTTTTGGAATACAATTTGACAGTTTCTTACAAAACTAGACCTACTCTTAGTATACAATCCAGCAATCTCACTTCTTGTTATTGAACCAAAGGAGTTGAAAACTATGTTCACACAGCCTTCACACAGATATTTATAGCAGCTTTATTCACATTGCCAAAAGTGGAAGCAACCAAAGTGTCCTTCAGTGTGTGAATGGATAAACTGTGGTGTATCCTGACAGTGGAATATTATACGTCATTTCTTTTTATTGCTGGCCATTTAGTTTGTTTCCATTTTGGGGGTTTTATGAATAATGCTTTCATAAATGAAAGGTTTTTATGGGGACATCTATTTTTGATTCTCTTGGATATAAGTATTTGTGTGGATATGTTTTCGTTTCCCTTGGGTATGTACCCAGGAGTTGAATTACTGGCTCATATGGTAATTCTATCCATAACTATTTGAAGAGCTGTTGGGCACAGTGACTGCACATTTTACATTCCTACCAGCAGTGTATGAGGGTTCCAGTTTCTCACCAATGATTGTTAATAAGATTATATAGCCATCCTGTTGGTATCTCACAAAGTAGTATCTGATTATACTTTTTTTAATCTTTATTGGAGTATAATTGCTTTACAATGGTATGTTAGTTTCTGCTTTATAACAAAGTGAATCAGTTATACATATACATATGTTGCCATATCTCTTCCCTCTTGCGTCTCCCTCCCTCCCACCCTCCCTATCCCACCCCTCTAGGTGGGTCACAAAGCACCGAGCTGATGTACCTGTGCTATGCGGCTGCTTCCCACTAGCTAGCTATTTTACGTTTGGTAGTGTATATATATCCATGCCACTCTCTCACTTTGTCACAGCTTACCCTTCCCCCTCCCCATATCCTCAAGTCCATTCTCTAGTAGATCTGTGTCTTTATTCCCGTCGTACCCCTAGGTTCTTCATGCCCTTTTTTTTTTCCTTAGATTCCATATATATGTATTAGCATACAATATTTGTTTTTCTCTTTTTGACTTCACTCTGTATGACAGACTCTAGGTCCATCCACCTCACTACAAATAACTCAATTTCGTTTCTTTTTATGGCTGAGTAATATTCCATTGTATATATGTGCCACATCTTCTTTATCCATTCATCTGATGATGGACACTTAGGTTGCTTCCATGTCCTGGCTATTGTAAATAACGCTGCAATGAACATTTTGGTACATGACTCTTTTTGATTTATGGTTTTCTCAGGGTATATGCCCAGTAGTGGGATTGCTGGGTCGTATGGTAGTTCTGTTTGTAGTTTTTTAAGGAACCTCCATACTGTTCTCCATAGTGGCTATATCAATTTACATTCCCACCAGCAGTGCAAGAGTGTCCCTTATACTTTTTTTTGATAGATCTTTATTGGAGTATAATTGCTTCACCATACTGTGTTAGCTTCTGTTGCACAACAAAGCAAATCAGCCATCTGCATACACGTGTCCCCATATCCCCTCCCTCTTGAGCCTCCCTCTCATCCTCCCTATCCCACCCCTCTAGGTCATCGCACAGCACCTAGCTGATTTTCCTGTGCTATGCTGCTGCTTCCCACCAGCCAACTGTTCTACATTCGGTAGTGTATATATGTCGGTGCTACTCTCACTTCGCTCCAGCTTAGCCCTCCCACCCCATGTCCTCAAGTCCATTCTCTGCATCTACCTCTTTATTCCTGCCCTGCAACTAGGTTCATCAGTACCATTTTTTTTTATTTGCATTTCCTTATGGCTAATGATGCTGAGTATCTTTTCATATGCTCATCTTCTATCCTCTTTGTCAAATTTTACATTGATTTATTTGTCTTTATTGTTATACTAGTTCTATTTATATTTTAGATACAAGTCAGTTATCAGATATGTTTTGCCTAACTCCCATTCTCTGAGTTGTCTTTTCTCTTTCTTGGTGGTGTCCTTTGAAGCACAAAGATTTTAGTTTTGATGAAGTTTAATTTATCTATTTTTTTCTTTTATCATTTGTACTTTTGGTGTCATATCTAAGAAAGCATTGCCTATGGTTATGAAGGTTTACCATGGTTTGTTCCAAGAGGTTAATACATTAGCTTTAGTCTTTGATTCATTTCGACTTTGTATGTAGTGTGAGGCCAGGGTTCAGTTTCATTCGTTTGCATGCGGATATCAGTTGACCTATCATCATTCGTTGAAAGGATTATTCTTTCCCCATTGACTTGTCTTGGTAGTGTTGTTGAAAGCCAATTGACCATAAATGCAGACATCTGTTTTTTCGAAAAAGGTCTGAAATCTTTTGAGTTGTCTTTTCCAAGAAAAATAAGGCAGGGTGTTACAGAGAGTAGTTAAATCCTTTGTTTTTCAAAATGAGTTCAGGTCTTCTCCCCACTAGGACCAACATTCTGGGAGGATGCCATGTAAAATTGCATCAGTCTCATGAATCTTTTAGTTATGGAATCATCTTCATGTAGCATGCTTTTTGTGGATTTTACCTTTATTTAAATTTGGAAACCTGATATTTTAAAATATCCAGTTCTCTTACTTTGTTCACAAATACTGTAACCTTGTTAGAATTAGTCCCAGTATTATAGAGGTTTGGGTTGTGTTTTTTTTGTTGTTTTTTGTTTCTTTTTTCTTCACTTGTTTTCAGAGTTTAGCTGGAGGCAATGGTTAATCTTTAAAGGAGTCATGCTTATAAAGTTGGGATAGTGCTGAGAGGCTGATGGTCTGCTGATTCCAGCTGTAAAATGTTTTTTGGAGAGCAGAAAAACAATTTGCTTTCATTCCAATACACTATAATTCTTGAGATCCACTAGCTTTCTAAAAACATTGACTCAAAAAGTGAAATGAAGAATTGTAAACTACATCTTTTCTTAGTATTCTTTAGTATTTGGTAGGCAGGTATACTTATTAGGATCTGTTGAGGCAAAATAGTTATCGGAGTTGGTTGAGTTAGATTATGTTGACTTTAAAGTTCAGGAGATTAGCTGCCTCTAATGTAATGCCACAATTCACAGGTATTTATTTCTGGTTTTTTTTTTGGTTATTTTTTTTCATGACATTTTAAAAGGGGAAATTTTCTTATAGACAGTGTTTATGCTCATTTCTCCAGTTCTGAAAGTATATATGGTCTATGTATATACACTTATATAAAAGTACATTTTGGTGTGAAAAAAGTACATTTAGGTGTGGGTGTCATAATGAAATCTATTATGTAAATATTGTGTGATATATATATTAGAGTGTGTTGTCTTTGTATTATATTAGTGGACCTTTTTTTCTACGTATATGTCCATAATATGTGTCCATAATATGCCTTCAGTGATTACAGTAACATCACTGTTACCCAGAAGCTGATTTTCCAGAAATCCAAACATTCCAAACACACCACTTTAAACCCTGAAATACAAAAAAAGTTTTTAAACAATGAGTGAAACATTAGAAAACTTATATCTTATATTTTGTATGACATATGGATTTTCTCTTAGGATTATTATCTTCATCTTCTTTAAAAATGAACACTCAGGGAATTCCGTGGCGGTCTAGTGGTTAGGACTCCGTGCCGAGGGCCCGGGTTCAGTCCCTGGTCAGGGAACCAAGATCCCACAGGTTGCTCGGTGTGGCGAAAAAACAAAGAAAAAAGAAAACTCAAAGTAGATGGAGTTGAAGGAGCTGAAATGAAAACTAGCAGTAACAAAAGCAACAGCGACTTGCGCTTCTCTAGTGGCTGTGAACACAACGGCATTACCATTTCAGAATCACCACAATTGCTACTCAAAGGCTTTCTGAATTCAGGCAAGCATGTATGTACAATTAAGGAAGATTTCTATTAAAAAATGGCTTTAAAATGAACACAAAAAGCCTAACCTAAAGAATAGGCAAGCACAATATTTGAAAAATATTTGAAAATTTTTCTTCTGTAGATGACTTTTTTTTTGCAAGTGTGTCTTATACATATGCTTTGATTAATTTAGGTGCATTGTTTAATTTATTCAAACATTTATTAAGCTATTTTTCAGGTATTATTCTAAGCAGTATAGATTTAGCTGTGAACAAAAGACACAAACACGACCTTAATCAAGTGGGAGGAAGACAGAAAATAAAGAAGCAAAAAGATAAATAAATATATTACAGAACATATAAATTATTTTTTATTTATTTTATTTATTTATTTATTTTTGCGGTACGCGGACCTCTCACTGTTGTGGCCTCTCCCGTTGTGGAGCACAGGCTCCGGACGTGCAGGCTCAGCGACCATGGCTCACGGGCCTAGCCGCTCCGCGGCATGTGGGATCTTCCTGGACCAGGGCTCGAACCTGTGTCCTCTGCATCAGCAGGCGGACACTCAACCACTGCGCCACTATTTTTGACAGTGCTTGTCAAAGTAGTTAATTATTCATTCATTGATAACTCTATTCCTATTAGGATCAGCACTAGACTGAGACTTTCTGCTGGGTAAGGTATTTTCAGGTGTGCTGTTCATGCTATTCAGATTATGCTATTTTTTCCTGGTACGCTCATGTGTTTCATGCAATTTGGCTGTTTTTCTTTGTTTGTATTGTTTTGTTTTTTGTCATGGGAAGAAAAGGTTATTTTTATAAAAACCTGTCTCGTATAAGTTTAGATTCCAAATTGAGACCTAAACTATGAAATAGATAACCTCAGTTTGATCCACTAGTGTACATTTTGGCGAAAAACATTTGTGAAAATATTAACCAGATACTTGTGGAATGATAAACAAGGAATTCTTTAGGTTAGGCTTTTTGTGTTCTTTGATTCTGCAGTCTCCTTTGAGTAGTCCCTTAAAAGCAGTTTCGTGAAACCGTGTAATATCATTTTGTGTAGCTGACAGATGAGGACATTATACTCAGAGACCTTATTGGTATAGTCAGAAGGGGAGATGAGACCCTCACGGATGACAGATATCACTTACTTGACTGAATTGTGTTGTGTCTTGTTTAGTGGAGTTCGGGAAGATGGCATTGGTGTTTCCATGGTGTTGGTGACCACTGTCAGGAATGTGTGATTTTTTTTTGAAATTGGAGAACCACAAAATAATCCTACCTACTAGATTGTTTTTGGCTGGGCTGAAAGTAAGAAGAATGAAATTGAATGCTTAATGTAAATGCATAGGATTATGTAAATTAGTCCCCCAACATCTCCTGAGGCACCCTTTGTGGATTACTTCTCCCCATTAGCTCCACACCTAAGTTACTTGTTCTGCCCTGCCCCTGTTATTGTCATTTTATTTTAGGGTTATGTCTTTCTTATCTTTGCCCTTAAATTCCTGAGCCAATTGTATCCTTTCTCTTTCTTCTCTAAACAGTTTTGCTAGACTTATGAAATTGTAGGCTTATGATCTTTAAATGATTCTTCTTGGCTTCTCTCTCTTGTTCCAGGAATAACTGTACAAAATGCCCAATTTTTGCAAAAAGTGAATACCAGTTCTTCCCAGATTTATTTCTTATTGGAACAGAGTCAAAACCCAAAGGAAACTGTAGAGGAGAAAAAAATGAACCTCTTTTAGCTATTAAAATAATGACTAGGTTATGGGAATTTTATGTGAGACTTGAAAAAATAAAAGCATTTGATTATTCTGTTTTTATGGCATCAAAATATGATGCACCAACGGAAATTATTAAATTTCTTACATTGCCATTTGAAAATTTTCAGGCTGCTACCCTTGTCCTGGGCCCAACATGAATCCTATTGCTCTTGGGAGCCGCTGGCTTGCTTATGCAGAAAACAAGGTAAGCGGGCCGTGTTGGAATGTTTGTAATGGAGCAAGTGTTGAAGAGTTTTCCAAAGGTAATTAACAACCAATAATGAATGTTTAACTTACTAGTTTGTTTTCTCTGGTTTGGTTTTTGTTTTAATTGGGCACCCAGTTGTCTGATCTTATTGCTCAGGATCAGTATTTGGACTCAGCCTTACTTTTCCAGGCTCAGTTTTATATAGAGAACTTTACTCCATTAATTTTAAATCACAGCATTGATATCATCACAGGAGTTTCTGTGGAGCTAGAAATCAGGAGGCAGGAATGACTTCTGTCTTTAGTAGTAGGTTGGGAACCTGAGGCATAGAATAATTTAATGGACTTCAACTGTATGTGTACATTTAAATCTAAACAAGGGTTCTGCCATTTGTGGTTATTTATCAATCTCACTTATCTCTTAAGGTCATCATAGTAAATGAAGATATTATATTTATACATTGAAACTTTTTTTATGTCTAGTTCAAAGCAAAGGGCAAATCCCTTTTTATGCCATTTAGTGCCCTGCATATGAATATAGAACGAAACCTAAAAAAAATTACAGACTTCAAAGAAGATCATTTTTTTGTTCCATTTTTGCTTGTTTGTATGGTTACTGTATATTGAGAATAATATGAAATAATATGTATTGAAGAGTTCTTGACACAAGTCTGGATATGGTAAGTACAACAATTATTTGGTGAAACTACAGTATATCTCTAGCCTCTGGAATTCACAAAATCAAGAAACTACTGGAGGAATTTATTTTTCTGGATGAATCCCTTGATGCTTTTTCCAGAATTCTGTCCGCTACATAAAGGTATTTTGCATTTTAGTGAATGCTGTATTTATACTCTACCTTCTTCTTTCTCTGGATTATCCAGTATATCACTTTTCAAATTCATTCTTTTCAAATAAGACAAGAGGCATACAATTCAGTGCGCTGACATCATGGTATCTTCTAATGATTACGTCTGTAGGAAATTTCTTTGAGTGCCAGAGACATCCAAGACTTCCAAGAGGAAGATATATACATTGTCCCTTGGCTCTTGCAGATTTATTGTGATGTGTGGGAAACTACTCATTTAGGATTGTAGGTATTATGCAAATAGTTACATATTATTTTCTTATGGATAAAACTTCCATCATAGATGCATAGCATCAAAGTGTGCTGGTTGTCTTGCCTTTGTCTTGCCTTTGCCTTTGTAGAGATACGTGTCAGTAATATCTAGTGTTATATACGGAGACCAGGACGTGTAGTGGCATTCACAAGGAGTTTACTAATCAGATGGTTGTACCATCCTTTGGAAGAAATATTTCCAGATAAATGTGTTTCCATGGTATTTACATAAGAGCTAGTATTTGTTAACAGTTTCTGATTGTAGTAGCATTTGGGCTGAGTGTGGAACTGCAGAAATTAAATTTTGGAGCAACAGTTTCTTTCAGTGAAAATGCTCTTTGACTACAGTTTTAACCAAGAGGCCATATTATCTTGATTGGGTTTGTTTTTCAGTGCCTATTTTTAAGTGTACTTTTAACTTGGAAGACTTGCAGAAAACCTGCAAGAATTAATGGAGTACAAATGTTATAAAGTACACCCATGTACTCTTTACTTAGGTTGACCTCTGAACAATCTCAGAGTAAGTTGTATATATCACATTACCCCAGAATACTTAAGTTATCAGCCAATTTAATTTTTAAAAAATTTATTTATTTTATTTTTGGCTGCATTGGGTCTTCATTGCTGCGCGCGGGCTTTCTCTAGTTGTGAGCAGGGACTATTCTTCATTGCGGTGCGTGGGCTTCTCATTGCAGTGGCTTCTCTTGTTGCAGAGCACAGGCTCTAGGCACGTGGACTTCAGTAGTTGTGGCATGTGGGCTCAGTAGTTGTGGCTCGCGGGCTCTAAAGTGCCGGCTCAGTAGTTGTGGCGCATGGGCGTAGTTGCTCCGCAGCATGTGGGATCTTCCCGGACCAGGGCTTGAACCTGTGTCCCCTGCATTGGCAGGCGGATTCTTAACCACTGTGCCACCAGGGAAGTCTGCCAATTTAATATTGATAAGCTACTTTTATCTATTATAGCATCCATGTTCCAATTTTGTCAATTAACCCTATCATATCATTTGTAGAAAATTTTTTCCTATAGTGCAGATCCAGTCTAGGATCAGGTATTATATCTTGTAGGAGTGTCCCTTTCTTTTTTTATCTTTTACAGGATTGGTAATTTTGAAGACTACAGCCCCCTACATCTACCCCTTATTCTTTTTAGTAGAATGCTTTTTACTTTCAGTGTTTTGATGTTTTCTCTTGATTATATTCGGGTTATGTATTTCTGTCTGGAATACTGTAGTATTGTATGAGTGCTGTTCTGGACTTCCCACAGTGTCACATCTGGAGGCACATGGTATATGTCTGTCCTTTATTGGTGATGCTAATTTTGTCAAGGTCTTGTCCAGTTTCTGTACTGAATAAGTACTATTTTTTCCTCTTGTAACTAATAATTTGGAAAGAGCATGCTTATATCCTGCGTTTTATCGAAATCTTAGCCTACCTAATTTTAGCATCCATTGATGATTCCTGCCTGAACCAGTCTTTACTATGAGGATTGCATATTAATGGTTTTCCACTTCCCACTACGGATTTACCTGTAGGCATTTGGCTTTCTGTCATAATCAAGAACTTTCCCTTCTTTTTAAATCTTCCTGTATCTATATTTTTGATAGGGGTTAATGATTCCTATTTTTTAAGTAGTTTTTAATTTTTTTCTGTCTTTAATTATTTTGGTTTTCAAATTATGCCAGAGTTGACCAATGAGAGCCCCTTTAGTCTGCTTCTTGTGACATTGTGTTGTGGCTTCATCAAAATTAAAAAAAAAATAATTTCCACACTTGCTATCATAAGAATAAGTCCAGGTCCATCTTGTACTTGCCTTGTCTCAGCCCTGGAATCATCTTCTTCTGATTTTACTGTTTCTTTTTAATGGGCAATGGTATTAGATACTAAGCTTTTGTCCAGTAGATGTGTTCATTGTTACTGGTGTATTTTTGCTTCTAGACTCTTTCAGTGGACAAAGTTTAGAAATATGCATGTTATATATCCACACACACTTCTTATTATACACATAAAGAGGCAAATATACATATATGCATATTTGTGCACCCATGTATACCCATATGCACATGTACATTTTGGAAATGAAGAGGTCACATTGGTATTTCCACAGGATTCTCTCTTTTTGTCCCCCGTTTCCTATTTGTATGTCCTTTGTTTTGGATAGGAGACCATGACATCAGCACGTTTTCTTCATTTCTTCAATCCTATAATGCCAAAAAGTAATTACAGAGTTGCTTGCTCATACCACTGCAAAAATCAAACCAACTACAAAGAGTTCAGGATTTTCTTGCAATTTTCTCTGCTTTCATTACTGCCTAAAATGGAAGGTATGCAATCAAATACTGTGCTCATAGGTTATTTTAGTTAGTTTGTCCTTTATCCCCCTTTTTCTGCCTTCCTTCATTGTTACAGTTTTCATTTGATACATAATTGTATACATTTGTCTTTATATGCGTATATATTTTCTCATATGTTATATAGATATATTTATATTTCCCTTTATTTCCTCAAAGATAACATTATATACATGGTCTTTTATACGTCGCTTTTTTCACTTACCAATATTTCCTGGGATTTGGGCTTGATAGATTTTTGCAGTACGGAAATTTCTGCTTTATCTTTTATTTTGATGTACTGAGATGCAAATATAACTTTTGTAATGAGTCTAAGTTTTAAAGAAATTTCTGGCTTAGTTATGTTTATGTAGAAATGCTGACTCAGATTTAGAGGAATTGAAAAGGTGATAGTATTGCTTGTTTTCCTTGGTTATTTTAATTACCTGAAGCAGGGAAAAGATAGTGTTTCTAGGATATGTCTTTCCTTGCACTTGCTTCAGAAGGCAGCAGAGGGGATAATTTTCATAATTCTTCAAATGTGTATTTATGAATGAATGAATGAGTGACTGGGTGAGTAAGTGAGAGAGATTCTTTTTATTAGCTAAAATGATCACTTTTCAAGCTCCCTCTTTTCCCGTGTGAAACTACATTTGCCAATCACCTGCGATTTGGAAAATTCCACAGCACTATTGTCTTAAGGGATTTTTTTTTAAAATACAAATCAGTGATGAAGAAAAGTTTGATTTTATAATAAAAGAATAAAAGTTTCACATATTAATCTTTATCAAGTGACCTGGTTTTAAATTATATAGAACATTTTTTTTGTTTTTATATTTTGGGAGAGGAAGATTTGTTCTGAATTCTGAAGGCTTTTAATAATTCATATCACAATGTGGAGCTGTTCTAATAGTCTACTATTGCCATTTTATTGAAAATTTTAAGTGTAAAAATCTGGCTAATGATTTTTTTATTTCCCTTTCGTTCTTTCTCTTTCTTCTTTTCTTTCTTTTTCTTTCTATTTTTTCTTTAAATTTAGAAGCGTAGGAGCAGTGGAGAATTTAGTCTTGGTTAATTGCTCAGCACATGAGAGAATCATGCATGTCAAACTACTGATTCACTTTGGAAATTGACAGTTTGATTTACTTATTTATGAATAAGGGCATGTCTTTTTCATTCTAATGTTAAAACTGGTGAGCCCTCTGAAGTGGACAGCTATTATGTGTCATAGTTGATTTATGCATAATTTGTGCCACTTCCCCACAAACACAATTGAAAATGGAAATACGGCACATTCTTTTGTCTATTTTTTAAAGTTTCCTTTTACAATCTTTATGTAGGAATTAAGAGGACAAAACCTCCAATTTGTTAGCATGTTAAATATTTAATGTTAGGAAGTCATGGCTAAGTCCTTTGATTATGTTTCTAAAATTTATTTGTGGAAAGCCTGCCAGATCTCAAATCCTACCATTTCAGAGTTTATGAATTCTTAAAGACTATTCATCTTGTAATTAAAAATCGTATTTGAGCATGAAACTGCTTGAGTGGCACCAGTAGATTATAAAAAGGGGTAAAAGTGTCTCAGCAGGGCTTTTAGCTGTTTGTCTGGAAAACACTCATGCAAACATTCCCACCCACCACCATCATTCTGCATGGTAAATAAGCTCTATCTTAAGAGCCTGTAGAGTTAAACAGTTTAATAGAAATAACTTTCTGGTCATTCTCTCTCTTTCCAGTTGATTCGATGTCATCAGTCCCGTGGTGGAGCCTGTGGAGACAACATTCAGTCTTATACTGCCACAGTCATTAGTGCTGCTAAAGTAAGTATCCAGTAGTCTCTAGGAGGTACGATTTTGTGGAGTAATTATCACGTTCCCTTTTCATTTGCAAAGGTCGAACAAACTTAAGTAAGTCAGAATTATTTTGTCACTCAAGAGAACTGGTGACTTAAAATGATTAGGTATTTAATCTCTTAAGTTTCCTAAATCATACTTTATATTCTATTGTAATGATTATAAGGTTTGTATTTATCCTATTTAAAATATTTAAGTCTGTTAGCTAGGTCAAAGTCTGTAATCTAATTACTTTGGAAAAAAGCTTTACATGTTTTAAGTAGTAACTTCTGGATTTGTGTGTGTGTGTGTGTGTGTGTGTATGTGTGTGATTTGCATCATTCTACCTATACTGACATCCCTTTGCATTTTTGAACATTTATGAATCTTCTTGACATAAAAAAAAATATTATTCCTTAACAAAACTTGAGCGAAATCCCTGGCACATTCAAAGATTCTTTCATGTCACAGAGCTGCCCCCTGTGTGTTTGTCAAGTGAGTTCTTTTTGTGTATGTGCGAGGGTTAATTATGATGATGGCTCGTAAACTTTATGCTGATTATAAGGTATCCTTATAATCACCATCCTTTTGAATTGTGAAGTATACAACAAAACAATTCTAATAATAGGGATGACATAGTGAATCTAAATGACAGCATGTAATAGAAAGCACAACTATTCAGAAAAGAACAACAGTTTAAAACAAACCACAGGGAGGGAATCAAAGGTCACACTGTTTTATGTAAAACAAATACAAAAATACTTCAAGACTGATCACAAATGCTTACATGATGTGGTTTGATGAGAGAGGCATTACATATTTTTCATTCAAAGGGAATTATTGAATGGCTTTTTGCTTACAGCCCCATATATTTTAGATTTCAGAATCTTTATAAGAATGGTTTACTTTTCTCCTCTGTATGAAAAAATTATGGTTATTTCAGTGAAGAGAAATCTGAAACAGTAATTAGGCAACATCAGTGTTATTTAGCCGACTTAGTTCCAGTTTTCCATGATAAGAACATAAAAATGACTTCCATAATTAAGTAGTGTAGTTATAAATATATTACTTTATAATTTTTACTGTTATATTATAGATTACACTCCTGTTATATTAGTATGTTCACTTGTGAAAATTTATCATGGTGTACACTTATAATTCCTGTACTTTGTTGTCTAAGTGGATATAAAACTTTGCTAAGGAAAGAAAAATTTCACAAAGATACTGTCATATTTAGATACCTTCTCCAGAGAATTCTATCTAATGTTTATGAATAAACAATGGCATAGATAAACAATAAGGATTTACTGTATAGCACAGGGAACTATATTCAATATCTTGTAATAACCTATAATGGAAAATAATCTGAAAAAAAATATGTAGTGGAATCACTTTGCCATACACCTGAAATTAACACAATCTTGTAAATCAACTATAATTCAGTTAAAAAAAAAGAATAAACAATGGCAATATTACGAAAACTCTTCTATAGAATAAAAAGATCAGGTTATGCCTCATCTTGTTTCATGATTTAAGATCACCTTGATATTGAAACTTAACAAGAGCATTATGAAAAAGGAAAGCTATAGTCCTGTCTTGCTCATTAACATAGATAGGAAAAATCCTAAACAAAATACTAGCAGAAAAAGAAAATACACAGAGGGATAATGTGTCATAATCCATTTGGGATAATTCCACAATTAAGGCTGGTTTACTACTCAAAATCAGTGAATGTAATTTGCCACATTAGCAGAATAAAGGAGAAAATGATACAAATTATCTCAATATATGCACCAAAAGCGTTTGATAAAATCGAACATATATGCATTGATAAAACATTTTAGTAAATAGTGATAGTTTCTGGTTCTCTAGAATTCAGTTTTTCTCAAATTGCCAAACTATTTAAACATAGTAGACATGGTCTGTTTCTGATCATTTCACTATCTGGCTCCCTTTTAGTTTTGTTTTTGTTGTTTACTGTTAGTTCTCATTTATGATGTCTTGACTCCTTGTTTGCTAGAATTTTTAAAAAAGATTTGTAGAAACAGATGTGAGTTTGAGATCTAGGCTTGGATCATCTTAATCCAATTTCACAGATTGAGATTACTTAAATTATTTAAATAAAGGTCACTTGAAATAGCTGTAAGATCCTGATTACTACAGGTTCACTCTTATTTCTATTGTATGTCCCTTTATGTTTCAACCCAAAGCATGCAGGGAAAGTAGACCCCCTTGAACATGACTACCTAGTTCCACAAGTCTATCAAAAGCACTACTCAGTCTCTTAGAAGCCCCGTCTAGAATCATCCTGTGCATTTAGGCCTAAATACCAGCTCACATGTCTGGATTTCCTTGTTCTCTTGGATTTTGACCTAGTAACTCATCACTATTTTGTTCAATATTCAGTAACTTCAAGCAGAATTAAAGAAAAATAAACTCCCCGGTTTTCCTACTTGTTTTCATTGGTAGGATTGATCTGATTTACCTAGCCTGTCATTATTGAAAATAGAAAATAAAATTTCTTCTTATTATTTCTTACCATTTTAATAATTTCTAGGTAATATGATATATTACCATGAGACATATAACATGGAGAATATTTAAAAAGCCATGTAGTATGTGCTCCTTAAGAGAATACTACACTTTCTTTGACAGAGTAATCATTAATATTTTTCTCTCTCTGACGACTGCTTCTCATGTGGCTTCATATAGGTTAACCACTTTGTTATACAGAAGGATTAATTATTAAATTTTTAATTCTTTATGTCTCACATTACAATTGTAAGTATAAATTATATTAATTATATATGTGCTTGGATCTCCTTCAAGGAAATAATCTTTTTTGCCCACCCTGGATTTTCAAATAGCACTTAAAATTCATCTTTCCAAATAATTTGGCTTTCCTTATAAAGAATATAATAGTGAAAAATTCTCTGAGGTCGTATTGAAGGAAGAAGTTTAATATTGAAATTGTTCATATTGGATTATTTTGAAACATTTATTAAAACACTCCCAAACTCATTCTACTAGGCCACCATCACCCTGATACCAAAACCAGAAAAAGATACAACAAAAAAAATTACAGACCAATATCACGGATGAATATAGGTGCAAAAATCCTCAACAAAATACTAGCAGACAGAATCCAACAACACATTAAAAGGATCATACACCATGGTCAAGTGGGATTTATCCCAGGGATGCAAGGATTCTTAAATATATGCAAGTCAATCAGTGTGATATACCATATTAATAAATTGAAGAATAAGAGCCATATGATCATCTCAATAGATGCAGAAAAAGCTTTTGACAAAGTTCAGCACCTATTTATGATAAAAACTCTCCAGAAAGGGGGCGCAGAGGGAACCTACCTCAACATAATAAAGGCCCACATACGACAAACCCACAGCAAACATCATTCTCAGTGGTGAAAAACTGAAAGCATTTCCTCTAAGATCAGGAACAAGACAAAGATGTCCACTCTTGCCACTGTTATTCAACATAGTTTTAGAAGTCCTAGTCATGGCAATTAGAGAAGAAAAAGAAATAAAAGGACTACAAATTGGAAAAGAAGAAGTAAAACTGTCACTGTTTGCAGATGACATGATACTATACATAGAGAATCCTAAAGATGCCACCAGAAAGCTGCTAGAGCTAATCAATGAATTTGGTAAAGTTGCAGGATACAGAATTAATGCACAGAGATCTCTTGCATTCCTATACACTGACAATGAAAGATCAGAAAGAGAAATTAAGGAGACAATCCCATTCACCATTGCAACAAAAAGAATAAAATACCTAGGAATAAACCTACCTAAGGAGGTAAAAGATCTGTACTCAGAAAACTGTAAGACACTGATGAAAGAAATCAAAGATGATACAAACAGGTGGAGAGATATACCATGTTCTTGGATTGGAAGAATCAATATTGTGAAAATGACTCTTCTACCCAAAGCAATCTATGGAGTCAGTGCAATCCCTATCAAATTACCAATGGCATTTTTTTACAGAACTAGAACAAAAAATCTTAAAATTTGTATGGAGACTCAAAAGACCCTGAATAGCCAAAGTAATTTTGAGGGAAAAAAACGGAGCTGGAGGAATCAGACTCCCTGACTTCAGACTATACTACAAAGCCACAGTAAGCAAGACAATATGGTACTGGCATAAAAACATAAATACAGATCGATGGAACAGGATAGAAAGCCCAGAGATAAACCTACACACGTATGGTCGCCTTATATTCAGTAAAGGAGGCAAGGATATACAATAGAGAAAAGACAGCCTCTTCAATAAGTGGTGCTGGGAAATCTGGACAGCTACATGTAAAAGAATGAAATTAGAACACTTCCTAACACCATACACAAAAATAAACTCCAGATGGATTAAAGACCTAAATGTAAGACCAGACACTATAAAACTCTTAGAGGAAAGCATAGGAAGAACACTCTTTGACATAAATCACAGCAAGATCTTTTTTGATCCACCTCCTTGAGTAATGGAAATAAAAACAAAAATAAACAATGGAAATGGACAAACGGACCTAATGAAACTTAAAAGTTTTTGCACAGCAAAGGAAACTATAAACAATATGAAAAAACAACCCTCAGAATGTGAGAAAATATTTGCAAATGAATCAGTGGACAAAGGATTAATCTCTAAAATATATAAACAGCTCATGCAGCTCAATATTAAAAAAACAAACAACCCAATCAAAAAATGGGCAGAAGACCTAAATAGACATTTCTCCAAAGAAGACATACAGATGGCCAAGAAGCACATGAAAAGCTGCTCAACATCACTAATTATTAGAGAAATGCAAATCAAAACTACAATGAGGTATCACCTCACACCAGTTAGAATGGGCATCATCAGAAAATCTACAAACAACAAATGCTGGAGAGGGTGTGGAGAAAAGGGAACCCTCTTGCACTGTTGGTGGGAATGTAAATTGATATAGCCACTATGGAGAACAGTATGGAGGTTCCTTAAAAAACTAAAAATAGAATTACCATATGCCCCAGCAATCCCACTGCTGGGCATATACCCAGAGAAAACCATAATTCAAAAAGACACATGCACCCCAATGTACATTGCAGCACTATTTACAATACCCAGGTCATGGAAGCAATGTAAGTGTCCATCGACAGATGAATAGATAAAGAAGATGTGGTACATATATACAATGGAATATTACTCAGCCATAAAAAGGAACGAAACTGGGTCATTTGTAGAGACGTGGATGGATCTAGAGACTGTCATACAGAGTGAAGTCAGAAAGAGGAAAACAAATATATTAATACGTATATGTGGAATCTAGAAAAATGGTACAAATGAACCAGTTTGCAAGGCAGAAATAGAGACACAGATGTAGAGAAAAAACGGATGGACACCACACGGGGATAGTGGGGTGGGGAGGTGGTGGTGTGAATTGGGAGATTGGGATTGACATGTATACACTAATATGTGTAAAATAGATAACTAATAAGAACCAGCTGTATAAAAAAAGTAAAGTTAAAAAAAATGAAAGAAACCCTTTTATTGAAAAAGAACAAAAGACTGGATGGGGCCACTTACCCTTCACCTGGGCCTGTGCAAGGGTCTGCTCCATGACCTTTTGAATGTGCAGAGACCTGTAGCTTTGTTACGCCTGTACATTTTTTCCCAATCATTTTCCCCCACGCTTCCCACACTCCCCACACCTCAGACCGCCCTGCTTCTTTATTCTTTATCACATAAATACCCCGAGCCCCTTGCCTTCAGGGAGGTGCATTTGAGATTTGTTCTCCTGTCTTCTTGCTTGGCTATATTGTGAAGAAAACTTCTCTTTGCTACAAACCTCGATGTCTCAGCTTTTTGGCTTGCTGTGTGTTGGGCAAGATGAACCTGGTTTGGTAACATATGTGTGTGTGTATAATTGTTTATGATTGTCAGTTTATTAGTCTCTCCCACTAGATGGTGAGTTCCTTGAGGTCGGGGACTATATTTTGTTCATTTCTGTAAACCCAATATGTAGCAGTGAATAAATGAATTCAATAATGGAATAAATGTAATAATGAATTTGGAAAAAAAAAAGAATGCTACACTTCCTTTGACAGAGTAATCATTAATATTGTTCTCTCTCTGATAACTTCTCATGTGGCTTCATATAGGTTAACCACATTGTTATATAGAAGGAATAATTATTAAATTTTTAATTCTCTTTTATGTCTTACATTACAATTGTAAGTATAAATTATATTAATTGTATATGTGTTTGAATCTCTTTAGAGGAAATAATTTTTTTTTCCTGGATTTTCAAATAGCACTTAAAATTCATCTTTCCAAATAATTTGGCTTTCCTTATAAAGAATATAATAGTGAAAAATTCTCTGAGGTCGTATTGAAGGAAGAAGTTTAATATTGAAATTGTTCAAATTGGATTATTTTGAAATATTTATTAAATATTGGTCCATATATTCTAGTTACCTTATAACTGTTTTATTTGATTTTTCCTTTTAATGTGCTTTAACCCCAGCGTTGTAAATTGATTTAATAAAAATGCCTCTGTTTTCTCCTGTTATCTGATAACTTCTTAATGACAACTAACAGCTTTTGTGAAAGCAGCACCATTAGTCCTAATGGATAGGGAGGACAACTGATATGGCCTGAGAAAGGTTAAAGATGACTAGTGACCCTTTGGCAAGTCTGTCTGCAACAGAACAGAATAAGAGCCATGCTCATTTGAATTTTTGGTCACAGTAGATTACCTGACACATTCGTTATAGTCTTACGTTCAGCACTTTACAGTACAGATTAGTTATGTGAATATTCTTGTAATATTCTTCAGATTGCGAGGACACTAGTGCTCGCTGATATGACTGTAACATGGGAACAAATTTCTCCTAGAGGCAAAGGTCTTTACTAATGTAGAAAGCTTCCAGCACCCCTCTCTCACACCCTGCATTAGACCTTATTTTGAAAGTTAATGAGCTATGGTAGATAGTACTGTCATGTTACTTACTATACAAAGTAAAGATTTGATGACTGTTAAATTTTGGGTTTAATTTTTTGTCCACTGATAAGAAGACCCAACCAATAGTCCTAAGTTGTTGTTTTTTTTTTAGAAGCATCGTTAACTCTTTCTGTAATATTAGCCTTTAACGCTGAAATATACTACTCTTTTCCCCCTCTTTCTGGAGTTTTTTTCCTAGTTCTCTTCTATTAACTTTTCCCTTTATCTTGTGGTTTGCTTTGGTACATTACTTCCACTTTCTGTGTGCTCCAGTTATTTTAGTTTTATTCCTTTTCATTGGTGTAAGAGCATGAAATAATAAGCTCAAGGGCAAACAGGGAGGATAAACAATTAAAGACTTTAAACCTGAAAGGCATTCCTTTGATAAAGGGATAGCTCCGTTTAAGTGGGAGCATCTCCATTAGCATTAATGGAGTAAGTACATCAGCTGAAGCATCTCAGAGGTTAATCAGGCTTCCTGGCCCGCTTTTGACATCAATATACTGTGGCGCCTGGTTTTGTTGGTCCTTCAGAGGCTTTCTTGACAACACTCTAACAGACTTTGTGTAAGTCATTTCTTGTGAATTATTGAAACAAATGTTTGGCTGCTAATTGAGGAGCACTAATGTGTTTTATAATCACTGCAGTTTGAGTTTTTAGCACTAAACAAAACAGTTACAATTGATTTGTGGCTTTTTCTTGGTTTCAGTGAGCTGTAAGTTATATCATTTTGCTTGAATTCAGCAAATGGCTTTGCTGGTTATTTTATTTAAGTATTTATTAGGATACACTATTACGGTTTTCATTTCTCCTTCCCAGTATGCATTTGTGTACTGAATTCATGAGGTGTGTGAGATCACAGGTAGTAACAGGAATAGATTACAAGGCAATACTGGATAGTGGTTTGGAGAGATAGTCCTAGTTTTGAGTTCTGGCTTTGTCGCTGGCTGGCTGTTTGAGCTGCCATTTTCTTTCACTTCTGTAGCCTCAATTTTCTCTTCTTTAAAGAGTAGAGGTGTTTGAGGATATCTATCCAGATCATTTTTGTTAAAGAGCCTTAACCATTTCTGAGTTCATAATCAAGTTTCCATGGAACGTAGCTACAGTAAAATAATACATATATTATGTGTGTTTCTTTTTCTTTTTTTTTTTTTTTGCGGTATGTGGGCCTCTCACCGTTGTGGCCTCTCCGGTTGCGGAGCGCAGGCTCAGCGGCCAGGGCTCACGGGCCCAGCCGCTCCACGGCATGTGGGATCTTCCCGGACCGGGGCACGAACCCGTGTCCCCTGCATCAGCAGGCGGACTCTCAACCACTGCGCCACCAGGGAAGCCCTGTTTTGTTTTTTTTTTAGTTCCATCTGGTTGTTGTTTAAATTACATTTAGGCCTTTATAAACAACCTTTTTTTGCCTAGTAGCATTTATAAATTAATATTTGAAATGCTGTATATATAATATACATTTTAAAATTTAGCTGTAGCATATGCCAGAATATAGGTCCATAATTATTTTAAAAAGAGCAAGTCACGGTATTGAAGATTAATTTGAAGTATTTTAATAAAAACTTTTCCTCACAGTATGAGGATATGTGTCTATTGTATCATACATAATTTCTGATATGTCCATGTAATCTAAACAACTTATTTTGGCTCTAATGATTAGATATGTTAATGTGTTTATGAATCACATAATTTTCTCTTTGTTTTCACTTTCTTCCCTTTCGGACAAAAAGAGAAAACCCCGTTACTTAATATGATGTTTGTTAATGGTTATGAGAATAATCAGATGAGATTCACATAAAAGAAAACATGCACATGAGTTAGTTTCATCTCTTTGTTTTCAATGAAATGGAACTAAAATGTAATTCTGAAACGTCTTAAGTTGTCTTTAATTGAAATAATATATTAGGACCATTACATTAAATTGTTTTCTGTTAGCAGAGAGAAAAGAGCCTTCTTGGTTAATTTTATATGACATTTCATTCATCTAGTAAAAAGTATCTTAGATGGAGACTGTATTTTCTACATGCCAAATCTTGATGTACAATATTATATAACATCATATTATAGATTTACTTTGGAATCAGAGTTGTTTTCACATATGAATTCTACCAGTATCTCAGTCTTTTTCCTGCTAAAAAGTTGACTCAGTATTAGATTTATACTGTTTAAAAAATAGAACATCACATAGTTGCTACTTCTTAATATTTCACATATTTTAAGTTATATGCATTGAGGAGAGGGGAAAAATAAATATTGTTAATAAAAGTATAATTGTATCCTCATGTGAAACAAACTCTTTAATTATTTACCTATAGCTTTATTCTCACCATGCTGGCTTTGGGGAATCTACTGATTCACTCAATCTAATACCAATTTTCTAACTAAAATTTAAGATCGTATAAAAATCAGACTGAATTTCTGTGACAGTGCACTGCTACATATAAGCTTGTTAGAGAATAAAGAATTTAATGTGAATTAACAAAACATGTATTACTATTTAGAATCCAAATACTGATGTGAAGTCATACATTTTACCTTTCATTGTATAGACATTGAAAACTGGCCTGACAATGGTTGGGAAGGTGGTGACTCAGCTGACAGGCACGCTGCCTTCAGGTGTGACAGAAGATGATGTTGCCATCCATAGTAATTCAAGGCGGAGTCCTCTGGTCCCAGGCATCATCACAGTAATTGACACTGAGACAGTTGGAGAGGGCCAGGTAAGAACATGTGGTGCATGTAATGTTCATTTTGTGCACAGGATGGAGTAACTAACAATATCATTTGGGATCAAGATCATACAAAATGTATTTGGAGATGTGTTAATTTGGAATTGTAGAAAATTAAGGTTATCTCAGGTTAGAATTTTGTTTTTTTCAAAAAATGATGAGTAATTATTGTACAACACAGGGAATATAGCCAATATTTTATAAAAACTATAAATGGTGTAGACCCTTTTAAAAAATGATGAGTAACATGTTAAAACCTATTATTTCAGACGTTGTTAATGTATCAAACCTGAAGGTAAAATTGAGGTTCTATAGAATTCTCTTGCTATCTCTTCATCAGGACATTTGTTCCATAAATAAATAATTATATATCTCATTTATACTGTTTAGTACTGTTTCTTTTTTTTTAATGACACTTGTTATAACTTAGACTAATTATGACTAATTATGATGGTAATAAATGACAATAATATTAATAAATTTTATTACAAATTTTATTACAGATACCTCCTTATAAATATGAAAAAATACAAAAAAATCTCAAAGAGTATATTAGAATATATAAATGGTAATAACTTATTATAAGATCTTATATCTTCACATAAAATAGATTTTTACAGCCTATGTTCAGAAACATTTAGGAGTGATTATAAGCATGGAGAAATACATTATGCTTATGTAAGTCTTGCTAGAAAGAAACCAGTTGGGTTTTGTTTTTCTCCCTCATACATTCATAGACAGTATTTTCTTTTGAATCATAGTCATGAATTTTAAAATACATTTCTGAAAGGAAGGTAATTTTCATGGTTTGTGATCCTTGCTATAAATACACAATGTAAACCTGATTACTAGAATGAGATAGGAGTAGAGCAAGATTTGGAAATAGAAATTATTTTAATTTTATATAGAATTTATATTTAATTCCATTTTCAGAACATAATTATGTGAGCCATTAAAATATTAACCCTAAATATTGCATGTTCTTTTGAGAAAATCTGCTTCCAGTATATGTGGTTCTGCATCTTGATGAAAGATTACATTTGGCTGGTACTCATATACTAATTCCTATAGTAAGATCAAGTGGCATTTCAAAAAAATATGGACTGTGCTGCAATTAAAA
Source organism: Neophocaena asiaeorientalis asiaeorientalis (assembly GCF_003031525.2). Classification (NCBI taxonomy): domain Eukaryota; kingdom Metazoa; phylum Chordata; class Mammalia; order Artiodactyla; family Phocoenidae; genus Neophocaena; species Neophocaena asiaeorientalis. The sequence goes on along the minus strand of NW_020174560.1, from coordinate 6,735,779 downwards.
CACCCCCCAAAATCTTTGAATTTCTGGGTTATTGAATCTGGCTATTATATTTTATTTAAAATCTGAATAATATAATTCTCTGCCTTTCCCATCTTAACTTTGTGGTTAATCAGATATGTTACAGACTTGTATTCCTGTTTAAAACTCATTTTAATGAAGTGCTAGCAAACTTTTCAGTTGACTGTAATGACTTTTTTTTTTAAACTTGTGTTAATTAGCTCAAGTTGATAGACACATACAGATGTTCTCTTTTTAAATTGGAATTAAATATATAAACCCTTAGTGTTTTATGAGTGTTAAAGTAAAAAATATTTTCTTTTGTCCTTCGATTCTTAATTAATTCACCTCCAAGGCCACCCACATTTACTAAGTAGTAACAACCCTCCTCAATACTGTCTAGTTTGGTGAGTGGATTTAAATCTGTTAAGCATCTAGCATTTGTTGACAGACTGATTTGTGGTAATTTAAAAGTTGAAAATGTTATCTCTTATTATTTTTGATGAAATAGAGCTATAACTCATTAATTTATGTAATGAGTAAAAAGAAAAATTTAATTTATACGAAAAGCATAGCATTTGGTCTTGTGTTTTCACATGTGGTTTCTTTGAGGTTTTTTTCCCCCTAGTTCTTTGTTAACTTTTTATAACTTTAAATTGGAATTCTCACATTTGGAATATGGAAGTGAACAGCAGATTGTACAAAAGTTCATTTTTCTGTATAAGTGCATTGTTAACCCTGGAAACAAGTAAAGTTGTTCATTAGGAAATAAGAATCATAGAAATGTTACCTTTTAAAAGTTAAAAAAGTGAAAGTGTTGCTCAACCTGAAAAGTTTTATCTTTTCTATTATTTGTCGGGAGCATAATCTCTTTTCATTCCTACTTATACTCTGCAATTTTGATTGATTTAAAAATTCTATTAAAAGACAGGAAATAAATAATAAGTTGCTATGTGCATTTTTAAGGAATTATAAATATTTTTTAAGCAATAAGATTTCCTCAATATAATACTGTCTTATTAATGTGAATCTGTTTTTTGTCAGGAAGACATTTTTGTCTCTAATAAATAGTTCAGTTGAAGTACAAAGCTGTTTTTAGGTTATGCTGGGTTGTATTAGAAAGACTGCAGTGGTTAATGTCATGGATTTATCACTTTTAGCCCTTTCCCTCTGATGTTTGACCTTAGCTATAGTGTTTCTTCTTGTCCCTATACATATCAGGAACTAAAGCTGACATTATGTGCACTTTTGCTGTATAAAGCCATTGAGCCTTTAATAAATATATTTTCATGTTTACAGGGATAGTGTATAAAATTTGATTCACCATCTTTCTGATGCTGAATTGATTAGTTTGATTTGATGGTGACAGGATCACTGTATGGTACCTGCATTAAAGGGGAATGTATTTGCTTGACTTTGTCCATTTCTATCTGTGTTACTTTCAAGTTTTATTTAAAAGCATTTCGTGGCTAGGATAAGTTAAGCGATATAATTTGCCTTTATAAATTTATATAATTTTAGTTAACAAGGTGGCAAAGTCTCTAATCAAAGAAAAATGCTCTAGAATGATAACATAAACTAGAGCTATTTCTTGCCCTGGTTGCAAATACAAGTGTTATTCATAGTAATTTGATGGTTCCTGTGGTGTTTGTCTATCTTTTTGTTCATATGATAAAGCCTTATCTACCTTGTGTCCACCTTGCTTTGCTTTGTTTTAACAAACGCAAGTTGTTGCTACATATACTTGGGGGTTTAGCCTGTTTAGTTAAGTAGTGAGTAAAAATTAAATGTCTCAGGACAACTGTATTGGGATATCGCTGGTATTGATTTGATATTGATATTTTAGGCAAGATGATGATGCAGTGGAGAGAATCTCTACAAAAGTATCTGGTTGTTATATTTGTGAAGTTCATAAAGAGAACATTCAAAGAATCCTATATAGTGGCATGAGGTTTTGGTATTCACCAAGATTAATGAGCCTTTTTGCTGGATGGCTTCTGTATTAGTACCATCAAGTAGAGTACTCAGTGCTAATTGTATTGGAAGGAGAGGTATAGGGTTATAATATATGAAAGGAAAGGGAATCATAAGATTGAGTTAAAATAGAAAAGTGGGCAAAGGACAAAATATTTCAGTGAAAAAATAAAATACTTAAAAATGGTGTAAAATCTTTAGACTTGACTTGTTATAAGAGAAAGACAAAACTACCCTAAGATACCACTTGTCACCTATCAGCATGAAAGAAATCAAAAAGCTTGCAGTATACTCTACATTTTTTAATACTCTTTTAAAAGAATATATTTACTTATTATTTATTTGGCTGTGCCTGGCATGCGGGATCTTTTTAGTTGTGGCATGTGGGATCTTTTATTAGTTGCGGCATGCAGGATCTTGTTTTAGTTGTGGCACACGGGATCTTTAGTTGGAGCATGTGGGATCTAGTTCCCTGACCAGGGATCAAACCCAGGCCCCCCTGCATTGGGAGCGTGGAGTCTTAGCCATTGGATCACCGGGGAAGTCCCTGTTCTACATTTTTAACTTTTAATTTTGAAGTAATTGTAGACTCACAGTAAGTTGAAGATAGTTTCCCCAAACTGTGACATCTTATATAACTGTCGTAAAATATCAAAACCAGGATATTGACAATGACGCTTTACTGTTAACTAGGCTACAGACCATATTCAGCTCTCACCATTTGTTTTACTTGCATTCATTTGTGTGTGTATCCAGAATATTGAAAGAACTCCTATAACTGAATAATAAAAAGATAAATAGCCTTATTTTGAAATGAGCAAAGGATTTGAATAGCCATCTTTCCAAATATGATATGCCAGTGGCCAGTAAGCAGAAATGAGAGCCCTGGTACACTGCTGGTGGGAACGTAAAATTGTACAGCCGCTTCGGAAAGGAGTTATTACCATTTGACTCAGCAATTTGTCTCTGAAGAGATTTGCTTTTAGGAGATATATTACCAAAAGAAATGAAGATATATTTTCATGTAAAAACGTGTACATGAATGTTCGTAGCAGCATGATTTGTAATAGCCAAAAAATAGGAGCAGCCCAAATGTACATCAACTGATTGATGGATGGTTAAATAAAATGTGGTATATATATACAATGTAATATTATTTAGCAATAAGAAGAAGTGGAGTAGTGATTCATGCTACAAAATGAATGAACCTTGAAAATCTTACGCTTAGTGGAAGAAGCCAGTCGCAAAAGAATACATATTGTATGAATCTATTCATATGAGATGTCCAGAATAGGGAAATCTACATAGAGAGGAAATAGATTGGTTGCCTAGGGCTTGGAGTTCGGAGGGAATCAGGTGGGGAGTGACTGTTAATGGTTATGAAGTTTCTTTTGGGTGATGAAATTGTTCGAAATTTGATTGTCATAATGGTTGCACAACTCTGTATATATACCATATTTCCTAAAGCAATCTATCAGTTATTTAGCAGACTTAATTTAACACACTTCCTGGAGACTGCTCCTATAAGCTTCTTCTCTTTTTCTTGTTTTCCTTACCTAACATTTTTGAAAGTCAAATGGAAGAATGGAAAAGAGAGATGAGAGAAATAATTTATAACCCATGTTTCCCCCCACTTGTGGTAAAATATATATAACATAAAATTTGCCATTCAGCCATTTTTAAGTTTACAATTCAGTGATATTAAGTACATTCACAATGTTGTACAACCATTGCCATTATCCATATCCAGAACTTTTCATCATCTGTACCCATTAAACAGTAACTCCCCATCCCCCTGTTCTCACACTCCCTGTTGACCACCATTCTAATTTCCGTCTCCAATAGATTGCCCTTCATTAAAAAGACATACAGTATAAACTGTTGAAAAGGATGTGGAGAGATGAAACCTTATACTCTACTGGTGGACATATGAAAGTATCTATACTTTGGAAAACAGTTTTTCCTATTTCTTAAAAAGTTCAGTATATATTTACCATATGACTGAGCAAATCCACTTCTAGGTATCTCCCCAAGAGAAATAAAAACATGTTTCACAAAAAAGATGTGTGTGCAGATATTCATAACAGCGTTATGCATAATAGCAATCAATTGGAAATAATCCAAATTGCCAAGAATTGTTTGGTGAACCCACATGTTGTGGTCCCTCCATACAGTGGAATACACGTAAGCAATACAAAGAAATGAATCATACCTGAAGCAATATGATTGAACAAAAAGTTTATATATTTAGAAAGAAATGGAAGATAAATTGCATGATTCTATTTATTTGAAATACTTTGAAAAATTTTAGAAAAGGCAGATGAGATGAAATATACACTAGGGATTGTCTGGGGCTTGTGGTTGGTGTTCTAAAGTCATCATGAAGAAATTTGGGGGGTGTTGGAAGTATTCTAAATCTAGAATGTGGTAATGGTTATACAACTGTATAAATTTACTAAGCATTATCCACTTATATGGGGTGATTTGTATGTATGAATTTTGTGGTCATTGAGGAATGACTCCCAGCTATGATGAAGTGAAGAGATAAGCAAATCTTTTCCCCAGAAAATAAGTACATTACTGGACAGAATTGTCATACTGAGTGAAGTAAGTCAGAGAAGGAGAAACATCGTATGATATAGCTTATATGTGGAAGCTAAAAAAAAATGATACAGATGAACTTATTTACAAAACAGACACAGACTCGCAGACTTAGAGAACGAACTTATGGTGAACTTATGGTTACCACGGGGGAAGTGTCAGGGGGAGGGATAGTTAGGGAGTTTGGGATTGACCTGTACACACTGCTATATTTAATATGGACAACCAACAGGACCTACTCTATAGCACAGGGAGCTCTGTTTAATATTATGTAACAACCTAAATGGGAGAAGAATTTGAAAAATAATAGATACATGTATATGTATAACCGAATCACTTTGCTGTACACCTGAAACTAATACAGCATTGTTAATCTGCTATATCCAATAGAAAATAAAAAGTTAAAAAAAAATAGAGTCTCAGAGGCCTTTGGGGCAACATTAAACATGTCAACATATATGTAATTGGAAGATTGTTTTAGGGAATAATGATGTTTCTCAGTTGATAATTCCCATGATAATAATAGCACAAAGGAATGGGGAGGAAATGGAGCTATACTGGAGCAAGGAGCTATAATTTATTGCAATTAAGTGTGGAATTAACATGTAATCTTCTTGTCTATACAGCACCTTATATAGCCTGTACAGTAACCACTTAAGAAATTAATCCAAAGAATTAACAGAAGATAAAAATAGTAAACATTAAAAATAATTGTTTAACACAAAGGAAGAGGATCAGAGCAACAACAAACACCTGAGACATAAAAATAAATGGAAAATGGCAGACCTAAATCCAATTATATGTGTAATTTTATTAACTATAAATGGACTCAAGTTAAAAGACAGTGATTGTCAGACCAGAATCACTTTAGATTCAAAGACATAATTGTTTCAAGTAAAAGGATGGAAGAAATGTACCATGCAAACAATAACCATAATAGAATTAGAATGGCTATATTAATATCTGATAAAAGACTTTAAGTCAAGAAATATTGCCAGAGGAAAAGAGGGACGTTTCATAATGATAAGAGAGTCAATGTAATAGCTAGATAAAACAATTAATAATGTGTAAACACCTAACAACATAGTGCAGCAAGCATTAAACAAAATCTGACAGATTGAAAGAAGAAATTCTAGCTAACATTTACAGTTTGAGATTTAAATACTGTGCTTTCAATAATTGATGGAAAAATTATACAGAAAATTTTTAAAGATTCAGAAGACTTGATTAAGACTGTCAACCAACACGACCTAAATCTTCCCCCAAAACCTACAAACGTAAGATTGTTTTCAAGAACATCTGGAACATTTTCCAAGATAGACCATATGATTGGCCATAAAACAAATCTAAAGAATGGAAATCAATAATAGAATGAAATTATGAAATGAAAGAGTCTCAAGTAAATTAGAAAATATTTTGAATGCAATGAATATAGAAATAGAACATATCAGAAATTATAATTGCAGCTATATTATTGAATAATGGGAAAATTACAACTTTAAATGGTTAAGTAGAAAAGTGGTCCTAAATTAATAATCTTAGCTCTCCATTAAGAGATTTCAAAAACAGCAAATTATAACCAAAGCAAGACAAATGAAGTAAATAATAGAAATATGACCAGCAGTCAACAAAATAACAAACAGTGAAATGATGAGGAAAATCCAAAACTGGTTCTTTGAAAAGATTAACAAAGTTGATAAATCTGATGATATAGCAAATGGGATTGTTTTCTTAATTTCCTTTTTAATTTGGTCTTTGTTAGTGTATAGAAATGAAACTGATTGTGAGTGCTAATTTTATATCCTGCAACTTTGTTGAATTTTGTGTGTGTGTGTGTGTGTGTGTGTATGTATGTGTGTGTGTAATCTGTAAAATCTATTACAGAGCTAATTTTCTTTCTTTTCCAATTTGTATGCCTTGTATTTCTTTCTTTTTCTTTTTCCCCCCCTTTTGGTCTGGTTGCTATGGCTAGACCTTATAGTACTATGTTGAATAGTAGTACTGAGAGTTGGCATCCTTGCCTTTTTACTGATCTTAGAGGAAAATCTTTCAGTCTTGCCCATTGTGTGTAATATTAGCTTTGGATTCTGCATATGTAACTTTTATTGTATTGAGGTAGTTTCCATGTATTCCTAGTTTGTTGAGTGTTTTTATCATGAAAGTGGTTGAATTTTGTCAAATTATTTTTCTGCATTGATTGAGATGATCAATCAATCATCCTTTGTTCTTCAGTTTGTTAATGTGGTATATTATATTAATTGATTTTTGTATGTTGAACCATCCTTACATTCCAAGTGTAAGTCTCACTTTTCTTGGTGTATGATCCTTTTAATGTGTTGAATTTTGTTTGATCCTGTTTTCTTTTAGATTTTTGCATCATTATTCATCAGGGATATTGATTTGTAGTTTTCTTTTTGTCTTTCTCTTGTTTTGGTCTCAGGACAATGAGGGCCTCATAGATATGTCTTATAATCCTTTTTATTTCTGTGACATCAGTTTTAATGGCTCTTGTTTCATTTCTAATTTTATTTTTATTTTATTTGAATTTTTGAATTTTATTTATTTTTTATACAGCAGGTTCTTATTAGTTATCCATTTTATATATATTAGTGTATATATGTCAATCCCAGTCTCCCAATTCATCACACACATGCACACACCCCCACCACTTTCCCCGCTTGGTGTCCATACGTTCTCTACATCTGTGTCTCTATTTCTGTCCTGCAAACCGGTTCATCTGTACCATTTTTCTAGGTTCCACATATATGCATTAATATATGATATTTGTTTTTCTCTTTCTGACTTACTTCACTCTGTATGACAGTCTCTAGATCCATCCACGTCTCTACAAATGACCCAGTTTCGTTCCTTTTTATGGCTGAGCAATATTCCATTGTATATATGTACCACATCTTTATCCATTCATCTGTCAATGGGCATTTAGGTTGCTTCCATGACCTGGCTATTGTAAATAACGCTGCAATGAACATTGGGGTGCATGTGTCTTTTTTGAATTATGGTTTTCTCTGGGTATATGCCCAGTAGTGGGATTGCTGGGTCATACGGTAATTCTATTTTTAGTTTTTTAAGGAACCTCCATACTGTTCTCCATAGCTGAATCAATTTACATTCCCACCAACAGTTCAGGAGAGTTCCCTTTTCTCCATACTCTCTCCAGCATTTATTGTTTGTAGATTTTTTGATGATGGCCATTCTGAAGGGGAGGGGATGGAAAAAGATATTCCATGCAAATGGAAAGCAAAAGAAAGCTGGAGTAGCAATACTCGTTTCAGGTAAAATAGACTTTAAAATAAAGAATGTTACAAGAGACAAGGAAGGACAGTACATAATGATCACGGGATCAATCCAAGAAGAAGATATAACAATTATAAATATATATGCACCCAACATAGGAGCGCCTCAATACATAAGGCAACCGCTAACAGCTCTAAAAGAGGAAATCTACAGTAACACAATAATAGTGGGGGACTTTAAAACCTCACTTACACCAATGGACAGATCATCCGAACAGAAAATTAATAAGGATACACAAGCTTTAAATAACACAATAGACCAGATAGACTTAATTGATATTTATAGGACATTCAATCCAAAAAACAGCAGATTACACTTTCTTCTCAAGTGCGCATGGCACATTCTCCAGGATAGATCACTTCTTGGTTCACAAATCAAGCCTCAGTAAATTTAAGAAAATTGAAGTCATATCAAGCATCTTTTCTGACCACAACGCTATGAGATTAGAAATCAGTTACAGGGGAAAAAAATGTAAAAAACGCAAACACATGGAAGCTAAACAATATGTTACTAAATAATCATTTCTAATTTTAGCTATTTGAATTTTCTCTCTTTTTTTGTTAGTCTAATTAAGGGCTGTCAATTTTGTTGATTATTTTTTCAAAAAAACAAACTCTTAGGGATAAACGAAAACAAGGAGGTGAAAGACTTGTACACTGAAAACTGTAATACATTGTTAAAAGAAGTGAAAGAAGATACAAAAAATGGGAAAAACATTTCGTGCTTGTGGATTTGAAGACAATGTTGTTAAAATATCCATAGCACCTAATGTGATATTAAATACAATATCTATGAAAATCTCTATGACATTTTGTGGCAGTAATAGAAAAAAACATCCTAATATTCTTATGGAATCTGAAGGGACCCTGAAAAGCCGAAATAATCTTGGAAAAAGAAAAACACAACTCTGCCTCATTTCAAATCACATTGCAAAGCAATGGTAATTAAGATGATGTACTAGTGGTGTAAAGATAGATATGTAGACCAATGGAACAGAATAGAGAGTGCAGAAATAACACCATGCATATGCATCCAAAAGATTTTTGACAAGGTTGGAAAAAGCTCACAGTGGGGAAACGGCAGTCTCTTCAACAAATGAGGTTTGGAAAACTGGATAGCTACATGCAAAAGAATGAAGTTGGACCCTTACCTTATTCCATATACAAAAATGATTATAGATTATAGACCCAGCCATTAGACTGGAAACTATTAAACTCCTACAAGAAAACATAGGAGAAAATCTTTAGGACATTGGATCAGGCAATGATTTCTTAGATATTAAACCAAAAGCACAGGTAACAAAATAGACAAATGGAGCTACATCAAACTTTAAAACTTCTGTGTCTAAATGGAATAAATCAACCAAGTGAAAAGGCACCCTATGGAGTGGGAGAAGATCATTGTAAATCATATGGCTCATAAGGAATTAATATATAGTATGAATAAGGAGTTTCTACAACTCAACAATAATAATAATAATAAAAATAACCCGATTAACAAATGGGCATAGGACTTCAATAGAAACTTCTCCAAAGAAGATGTAGGGCTGTCCAATAAGCATATGAAAAGGTGCTCAACATCACTAATCATTAGCAAATCAAAACCACAGTGAAATACCACCTCCTACCTGTCAGGATGACCACTATCAACAGAACAGAATTTAACAGTGTTGACAGAAGATGGGGAGAAGTTGGAACCCTTGTGAACTTTTGGTGGGAATGTAAAATGATGCAGCCATTATGGAAATCAGTATGAAAGTTTCTCAAAATATTAAAAACAGAATTACCATGTGATCCAGTAATCCCACTTCGGCATTTATACGCAGAATAATTCAAATCAGGATCTTGAAGAGATATTTACACACTCCTGTCCTTTGCAGTGTTATTCACGGTACCCGGGAGGTGGAAGCAATCCAAATGTCCATTGCCAGATAAATGGATAAAGAGAAATGTGGTATATACATACAATGTAATAATATTACACAACCTTAGGAAAGAAGGAAATCTTTTTACATGTTACAATGTGGATGAACCTTGAGGACATTGTGCTAAGGGAAATAGCCAGTCACAAAAGTACAAATACTAAATTCATCCTTTTATTTTGAATATCTAGAGTAGTCAAAATCATGGAAACAAAATTAAAAGGTGGTTACTAAGGGTGGGAGGAGGGAAGAGGAAGAATTAGTGTTTAGTGTGTATAGAATTTAAGTTTTGCAAGATGAAAAAGTTCTAGAAATCTGTTAGATAACAATATGAGTATACTTAACAGAACTGAAGTGAATACTTAAAAATGGTTTAAGTGGTAATGAAAAAAATCTACAGACAGAAAAATGATCAGTCTGCAGCTTAACTGAATTGCAGGTTCTAGCCAGAACAATAAGGCAAGAAGATTAAAGCATTAAGATAGGAAACGGTGACAAATCAGATGTTTCTATATAATGGATTGTTGTAATGGTTGTAGTACTGTATAAAATCATTGAATTGTAAACATAAAATAAGTGACTTTTATGGAATGTAAATTACACCTCTGTAAAGCTTTTTACTCTAAAAGAAAAATTAACTTTGCCAGTGTAGGACTACTTCCTGGATTACTTCAGATTAAATTCTTTATGTCGATCATGATCCAATATTGGTACAGTAGGTTTTTCCTTTGCAACATTAGATATGTGAAACTTTTTTGTTTCTTGAGTTAATTACTTGCTTTGTAAAACGAATACATGTTATTTTAAAACTTTTTTCCTTAGGGATCATTGAACAGTGTACTCACAATGGGCAAATTGTATGGAATGTAAATTGTATTTCAATATGCTTAGTAAGAAAATTAAGGGGAATAAATTTGAGATACAAAACTGCCTGTTCCAATATACTTTTGCTTGGTAATATTTTCAAAGAAGTGATGTGTACATCTAAAATCTAGGAGTTAGATTAAAGTACAAAAGACCATAACTTTTGTACTTTAAGTAAAAAATATTTTGATAATTCCTCTAATATATGGCTGTTTGTTTGTATTTAACTTATGTTGTTTTTCACTGTTCTGTTCCAGTCATGGCCAAGAGTTTTTCAGCAGGCCATAACGCAATAAGAACTCTTGCTTCTGTTCTTAGATGAAGCTCTGCATAGCTGATTTTATGCTTTTCATTTTTTTCTGAATCTACGTGTCAAGAAATTATTGTCTCTGTCATGTACAGTCAAGTCAACCAACTGTTTTTAGAGGTTATATGATTGATCTGCTGGGGACATGTTACATCTTTTCCTATTTCTGAAGTGACATTCTCACCTTATATTGCCAAGAATAATCTTCAAATGTAGTGGAAACATGTTATTTGGTCAGGGATGCAGTGGTGTATCTGTATATCTTCAGGCTCAGTAGTTGGTTAACTTCCATTTGCCTTCTTCCTTTTTGTAAAGGTGCTTGTGAGTGAGGATTCTGACAGTGATGGCATCGTGGCCCATTTCCCTGCTCATGAAAAACCAGTGTGCTGTATGGCTTTTAATACAAGCGGTATGTCCTTCCCTCCCCTTCACCCCCCCATTTATGTTATGGGTTTTCCAACCAATTTTTTGGAAATGGAAAATATGAAATATATGTGTTAGTGTATGTGAGATAGGTAAATAGTTTTCAGTAAGTGATTATTGAATGAATGAATTTATAATAAAAATTTAGAAACTCCCTAAAGATTAGTTTTACTCTGAGCAAAGTTGTGATTAAGTAGTAGCAGTAGATAAATAATAGTAGATAAACAGTGCTGTTGAACTGCATTAATTTCTGTATTATTAGTAAGGCAAGGACTTCAATATACGAAACTACATATGTATGTGAATGGCATTTTCTCTGTAACTTCAAGTTTCTTTTTAACAATACAGTGACAGATGTACTGATTAAACAGGTCTTCACATTTTAATATAGTGTGTGTGTGTGTGTGTGTGTGTGTGTGTGTGTTTGTGTTTTGCTGAACTGTTTGAATGTAAGTTACGTACGTGATGACATTTCACCCATTATGAATTAAGCATGCATTTTCTAAGAGTAAGGCCCTTCTTGTACTTTATAGGCAAATATTATATTATATTCAGAAAAGTAACACATTATGTTATCTAATATCCAAGTCATAATTTAAAATTTCCCAATTGTCTCAAAAATGGTTTCTCTAACTGCTTCAAATCAAGGTCTAATTAAAGTTTACTCCTTACATTTTATGTCTCTTTAGGTCCTTTTAATCCAATTTATTACTTTCACCTTTTTCCCCCTAAATTTCAGTGTCCAGAGCAGTTATCTTATCCAAACTCTGCATTTGTCACATATTTTTTTCATTATAATAATGTTTTCCTTATTCCCTAAAAGGCTTTTAAATACATTCAGGCCTCAAGATTTTTTTTTAAACTTCCTAAGTATTGCTGTCTACATCATTTCATCCCAGCAGGAGACACATTATATCAGGCTCTCTTGCAATTTATGATACTATGTTTGATCACAAGAATAAGTTAGTGACCCATCAGACATCTACATTTTGCAAATAGGTTGTCTTGTGGAGATTAGCAAGTGCAGAGTGTTATTTTAGCCTCATTTCTGAAACAACTTTTTACTAAATAGTTTTGTTACATTGAAGGCTATAGAATGGTGGTTTTTCTAGTTCTATCATATTTTCTGTATTGATTAACTGCTGTATTTTAAAAAAGATTTTTCTCTCATCAACCATAAATGAACCATAGTTCTCCTGTATGCAAAAAACAGGGCAAAAATGTAATACTTTCTCTTTAACAATTTTCATAGTTAGGAATTGGTTTAATACGTCCAGTGGTGGAATTCCACTTCAGTGGACTTATTTTTAAAATACTTTGATTATGAATAGAAGATAAAATTGCTCTTATGCTTTCAGAGCTGAAACAATCTACGTAAGTTTGCAATCTTTTCCTTGCTTGGTGGGTCTGAAGAGACTGCCATTTTTATCTTATTCTGCAGAATATTAGGTAAAATTGATGGAAAGGCCCATCTTTTCCCCCTTCTTTTCATCTTTTCAGATAAAGAATGATGGTAAGAGGATAATATAAAGTATTTTGAATAATTTTCCTCTGATTATCTTAGGTATTTTCAATAGAGAGGAAGATTTTGTAGTAATTGTTGATCATTAGGATTGATTTAATTAATGAAGACAAAGATTTATTGAAATGATCTGAATGTTGTGGGAATTTAGTTAAGTTTGAAGAAACAGTCCGGAAGTTATGTCACTTATAGCACTCTACTTGGAGTAACCAGCATGACTCATTTTGATAGTCCATCTGTTATGTCAGATCTCCTTTGTATTAATGTATATTTCATATTGCCATAGTTAGGGTGCTGCAGAAGTCTGAAGCTGTATTTTCTCCTGTCTATGAATTTCCATTGTTACCAGAACATCTTATATAACTTAAAGAATGTTTTAGTTACTTCTATCATTGTGTCCCAGTTTTCATAGTTTCAGAATGTCATATAGTTGGAATATTACAGTATGTAGCCATTTCAGATTGGCTTCTTTCACTTACTAATATGCAGATATTTAAATCTCCTCTGTGTCTTTTCATGCCTCGATTGCTCATTTCTTTTTAGCACTGAATAATATTCTATTGTATGGATGTATCATACATTATTTACCATCTGTATATATTATTTATTGAGCTGTCTGTATCTTTCATCCACTTTTTAATTGGTTTGTTCATTTTTTGATTGTTGAGTTTTAAGAGTTCTTTGTATATTTTGGATAACACTCCTGTGTCAAATATGTGTTTTGTACATATTTTCTCCCAGTCTGTGATTTGTCTTCTCATTCTCTTGAAAATTTCTGAAAATCAAAGTATTTAATTTTAATGAAATCCAACTTATCAATTATTTCTTTGATGGATCTTCCTTTTGGTGTGTTATGTAACAGTTCAATACATATAAATTGGCATTCTTGTACTGTTGTATTCTTAATTTGGTCTTACACCAAATCTTATAATTTCTTGGAGGGAAGAGAATTTTATGAGAACTATTTTATGAGTTTTAGGATCTCTTACAGTTCTTCTTGAATCTAAAATAGAGCTTCTTAACCTGGGTCTGAGAGGTCCATGGGTAATATTTAGACAGTATGTGAACCTAGAAAGAAAAAAATTCATCTTTATTTTCTTTAACCTGTAGTGAAAATTTCTTTCACTTATGAATATGTACAATAACCCACTGAAATACTAGCTTGCTGGTGAGTTTGTGAGTAATAGAAATAATGGATATTTTCATATCATTTTGATGTTATTTATATAATTCTCTAAATAATGCTTATGGTTCAAAATCATGGTAGAGCCTATATTTTAATATATTAATAAAAACATATTCTACCACATGTCAATTTTTATAACCCTAAGTATTTTACTTTGTCTTTAAAAAAATATTATTCTGAGAAAGAGGTTCCTAGTCTTCACCATGTTGCCGAAAAGGTTCATGGCACTAAAATGTTTATGAGCCCATTCATGCTTGGTGTGATTTCACCTGTTTAAACTAAACACATTGGAAGCTAGACTTCATTCACAGTGCCTGGTTCAGTCCGTACCCATGGAGTCTGCTGGTGGCATAGGGACTTTTTTAAAAAAAGGAAGATAAATCCTTTGGGGAGTAAGGACAGAGTGCTAGGAGGTGAATGTTAACTTGGTCTTCTGCTTTTGGAGAAAGTTCTTAAAAAGGAAGCCAGTTCTAAATTGGAACCAAAAGATGATTAGGAAATAATGATTCAGTGCCTGGTATATAAATTAATATTAGTTGAATGAATGAGGCAAAAAAAATATGGCACATTTGACATAGATTTTGAAGCAGAGGCTATACAGTGGACTCATCAGTTTGTTATGTGGCAGATTTATTTTTCAATGTGTCAACATTTCTGCAAAATTTTATAAAATGCTTTGTATCTCTGTAAAAATTTGAATTAAATGGAGGGTTCATAATTCAGCAAGCACTCACGAAATTGGTTTGCAAAATCTTTTATAGAAGCTGGTAGACACAGATTTAGTACAGTTGCTTACAATTCATCTTAGTTATTTACTGTTCATCTCTGAGTATTTTTGCCATTCAGAATATGACTTTTATTGTTTGAGTATGAACAAGTATGTACATAAAATATTCAATTCTCAATGATTTGAAAACCTTGATTTTATTTTAGCTATTCAGTAGCTGCACAACATCTTAGAGAAAGGTATTGCGCTCAGCTATGGCTGCTAACTATTATCCAGCTCCTGTCACTAGGTGACATTTTATTTTGTTTTTCTAGTTTCTGTATCATGTTTCTCGTTTTATCCTAACATTCTCGGATTCAGACATACACACAGACATGTGAAATATTTGAGGCAAGAGGCTTCTTTGCCATTTGTAAATGCATGAATACCGTAGTAGTTATTTTTTTTCCTTGTAATTTTTTATGTAATACTTAAAAATATTTTGGGGAGATCAAATGTATTTTCTATCAAAATTTAAGTTCTCTATGAATTTACTTATAAGATGAGGCACTTTTCTGTTCTCTGGCTAAGTTATTTCTGTTAGCTTCTGAACTTTCATTAATTGCTGTTTTGTACAAAGGCACCATTTAAAAGGCCCTTGCCATAACACTTGTTTTGTTGTTGTTTAAATAGTACCTTTTCAAAATTAACTTTGTAAATCCTCTAGTAATACCCCAGTTTTTCCTTACATGTATCCAATATATATTTCAAAATTTATTTATATTCAAGTTTTAACTAACCCCCTAATAATTCTCTATTTGGTTAAAGGCATTTTCATCTGGTAAGTAATGTGGCCAATAATAACAATAGTGCTTGTTGAAGTACTCTTAATGGGCATAGGGAAGTTCACTTAAAAAAATAAGTTTAACAAAACATATAAGAAAAGTTGATTGCCTGTTTTTTGTTTTTAAACCTGATTTTCTCTAACTGGTTTCCCTGTATATATGTGTCACTGTTATACTTTTATTTAGAGAGGCCTATTTTTAACTGCCAGAATTATTACCATGTCCTGTATATCAAAATTCAGGAACAAACCAGGAATGCTGTCCATCTCCTGAGAAATTTTAAAAACAATGTACATGATGGAATAACACTGCAAAGTGAATTAAGGAGAAAATGTAGGTTGTTTGACTGGGTGGCATGCAGTTCAGCCTTGTATGGGACCTATTCAGAAAAGAAATTAAGGGGTACCATTAAATAGAGCTGTGAAACTTTCAGTTCAGCAGCTGCATTCAGTTTGTTTTTCAATTTCTCCTTCCCATTCTTGTTTATTAGCTATGAGTGAGTCCTGAATTAAAATAAATATTTTAATGGCAACATTTATGATTTGGTTAGAAGAACCGGGGAGACATCATGCTTAGATCTAGGCAGATTCAATATGGGTGGTGTAAGTTTGTTGCTTTCAATTATTTAGATACACGATGAGTATATTTTCTATTGTATTTTCAACCTTTTCTAGGGAACTTCTTTTAAAATTAATAAACTATTTTTTAGAGCAGTTTTAGGTCCACAGCAAAAGTGAATGGAAAGTGCAGAGAGCTCTCGTATTCCACCTTTCTCCCATCCCCCCCACCCCTCAGGCCCACACCAAGAGCCTCCCACGCTAACAGCATTCCACACCACATTGATCATTTTCTTACAGTTGACGAACCCATGTTGACACATTATTATCATCCAAAGTCCACAGTTTACATTAGGGTTCACTCTTGGTGGTGTAATTTCTATGGGTTTTAACAAATTAATATGAACATGTACTCACCATTATAGTATCATACAAAGTAGTTTCACTGTCCTTAATGTTTTTCATGAAATTTGAGACTTCTCAGTCATTATTTCTGCTTCTTTTCCCCTCTTCTTTCCTTCTTGGACTCCTGTAGATTCACCTCCTCGATAGTATCCCACAGATCTCAGAGGCTCTTCATTTTTCCTCGTTCTTTTTTTATCAAGCTGGATACTCTCAATTGATTTCTTCTGCTGTTTAAATCTGCTTTTTGAGCCAGCCCCTCTATTGAATTTTTCATTTCAGTTATTGTAAATACTTTTCTACTCCAGATTTCTATTTGTTTCTTTTTATAATGTTATCTCTTTATTGATTTTCCCTACTTGGTGAGACATTCTCATACTTCCCTTTAATCCTCTAGACATGGTTTCTCTGTATCCTTGCTAGCATTTGGTAGTCTCATCATTTTCTATTTTGTATATATATATATATATACACTAGATATAGGCCCTCTGTAAGATATGTGATGTGGAAATCTTTTTTCCCAGTAATCAAGTTTTTCCTTTTGTATTTTTAGTAGGGTCCTTTGCAGAGCAAAATTCTTTACTTTTTGTGAAATTCATTTTTTCCTATTTGTTTATCTATTTATTTATTTATTTATGACTGTGTTGGGTCTTCATTGCTGAGCACGGGCTTTCTCTAGTTGTGGTGAGTGGGGGCTACTCTTCAATGTGGTGTGTGGGCCTCTCATTGCGGTGGCTTCTCTTGTTGTGGAGCATGGGCTCTAGGGCACGTGGGCTTCAGTAGTTGTGGCACACGGGCTCAGTAGTTGTGTCTTGCGGGCTCTAGAGCGTAGGCTCAGTAGTTGTGGTGCATGGGCTTAGTTGCTCTGCGGCATGTGGGATCTTCCCGGACCAGGGCTTGAACCCGTGTCCTTTGCATTGGCAGGCGGATTCTTAACCATTGCACCATCAGGGAAGCCCAATTTTTAAAATAATTTTTTATTCGTAAATTTGGGATTGTGCTATACATTTGTGAACTTTTATTTATTTATTTATTTTTTCGGTACGCGGGCCTCTCACTGCTGTGGCCTCTCCCGTTGCGGAGCACAGGCTCCGGACGCGCAGGCTCAGCGGCCATGGCTCACGGGCCCAGCCGCTCCGCGGCATGTGGGATCTTCCCGGACCGGCGCACAAACCCATGTCCCCTGCATCGGCAGGCGGACTCAACCACTGCGCCACCAGGGAAGCCCATTCTTTTTTTTTTATTTTTAATTTTATTTACCTGGCTGTGTCGGGTCTTAGTTGCAGCACTCAAGATCTTTGTTGCAGCATGTGGGATGAGGGCTTTGTTGTGGTGACGGCTCTCTCTGATTGTGGTGTGTGGGCTCCAGAGTGTGCGTGCTCAGTAGTTGGGGCATGCAGCCTCTCTAGTTGTGGCGCATGGGCTCAGTAGTTGTGGCACATGGGCTTAGTTGCCCTGTGGCATGTGGGATCTTAGTTCCCTGACCAGGGATCGAACCCGTGTCTCCTGCATTGGAAGGCGGATTCTTAACCACTGGACCACCAGGGAAGTCTCTGTATTTATATTTAAATTTATGATCCCCTTTGTGTTATTTTAGGTTTATGACCAGGTTTAGGTCATGATTTTCCCCTATTCTTTGCTACTTCATAATTTTTTCAAGATACTATCCTTCCTCCATTGAATTGCTTTTTTCTGTCCCCCACATTGGCAGGCGGACTCTCAACCACTGCGCCACCAGGGAAGCCCATTGAATTGCTTTTGTACTTTCCTTAATAACATACTTCTGTTGGCTATTTCTGCTTTCTCTGATAAAGATTACTTTTTTAAAGCATTTTTTTGATTGAAAGTATCTGTATTTTGCTCATAATTTTGAGAATATGTCAACTAGATATGATAGTTTAGTTCAGTGGTTATTTTTTCTTTCAGCAACTGTCGGCTCTCTTTCTTTATTCACAGCTTTTGACATTATTAATCTTAATCCTCTTGATTAGTTGGGTACAGAGTTGTACTTTTGTGGGGGTGGTATTCTAACCTGTCGCGCCAGCTCAAATTGAGCCCTTGAAAATTTTTCAAAAGGTTGCTGAGTTCTCCTTATCCTCACCTATCTTGGACCCCTCTTCCTCCTGCTGTTCTGCTCAAGGTGAGGGCAGATAGTTTTACTTATTGAACTTTCAAATAGTATTTTTTACAACTTTATTATGTTCTTCATCGGTTTGTTATAGAGCAAGAACAATAGCCTCTTTTGATTTTATAAATCCATCCCAAAATCCTGCTCATTGGTCATTTGACATGTAAAATATTCTCCATGATACTAGGTTTAGACAATAACCTGTGTACATGTGTTAGTCATCTCAGGCTGCCAGAATGCAATACCATAGGCTCGGTGGCTTAAACAACAGAAATTTCTTTTCCCACAGTGATTGAGGCAGGAAGTCCAAGATCAAGTTTCCAGCTGATGGTTTCTACTGAGGTGTTTCTTCCTGGCTAAGAAATAGCCACCTTCTCGATGTGTCGTCACGTGGCCTTTCCTTGGTACAAGGGAGCAGGGAGAGAGACAGACAGACAGAAAAAGAGAGAGAGAGAGAGAGAGAGAGAGAGAGAGAGAGAGAGAGAGATCTCTGTGGTGTCTCTTCTTACCAGGATACTAATACTATCAGATCAGGGCCTCACCCTTATGACCTCATTTAAACTTAGTTACTTCCACAGAGACCACCCCCCCACACCCCCGATTCCACATATAGCCACACTGGGCTTTTAGCATTTCAATATAGGAATTTGGGGGCTGTACAGACATTTAGTCTGTAACAGTATGTATGAGAATCGTTCAGTTATTCTTGTTTTTAGAAAGTCTTGTTTGATCACAGCCCAATTCTAGGTTATTCTGTTCAACTGTGATTGTTGTATCATACTCCATGTTTACTTCCATTTTAAGATATTCACATATTTTATAAGAAATGTTAAATGTTAATTATACTTCCGTCTTTCAGCAACTTCCTTATTATTGAGTGTATTGTCGAAAAGTATTACAGCCTGGTACAAGTTTACTGCTTCAACCTGATCAACATTTTTCTTCCCATATTTGGCCATTCTAGTTATTTTTCAGCTCCTTAAACATGTTACATCATTTTACCTCTGCCTGGAAGCTTCTTTTCCCTGGCTCTTATTTATCTGTTGAACCCCATCTTAAGTATCACTTTGGGAAGACTTACCTGACCCTATGTAAAATATCATGTCACCCCTTCATCCTGCTACTTAATAAGGCAAGCTACTTAATCTGCTTGGATCACTCACAGTACTTCCGTTTCCTCATCAGTAGAATGAAGGCTATACTGGCATCTTAAACAATACTTAAAATATACTGAGACATTTATTGAAGTCTCAGTTGTTGTTGTTTTCATTATTATTAACCTCCCTCATCCTAGTTTTTATTTATATCCATCAAGAGTATCCTTTCAACATGTTTTCTGTTAGAGGTAAACTTTTATTTTGTCCCCAGGTATTATTAGCCTGGTAATTTTCACATAGTTGATAGTGAGTAAGTACACATTGAATAATTACATTAGTTAATTGTCTTTTTCTGTCATAGTAATTATGGGAAAACTCTGGCAGGGCAGAGATAAGGCATTAATTTAATGTAATTAGTCATTTGTTGAATAAAACCAACTTACTTCCAATTTGTGATTTGATCAAGAATTGTCTCCCTCCCTCAATTGTGGGATTATTCCATGATGCCAGTTATATTAAATGCAGATGCATATCACATGTAATTAATATTGAAATTAAATTTAAAATATCTTGCGGAAACTACATCATATTTGTGTGACTTGGTACGCTAGATTGGCATATTATTAATTGTATGGCATTTGACACCAAAGAAGATATGTATTTCTTTATTAATTAAATTGGAAATTAGAGATGTAAGGAAGAAATTGTCAACTCCTTGCAATCAGCCTGACGTTTCTCAAACAGACCTGTTGTCTTTAATTCGGCAAATAATTGATCTGCCTTCCAGAGGCGTTACTTCTGCCAACTGAGTAGCCTAGAGCTGTGAAGGGCAACACATCTACATTTTATTTTATTTTTATTTTATTTTATTTTATTTATTTATTTTTTGTGGTACGTGGGCCTCTCACTGTTGCGGCCTCTCCCGTTGCGCAGCACAGGCTCCGGACGCGCAGGCTCAGCGGCCATGGCTCACAGGCCCAGCCGCTCCGCGGCATGTGGGATCTTCCCAGACTGGGGCACAAATCCGTGTCCCCTGCATCGGCAGGCAGACTCTCAACCACTGTGCCACCAGGGAAGCCCCCACATCTACATTTAAAATAATTACCCTTCCTTGGCAGGGAAATTGCTTTTCCATCCATTAATAAGAGGAAAATGAACATTGGGTCTCTAGTAAAGTAGATTAAACATGTACCCCTTTGGATGCTTGACTGCATCTTTAACAGACTTGAAATTTTTCTGGTTACTTAAATGCTATATATCAAAAGGTGATGGTGGTCTTGGGTTAATCATTTAAAAAGTTGGATTTTTCTTTTTTGCACAGTTTTCCCCATTGATCATAGCAAGTTGTCAGAAAAATACCTTGTCTTGATTTTTTGTTAACGTCTATGCCTTGTAGATTTATAGAATTATGTGGCTTTAGATTTTTCCTCTCATGTGACAGCTTTGGTTTATTACTGTTAGTCAGTCATTCTATATCATTAACAATGCAAAAGCAGCTTGAAGAGTTTATTGCCAACCCCTCCCCCCCACCAACAAGGGGATGTTTCCATTAGAGGTCTGTAGTTACTCTCCTGTTTTTTCATCTTGTGAAGTGATGTCTTTTACTCATGTAATGGGTTGCTCCTTGGAGAATTTGTTGTCTTCGCTCTGTTCATTGTGGTGCTAGGCTTGTATGAGAGTCAAACTTTTCACGTTTGATGTGCCATAAAGTACAGTAGGCACCATGCCTAGGGCCCACAATAATTTTAGGGTCCCACCAAAATGTTTCACTCCTTTTAAATGCAAAAAAAATGTATATATATATATATAAACTTTTAGGTTGATAGAATGCCTTAATACATGTTTAAAACCAACAACAGTAGTCATAAAATATTTTTTTCCTGGAGGGGTTGGGGGGGGTCCACGAAGGCAAAATTGTCCAGAGCCCACGAAAGTGCTAATCCAGCTTTGGAATCCTACATGTCCACTAGTAAGGAGGGGCCCTGCTCCTTCACTGCCACCACTGCCACAGCAAAGATGCTCAATTAATACTGAATGAACTAATGAAAGATGTGAATGCATACAGTGGCATACTGTGTAAAAACACGAAGTAAATATATATGCCTGTAACACTATAGCTACAACAACAATATAGACCCAGTATTAAATTTTGAAGAAGGTAAAGAAGGATATCTATAACCAAGTACATACAGGCAAAGTAGCCAAGGTTGAATTAAACTTTTTAAAGGACAACTTTAAAACAGTAAAGTACTTGAATATTGTTGTCCCTTCTCCTTTCCACTCTTCTAGAATGCTCTGACCCTCCCCTAGCTTCAGGCTTGTTTCAGTTTCCTCTTTCAGATTGGTCTATATTCTTGCCATATATTAAATATTTTTTTATTCAACATTTTGAACAGTACTCTGAAAACAGTTTAAGTATTTTTCAAGGATAAGCATATTTCAAAGGATATATATTAAATTCAGTATGGTGAGTGCCTATTGTGGGAAAGGATGGGAGTGGGTGCAGGAATGGAGGAAGAGAAGGAAAATGTGAAAGCAGCAGTCTATTCAAAATTAATAAATATAATCTTAACAAAGTCTTACCAATAGCATAGAAAAAATAAAATTATTATTTAATTAAAAATGAACTAAGTTCACTCCCCCCAATCCCATACCTCCATTATTTCATGGGAGGTTTTTTATTGTTCTTGTTATTGGTCTCTCTTTTTTTCAAGTCATATCTTTTTTTTTAAGTCATATCTTTTTGATGGGCTAAGAAGCCATTGTATTTGTCTATATAGATATAGACCTATTTTCTAATATTTGCTACGTTTGCAAATATACCCAAAATAAAAGTGTTAAGTGATGACCAAATTTTATCTTCCATCTAATCATTATGTGTTACATCGTTTCTGATCTCCCCTGTTAGAACCCTGAATGAAATCTGTTATATTTTCACATATACACAGTGGAATTCATGAATAATGGTGTTTTGACCACTCATTTGGCCACGCTGAACATCTGAGACTTGTAGACCTCTTTCTTGACTCCTCACTATGTATCTGTATTTCTTATACATCTCTCTATGACTGCTATGTTCTTTCTTTATTTTTTGGTGTTTTTTTTTTCCCCCATAGGGCTAGTGTTTTAACTCTCTAACTTCTCCCTTTAGCATCTTTATCTTTTCCCTCTCTTCTTTCACTGTAGATAAAACCACCAATGTTATCTTGTTTCCTCACTCTTATTATTGTTTTGGTTCGTCTTCATTTTTATTGAACTGTAGTTATATGGTACAGATTGTACAAATCTTAAGTGTATAGCTTGGTGATTTTCTAACTATATATATATCTACACACACACACACACACACACACACACACACACACACACACACACATAAACTCCAACCAGAAAATTTTAAAGTTCTGTTTCATACATCTGTGAAGTATATCAAATGGCATTCCTTTGGAAATTCCTAAATTTCCAAATTTACCTTTCAATTTATATCTTACAGGCTTAATACATAAAATATGTCTTCTAAGCAGACTGATCTGTCTACCAAAATCCTATTAACCTCAATTCGCAATGTATTTTATTATGAACTTGTAGCAGTGATTGTCTGTGACATTGATTTAGTATTGCTGTGTGTGTGTGTGTGTGTGCGTGTGTGTTTATCTGTATCTGTGTATATAATTTTTCTTTGAGGATGGTAGCATTGTGTTGGTACATAAGAATGTTCCCAAGGTAACTGCTTTATCTAAAAATTTTACATTTTTGCCATCCTAGTGACCTTCTATGTTGTGATGTTACAATTATATGGTGAGAAAACTCATTAATTCAATTATGGTAGAAAACCATGTTTTCATAAAAATGTTTTATCACCGTTGTGCTTTGATATCCTGTGAGTGTTTTGTGTTAATATTGTTCACTAATAGTTAGCTTTATTAAAAGCGAATGTTTAAACCAAAAATAATCAATGGAAGCTTATTCTAAAATAATATGGAGATTCAGAGGATCTAAAATAGTCAAATCAATCTTGAAAAAGATGAGTAAATTTTAAAAACTGAAACTACCTAAATTTCTCACTTACTTGATAAATCTACAGTAATGTAGAAAAGATGGTTTTGGGTAAATATAGTCATAGATGGATGGAATAGAATCCAGGAATTGATCAAACACTTATGGTCACTTGATTTTAGACCAAAGTGTCACGTAATTTGTTAGGGATAGCATAGTTTTCTCAACAAATGGTGCTAGAGCGCCTGGCATATCCATTTGGGAAAAAATAAACTTTTCTTTAACACCATACACAAAAATTTAACTCAAAATCAATCATAGACTTAATTTAAAACCTGAAACTATAAACCTTCAAAAAGAAAACAGAAGGATTATATTATTGTGCCAGGAGGGATAGGGGAAGGTTTCTTAGATAGGACACCAAAAAAACAAACCGTCAGATTGGTCTTCATTAAACCTTTTAGGATACATACGGTTAAGCAAATGAAGTGGGGTGCCATAAACTGGGAGAAAATATTTGAGATAAATATACATATGTATAAGTTTATATGTATTTTATAATGTAATATAAATATACTTTAAATGTATATAAAATAAAGACCAAACAATTTAAAATGGGCAAAAGATTTGAACAATCATGTCACAAAAGAAAATATGTAAATAGCCACTTAGCACCCCAACATCACTGATCACCAAGGAACATAGCATATGTAAACCACAAGAAACCACCAAGTGCTCACTGAAGTGATTAAATTTAAAAAGAGTGGCAATACCAAATGTTGCAAAATTATGGAGTTCACGGGAAGGTAAGATGATAAACAGCCACTTTGGAAAAACGTTTTCCCAGTTTCTTATACAGTTAAGTGTACATATGACCCAGCAATTCCCCTCCTAGATATTCACCTAATAGAAATGAAAACATATGTCCACAGAGTGACTTGTACTTGAATCTCCACAACAGCCAAAAACAAGAATCAACTGCTTAATGGATATATAATTGTCATATATCCATATAATGGAACACTACTCAATAATATAAATAAGTGCACGGACTACTCTTACTTGTAGTGAATAGGTTTAGCAAAATATTACATGATTCCATTACATGAAATGCTCAAGTAGGCAATATTAATTCATAATGACAGAAAGCCAATCAGTGGTAGCCTGGGGCCAGGCAATGGGGAGGGGATGGACTGCAAGTGGACACAAGGGAATTTTTTCACATGTTCTCTATCTTGATTATGGTAGTAGCTGCAGAGGTATACATACTTGTCATAATCATTAAACTGTACACTTTAAATGAGTGTGTTTTATATAAATTACACATTAATAAAGGTTAATACAGTTTCAAAATTATTCTGGCTTGTGACAAGGAATATATCCAGCCACTTGGAACAATAAGGATATACATAGACATTTACCACTTTTCCTCTATGTCTGTTGGATGAATAAACTGTTGAAAGTAATGAATACTAGAATATTTACCTATTGGATATGGCCAAAGATGTCTTTAGAAGCTTAACAATTTCATGATGCAAAATGAAAGGAAGAAAATAATTATTTAAATGAAGATGTTAGGACATTTAAAGATTACAAACTTTAATAATTTTTAAGTTTCCATCTGTATAAGTATTGATGGGGGAGTATTAAATTCACAAGAGTTAATACTAAAACATACAATTATTTATGAGTGATTAATCTGAATTCCTGTAAAGATTTCTATATGACCCAGCATATGTTTCTTTTTGGAGAGAGTGTGAATAGCTCGTAATTTGTCTTCCAGTTCATATGTGTGTATTTGATAAAGAACCGTACAATTAGGTAGGTGTTATAAATAGTATATAGCAAAAAAGGCTTCCCTACTCATGTTTCCAAGATTTTATAGCATATGCCCAGTCAAGGTTTGCTACTCTTTAATTTTGCCTTTCGGGTTAACCAGCTGACGCCCAGTTGAAAAGACTTATGTTCTTATGAGGCCGCAAAAGCCTTAATGTTCAGTCTCCAGCTACCTCAGATTTTGGAGAACACCATGTACCATCAGCAGCTTTAGTCCCCACCCTCTAATGCTAACGCTCATCTATCAAACTTAAGGCTGAGAGTGAAGGAGAGGAAGCTTCCAGATAAACATACAGCAGCGCCTAAACAGCTAATCACTCTAGGCTTCCGCTTCCAGGCCCTATAATTAGAAGTCCTTCTTTTCCTTGTATTCCCAGATGACGCAAATGCTTTTTGTGGCTTGGCACCTCATCTGGGGCGTGGGTTTAGTTTATGGCCAGGCTAGAGTCTGGTTTAGTCTTCTGATGCTGCATAAATAGTTCTCAAGCCACAGTCTACTCTGTACAAGTCTTTCCTTTTATGTATATCTGCTTTTTAACTTGTTTTCTAGAAAAAAGAAGCTTGTCATTTCTCCCAGGAGATGTGCAAAAGAGGAAATTATAAATTAAAAGAAAGCATGTTATTGGTATAGTACTATACTAGCTATTTCTTCCTTTTCTCTCTACTTTTTAAAAATTAAAAAAAAATTGTTTTAAAGTTTTGTCAAAAAAGTGAGCTCATTGTTGGATTTTAGAAGCCACATTTGCATGGAGAAGTGGAAAAAGAAAACTTTTGAGACAGGATACACAGGCGATAATAAGGATAAATTTTCAAAGGACTAATTCTCTAAAAATTTCAATTTGTTTTGCATATTAGAAACCAAACAGATATTGATGTCAGTTTGAAAAACTAGGAGCACGTTGAAAAGTTTCCATCTGTGATTATTTTTCATATGCAAGACAATAATAGTTTTGATTTGCTTAATAGGGACTACTATTTGAATGCTAATTATGAGTAAAATATTGATATGCTAATAAAAGAAACCAAGTGAAGTTTATGTTCAGTAGATGAGTAATATATAAATATAAGTTCATCACATTTGCTGTTAGAATGTTTCCACTGAATTGTTTGTCATATGCAGAAAATAATTTTGTGGGAATATGGAATTGGAACATAGCAGTAGAATTGTGATAATACAAACTTACCATAACTAAGCAAAAAGTAGGAGTCAAATACTGTCCACAAAAAAGAACATGTCCCATCTTAGAAATGTATTGTTTGAATAACAACAACAATATGGAAGGAATATTAAGTATGTCAGTGACCTCATGATGATAGCTAGGCATAGAGTGGGTGGCAGTGT
This sequence comes from Neophocaena asiaeorientalis asiaeorientalis, assembly GCF_003031525.2. NCBI lineage: Eukaryota > Metazoa > Chordata > Mammalia > Artiodactyla > Phocoenidae > Neophocaena > Neophocaena asiaeorientalis. The sequence goes on along the minus strand of NW_020174560.1, from coordinate 6,708,760 downwards.
TATATAAAATGTTAGCGATTTGAAGTAGATCTCAATAAATGACACTTTCATCATCTAAAATGTATTCTCTTGGAAATAGCCAAGACACTGTCATCTAATATTGCTATGTTTTAATCTAATGTAGTGACTAGAGCTATACCTTATATTAGCCAATAAATAGCAAACTCAAATATACTTCATCTTCCCATATAAATGCCTATTTTATCTTTCCACAGGTGCTTAATATTCTTTCATAGTCTTTTCTTTCAGCAAAGAAAAGTTTTAGGAATTAAAAAATATGATTCTGCTTCTGTTTCCCACAGAAAACAAATAAAAATTCTGGACAAAATATTAACAAACACACACAAATTTAAATATGTGTATTATAATCTCTGGAACAACTAGTAAAAACCAATAGACAAATTAAAATTGGATATTAAAAACAGTGAAATTATCCAAAAATGGGAAGGAAGCAAGAGCAGATAAATAAACAAAAATCAAAAACAAGGGTACAACTTAAAATATATAACCAACAAGGACCTATATATTGCACAGGGAACTCTGCTCGATATTCAGTAATAACTTAAATGGGAAAATAACTTGAAAAAGAATAGATACATATATAGGTATAACTGAATGACTTTGCTGTACACCTGAAACTAACACAACATTGTGAATCAACAGTACTCCAATATAAAACAAAAATTTTTTAAAAAGGAAAAAAAACCAAGGGTATAATCAGAAAAAAGGGTACAATAAAAAAATAACAAAATGGTAGATGTAAATTCAACCCTAACCATAATTCACACTAAATGTGAATGATGTACAAACAGCAATTAAAAGTCTGAGATTGGAATAAAAAAACCCAGAACTAGATCCTGATGATTGTCCAAAACACAGTCATTTTATAATATATTGATTGTGAAAGCAAAATAATAAAAAAGTGTGTACCATGCATATACCAATCAAAGCAAATGGTGATATCAATATCAGAAAAAGTTTACTTCAGAACAAGGGAAATATTAGGGTTAAAATGGGACATTATGATAAAAGAGGTAATTCACCAAGAACTCATAATAATCCTAAGTGTGTATGGACTTACAAAAAAGTAGGTCTGGGGCTTCCCTGGTGGCACAGTGGTTAAGAATCTGCCTGCCAATGCAGGGGACACAGGTTTGAGCCCTGGTCCGGGAAGATCCCACGTGCCGCGGAGCAACTAAGCCCGTGTGCCACAACTACTGAGCCTGTGCTCTAGAGCCCACGAGCCACAACTACTGAGCCCACGTGCCACAACTACTGAAGCCTGCATGCCTAGAGCCTAGTGCTCCGCCACAAGAGAAGCCACCACAATGAGAAGCCCGTGCACCACAACCAAGAGTAGCCCCCGCTCACTGCAACTAGAGAAAGCCTGCGCTCAGCAACAAAGACCCAACACAGCCATAAGTAAATAAATAAGTAAATTTATATTAAAAAAAAAAGGTCTGATATTTAGGGAGCTTATATAACTGGGAAAAAATGCATATTTATGATTATGCTTGGAGATGTTGACTTCTACACAGTAATAGAACACGAAAGCAGGCAATCAATAAGTAAGGATGTTGAAGATCCAAATAACACTATCAATTAAATTAAATTGACACTGGTAAGACACACCAGGTGTTCAAGTGTACATTGAACAGTTACCAAGATATATCATTCTGAGACATAAAACTAATTTCTTGTCGTAATGGAATTAAACTAGAAATCAATATATGAATGATACCTGGAAGATACCCAAACATTTGGAAACTAAAAAACATATCTTCCTGACACAGTAATCTAAGCTTCAACCTTAAGAAACTTGAAAAAAGAAAGAGGAAATATAACTCAAGCAAGTAAAATGAAGGATATAGTAGTAGAAGGTCATTATAGCAAAAGGAGGAAGATAAGAGAAATCAGTGAAATGGAAAAGAGAAAACCAATGACACCAAAATGGTTTCTTTGAAAAGATCTAGCTAGACTGCCAAGAAAAGAAGAGAAAGGACACAAATTTTCGGTATCGTGAATGAAAAAGTGTGCTAAAGACCCTACAGACGGTATGCTTGAGTTATAGAGAGTAATTACTCCAAGAAGAAAAATTACATGTTACATTTTAAATTAACAAAATTTAAATTAAAGAGAAATTAAATTATTATAAATATCTAAAAATCTTCACGCACACACACACAAAGGCCCAAATAGTTTTACTGGCAAATTCTACTGGAAATTTATTTAAGTATTTCTTCTAGAAAATAAAAGGAACATTCTGCAACAAGACCAGCTTTACCCTGATACCAGAAATAGACGAACAGATTATTAGAGAAGAAAACTACAAATCAATATCCCTCAGGAACACAGTCACGAAAATCAACAAAATTTTAGCTAATTCAGTGCAGCAGCATATAATAAAGGATTTTGACCAAGTGGAGTTTATCCCAGGAATGCAAGATTGTTCCACACTTGATAACTTTTCATTATTAAAATTTACCATATTAATTGACCAAAGAAGAAAAACGAGGTAATCATCTCATAGGTGCAGAAAAGCACTAGAAAAATTTGACATCTGTTTATTATTTAAAACTCTCAACAAATTACAAGTAGAAAGGAATGTCCTTAACTTGATACAGGGCATTTACAAAAAATCTACAGCTGGCATCGTACTTAAAGATTGAATACTTTCTCCTAAAATATGAAACGAGGCATGAATATTGCTTCTCACCATTCCTGTTTACCTCAGCAAATGTAGTAAGTCAAGGAAAAGAAAAAAAAGGCGTGCGGTTTGGAAAGGAAAAAAATCAAACTATGTCTATTCACATATTATATGTTTGGAAAGAAAATTCCATGTAATCTACATAAAAACTCCTAGAATTGGCAGACTATATAGGTATGCACACATGTATATATAAATGTCAATTATATCTCTATATACTAACAAGGAAAAATTGATAATTGAAATAGAGTACCATTTATAGTAACTCTAAGAAAATATATTTATCATCAATGTGCTGAACAAGAAAAAAGAAGTCAGAGAACACACATATCAAGAAAATGAGGTGTTGGGGCTTCCCTGGTGGTGCAGTGGTTAAGAATCCGCCTGCCAGTGCAGGGGACATGGGTTCGAGTCCTGGTCTGGGAAGATCCCACATGCCATGGAGCAAAGAAGCCCGTGCACCACAACTACTGAGCCTGCATTCTAGAGCCTGCGAGCCACAACTACTGAACCCACATGCCACAACTACTGAAGCTTACATGTCTAAAGCCCGTGCTCTGTAACAAGAGAAGCCACTGCAATGAGAAGCCTGCATACCTCAAAGAAGAGTGGCTCCTGCTTGCCACAACTAGAGAAAGCCCATGAACAGCAATGAAGACCCAACACAGCCAAAAATAAATAAATAAATTTTTTAAAAATTAAAGAAATATGAAGTGTTCATAGATCAGAAGAATCAATATTGTTAAGATGTCCATTATCACCATTGTAGATATCAAAAAGCTAAATCGGTGTTTGGAAAGGCAAAGGAATTGGAATAGCTAAAACAATCTTGAAAAAGGTCAGAAAACGAGGACTTGCTTTACTTGATTTCAAAGTTTCCCTCAAAGTTACCGTAAAATAAGAAAGTGTGGTATTAATGAAAGTATAGACATAGAAATCAATGGAACAGAATAGAACTTCCGGAAAAAGAACTACACAAATATAGCCAGTTGATCTTTGGCATGTTGACAGTGGATTTAGAGTAGATTAAACATTTAATGGATAAAGAATAGTCTCTTCAAGTAATCCTGCTGAAACAATTGGACATTATTTGCAAAAAAATTTAATTTGTCTTATACCTCACACTTTATACAAAAATTAACGCAAAATGGATGATAGACCTAAAGGTTAAATACAAAACTGAGAAATTGGACAGGAAAACAAAATTTTTGTGACCTTGTGTTGGGCACAGAATTCTTAGCTATGACATCTCATCAAAATTTGCTTTGTGAAAGACACTGTTGGGGATTTAGGTAAATATTATGCTAGAGTAGAAACAAGTTTTAAACTGGTGAATTGAGTAGGATATTACTAGTTGTAGTAGTAGATAAATTGGAACTTATAATTCAGGTTTTGAGAAATGGAAAAAGTGGAAGTGGGTTTAATTCCATGGAGGAAAGTCTTTTGCATTCTTTGTTATCAGATTTGCTATCTGAAAATGCTTGTGAACTCTGTAAATTCAGGCATTTAAACTTTTCTCTGCCAGTTGTATGAGAACATCACAAAACCTGGATATGTAGTATGTCACTATGCTTGTATACTGATGTGGTGTTAGGTTTTGTATTCCCGTAGGAAAAAGATCCTGCGTTTTAATTTTTTTATTTTGGGAAGTTTCTTATATATTTGGTCATTTTTTCCCCTTTGGTAATATTTTAAATCATGATTAATGCTTTGTGAAAAAACTTCATCCACATACATAATGGTTTATATTTTTACCCTTTTTTGGTGTGTCCTTTAGGAATGCTTCTAGTCACGACAGATACCCTTGGCCATGACTTCCATGTCTTCCAAATTTTGACTCATCCTTGGTCCTCATCACAAAGTGCTGTCCATCATCTGTATACTCTTCACAGGGGAGAAACTGAAGCCAAAGTAAGTTGTATATTTTTCAGAAGATGTTTTCTTTGTGTAATATGACATCTGTTCCAGCTGGTTATTTGTATCATATTGGAGCTTAACGTTAATGTTAGTGAGGTCATATTGTTCTTTGGACTGGGTCAGATAATTAAGAGTTTTTAATCCTTTTTTGATCCAGTAAATATATAAGCAGTAGGTAAACAATTCAATGAATGTTGATAAGACAGAAGTTCCATTTTTCCTTCTCCCCCTACCGTAATACCATTTCTAGCCTCAGAGGAAACGCTGTCATCCATATGATAGCCATCTCTCCAGACCTTCTCCTAGGCATTTTGATTCTATACATGCATACATACACACACACATACATGTAAATACATACATATTCACATATACCAGAAAATAATCGAGTTTTATAATGTATATAACTTATATGCATAGTATTCAGTGGTATGCTGGAGCCAGCTCACAGTTGCTAGTGAGAATCAGTTATGCACATCTAGCCCCAATTCTGGATGTAGTGACATTATATTAGTAGATTGAAATCATCCACGTTAGGAGTGGTTATGCAATGGAAATCAGCAACACTAAAAATCAGGGCTATTTTTTCTTTAGGGAGCCAGTTTTTAACATTTACCAGCACATCACTGCTCACATATGCATGCGCGTGCATGCACACACACATGCATACACACACATCCATATATATAATTTAATGAGCATTTGAATTAAGTACCATGCCGAGTGTATTACATGTATTTAATACTCTTAGTATCACTTGGTAGATACTGAGATGTTTTTTAATAGCCTTAAATCCCAAATACTCTTTCACAGAGCCTGTGGGTATGCATATACCAGTACACTTCTGTATATAGTTTATTCTGAAAGATAGCTCATTGACCCAGCAACATTTATTGACTAGTCCATTCTTTCCCAGTAGTCTAAAATGTTGTTTTTCATGACTTTGCATTAAATTTTCTATAATAGAATGAAACATCTTTAATATATATAAACCCATGATTTATAATGATACTTAAAAATTAAAAACAAGGTATTGGACATTACTATATGTTGCTTGTTTGCAAACTCATTATTCTAAAAATTGATAATTAAAGAGAAAGTACCCTGCCTTTCTTGTATCAATTTAATAAGATGACCAAGTAGTTGATGAGGGAAGGTTTTTCCTTATTGAAGCATTTCAGAATAAAAGATGTTGGAAATTAGACTTATTTTGTTGGTCATTTTATAATATATACATTATGGTATGCACCTGAAACTAATGTCACTGTCAGTTGTACCTCAGTTTTTAAAAAAGGTAGAAATAGAAGAATCACTGTGTTGCTATTTCTAATGAAACAATGTACCTAAGCAACAAACATCTCTGTGGTTTTGGCTAATGAGTCTTAATGTTAGCAATGTGGAACCATCCTACCTATATCATATGCTTCCCAATATGATGTAATTAGGATGTATACAACATCATCTATGAAATTAAACCTGAATTTAATTCAGCCACTAGATACAATGAGCACTTCTTTAAAAAATTTTATTTATTTATTTATACAGCAGGTTCTTATTAGTTATCTATTTGATACATATTAGTGTATATATGTCAATCCCAATCTCCCAATTCATCCCACCACCACCCCATCCCGCTTTCTCCCCTTGGTGTCCATACGTTCATTCTCTACATCTGTGTCTCTATTTCTGCCTTGCAAACCGGCTAATTAATTTTGTTAATTAGCACATTCAACAAAATACATAGATAGAGGGACAAGTTAAATACCATGAGAGTGCAACTAGTGAAATATAAAATGTGGGATGTTCATTACAAAAACCAGGCTGTGTGGCAGGGCTTAGAAGTAATTTTAGAGAATAATATCTAAGTAGAAGGTGTGGACCTTGTTTGAATCCTGTTTCATACAAATCAAGTATGAAAATACATTTTTCATACAAATGGTGAGAGTTGAACATTTGGCTTAGTAGATACCATTAAGGAATTTAATGTCCTTATTTTTTTGTGATTCATACAAGAGTGTGGAATTTGCTTTAAAATAATCTAGACATAAGGGAGTGTTGGTTAGATAAAAGAACAAATACATGACAAGTAGGGATATGGTTATATTGATTACAAGAGTCTTAAAAGACATATCAATTTACCAACTAAATTCAATATGTGAACTTTGTTTAGAGCCTGATTTAAACAAGGTACAAAAAAGACATTCTTGAGACAGAGAAAATAGACCTTGAACTGGGAGTTACATGATTTTAACCAGTTTATTTTGCTGGGTCTGTAATTGTGTTACTTTTTTTTTTTTAAAGCCCTAATCTATTAGGCATATAACCTGAAGTCATGCTGAAGTAGTTATTGGTGAAACAATATGATATGATATCTCTAGTTTGCCTTTGAATATTCTGGTAAAACAAAACAAACTAAGAGATAGATTGAACACAATATGCAAAGCTGGGTGATGCTGATATTAGTGGTTCATTAAAGCAATCTCTGCACTTAGTGTATATCAGGAAATTCTTCTAGGGAATTCCCTGGCGGTCCAGTAGTTAGGACTCAGCACTTTCACCACGGGGGGATTGGGTTCGAACCCCGGTTGGGGAACTAAGATCCCATAAGTTGTGCAGCGTGGCCAAAAAACAAAAAAATTCCTCTAATAGAAAGTAAAAATAAATCAGTACCTTTTACCAACATTATGCTGTTTTACTTACTTTAGCAGATTTATTGTTCATTTTCAAAAACTTTCCCAGCTATTCTTTGGCATTTTCTCATTGAAATGCATTTTAGAGTAACCCTATTGAGTTATATAAAGAATATTTTGAAGTTTTTTATTTGGATTGCATTGAAATTACATTTTAATACAGTTAGAATTCACATCATTAAATGTAGAATTTTTGCATCCAATGTTATTTATTGCTGAGGTATCATAAACTATAGATTGTTTTGTATTAGATTTGTAATTTGTATCTTCCTGCTTTGCTAGACTCTACTGTAAGATCCAATACTTCTTCTGTAACATTTTCTTGGATTTTATAAGTAGAACATACTTTCTGACAATTATGGTAACTTTTGACTGTTTTCAATTTTATTTTTCTTGTTACATTAGGTCGGAACTCTAAAACAATGTATACCTATACAAGTGATAGTTGTAGTCTTTTCTTTGTTAATAATACCTCCTTTTTTTTACTTTCTTATTTTGCTGTACTGCTAGCTTCTGTTTTTACCCCAATACCATGATGTTTTTATTACTTTAGCTTTATAATATAGTTTGAAATCCAGAAACTTGATGCTTCCAACTTTGTTCTTCTTTGTCATGATCACTTTTGTTATTTGGGGTCTTTGGTAGTTCCTACAAATTTTAGGATTTTTTGTTCTAGTTCTGTGAAAAATGCCATTTGAATTTTGATAGAGATTGCATTGGATCTGTAGATTGCTTTGGGTAGTATGGACATTTTAACAGTATTCTTCTAATTCATGAGCATGGATTATTTTTTCATTTTTTTGTGTCTTCAGTTTGTTTCATCAATGTCTTATAGTTTGCAGTGTGCAGGTCTTTCACCTCATTGGTTAAATTTTCCTACGTATTTTATTCTTTTTGATGCAATTGTAAATGGGATTAATTTCTCTTTCTGATAGTTCGTTATTAGTGTGAAGAAACAGAACTGATTTTGTATCGCGTAGTTTTACTGAATTTGTTTATTAGTTTTATCAGTTTTTTGGTGTATTGTTTAGGGTTTTTGTATATATAAGATCATGTCATCTTCAAATAGAGACAGTTTTATTTCTTCCATTCCAGTTTGAATGCCTTTTATTTGTTTGTTTTTTTCTTGCCTAAGCGCTCTGGCTACTACTTCCAGTACTGTGTTTAATAAAAGAATCACAAATGGACACCCTTGTCTTGCTCCACATCTTAAAGCAAAAGCTTTCAGCTTTTCACCATTGAGTATGATGTTAGATGTGGGCTTGTCATATATGGCCTTTATTATGTTGAGGTACATTCTCTCTATACCCACGTTATTGAGTTTTTATTATGAATGGATGTTGAATTGTGTCAAATGTTTTTTCTGCATCTATTGGGATGATCATATTTCATTTTGTTAGTGTGGTGTGTGTCTCAGCACCTAGATGCAGACTGATAGGAAGCTGGCAGTGGTCTTTAAAGTATGCAAATGTACTTCTTTCAGGGGAAGATTGGGAGAAGGACATTTTAGTCTGCTGCCTCTATGCTGTGCCCTGGGCGGATAGTGGGTTAAGGGAAGCCAGTTAAAACTATGTAAATATCCCATTCCTCATCAAGCTTTGTATTACTTCTTTTATTTACATATATCATTTGATTGAATAGATTCTTTATTAAATGAGTTATAGTCATTCAATAATTATTTTAATACTCAAAATATCCCAGATTTGACCAGTTGGAGCCTATTAGCTTGACATCTATGTACTTTTGACCTATCTCCATTATTCTTTGACATTGTCCTTAACTTTCTGGTACAATGAACTTGCTTACTCTTATTTAGTAATCATTTGTTTTTGTTTCTTTTGCATGGAAGTTTTTAATTAGGTGAGCATTTTAGGTAAAGATTTACTATTTCTACATGCTGCTGGGCACATTTTATTTCTTTTAAAAAATTTGTTTTTCTTTGAAATATGGTTGATGTACAATATTATATGTTACAATACAGTGATTCACAATTTTTGAACGTTATGTTCCATTTATAGTTACTAAAAATACTGGGTATATTCCCTGTGTTGTACAATACAGGGCACATTTTATTTCTTAACTCTGGTTTTTTAATCCCTGTCCTGCCCTCCCTACTTACTGATATGCTGTACCTCAGCTACAATCTACTAGAATTATTTTAAGCACCCACACCTTTTAAAAAAATTTTACACCTATTTTTGATACCTCTTTTGCATTAGAATTATTTGTCACTTAATTTACCTTTATATCCAACCGGAAATAGAGATCTTGCTTAAGCTTCTTGGTGTCTCTCATCTGTAGAACAGTGCCCTGCACACGGACAAATGTTTGTAGGTAATCATGTTTGCTAGTGACAATGCTATTCCTGTTTAACAGGTAGGAAAACCAAATAGACATTATTAAAATTATGTTGTCCTATTTCACACCCTGTAATTTAGGAGACTGGAAATTTTAAACATCAAACATCAAGATCTAAGGAAACTCAATTAATGACCATAAAATTAATTTTTATAAACTTCTACTGAAAGTAATTTTGAAATGATATATAAAATTTAACACCAATGTTGAAATCTGTATGGCAAGTGATCTGTCTTTGAGTATTTTAAAATCATGTCCTCCTGGAATCTTCCAAGGATTCTGAGGGCACTTTCATCAGGCAAGAAAAAAAATCAAATATGTGGATCTAATTATGTTGAATTAACTTGTTTTGTGATCTGTGACTTGGGATATCCTCTGCATCTGACAGTAATTTTCCTCATAAAGTACATATGCAGTTAGAAAAATATTCTTAGTTTTCATCAATGAAGTTGTATATAGTAAGACCTTACAATATTTTAAAAATATACTTCTGTAAAGTCTTACTGAAGCAGACACAAGTAGTTTTTGTACTTAACATGTTAATTTTGATAAATGGTAAACTTGCTTTTGAAACCTCTGCATACGTGTTACTTTTACTTTATCAGAGCAGTCCTGCAAAATGGTATGATTAGTATGTTTAATACTCAAGGGGGAAAGTAGCTATTTAATATTATTAATTGATAGTAGCTGATGATCAGTTCAGGAAAAAAGAGTCCATGATGCAGGAAGGGGGAACCCAGATGGAGCCTAGTAGACTCCCTTTGTTGATGAGAGTCCAGGGAGACAAAGATCATCGAGTTCTCAGGACAGAGCACCAGAGAGATGAAAGCTGCAAAGAAAGAACCCCTGAGATCTGCAGAGAAATCTGCAGCCACAGGAAGGACGACATCATACTAGTAAGGAAGAAGTAAAATTATGTTTATTTAAAGATGACATGTAGAAAATCTAATGGATACCACAAAAAAAGTTAGAACTAATAAGTGATTTTAACAAGGCTTCAGGATACTACATACTAGGAAAAAATAATTGGTGATTTAAAAAAAATTAGTTAAAATTTTAAAATAGTGACTATTCCATGTGCAAGACTATATTCTAGAACTATAAAACATTGCTGAGAGTAAAGACCTGAATAAATAAAAGAGTTAAACCATATTCTTGGGCTGGAATACTTAATATTGTTAGAATATCATTTCTGTCCAAACTGATTTATATATTCATTGCAATCTCCATCAAAATCCCAGCAGGATTTAAAAAAAATTTTTTTGGACAGAAATTGACAAGCTAATTCTCAAATTCATATGGAAGTACATAGGACTTATACTGGGCAAAATAATATTGAAAAATAAAAACAAAGTTGGAGGGTTACCACTACCTGATAATAAGACTTATTAAAGCTAAATAACATTCAGGAACATTTCCATACATATGTACAATTGATTTTTGACAAAGGTGCAAAGTGGAGACAAGTTAGTCAACAATGGTAGTAATAGACTGGGTATTGATGTGCCAAAAAAAAAAAAAGTGAATCCATATCTCATCCCATATATAAAAATAAACTGAAACTGGATCACATTTAAATATAAAATCTACAATTATAAAGCTTTTAGAAGAAAACATAGGAGGAACCCTTTGGATTAGATACAAGTTGTCTGGTATCTACAACACATTTTAAGGAACTCTCAAAAAGTCAGTGAGTGGAGGAACTCGATCTTCCGTACAGTGCTGTTGGGAATGTACAATGGTGCTGCCACTCTGGAAAATAGTTTGGCAGTTTATGAAAATCTTAACATAAGCTTGCCATTCCATCCAGCAACCTCAGTTACAGGCAGTCCACAACATTAAATTCGCATTGTTCTGGACGATATACAGATTTACTCCACATTTCTTTCCTGTGGTTGTCATAGCAAATTACCTTAAAATAACAGAACAAAACCAAATTGCCTTAAAATAACAGAAATTTATTTTTTCACAGTCCTGGAAGGCAAAGGTCCAAAATCAAGGTGCTGGTGAGGCTGCACTCCCTCTAGAGTTCTAACAAAGAATCTGTTCTTTGCCTTTTCCAGCTTCTGGTGACCCTCAGCATTTCTTGCCTTATGGCTACGTCACTCCAGTATCTGCTTCTATGGTCTCATTTCCTCCTCCTCTTCTCTGTGTCTTTTCCTCCTTGTATCTTATAAGGGTACCTGTGATTCCTTTTAATGTCAACACTGATAATCCAGGATAACTTCTCCAGATCTAGAAATTAATCACATATTTTGTCATATAAGGTAATAGTCACTCTTGGGGTCTATAATGTACTGTATGTAGGTTCCAGGGATTAGGATCTGTCTGGATGTGTCTTTTTTAGAGCCACTCTTTACCTCACTACAGTCCACCCTCTGACCCTTCAAATTCAGGATTACTTCATGTGTAAAATGTATTTACTCCATACAAACATCCCTGAAGATCTCAACACATTACAACATCTCCTCTAACTCTAAAATTTCTTTAAAATATCATCAGCTCCAAAGTTCAGATCTCCTCATCAAAATCAGGTATGGTTGAGACTGCATATGATCCATCCTGGAGCAAAATTCCTCTCAATCTGTGTAGAAGGAGAGGATACAGAGAGAATGAGGCAGAAAAAAAAAAGAAGAAATAAAGATGGAAAACGTTCCAAATTTATTGAAAAAAAAAATTGAATATGACAAAACACAAGTTTAACAAAAATGTCATAGTAAACTTTCTGAAAACCAAAGCAGATCTTGAAAGTAGCCAGAGGAAAATAACACATTACATACAGAGAAATAACATTTGAACAAACTGTTGACTTCTCATCAGAAACTATGGAAGTCAGAAGGCAGTGGAATAACATGTTTACAGGACTGAGAGAAAAAAGTACTGGTAATCAAAAATTCTCCATCCAGCAAAAGTATCATTTAAGAATGAAGGAGTGAGCAATAAACCTTGCACATCCACACTAGAAATCATGCACAGGGAAATGATACCAGAGCAAACTTAGATATCTTGGAAGTAATGAAGTATGTGAGAAATGATCAATTTCTTATTAGAGAGCATTTTTTCTCTTTCTTTTAATTCATTTAAAATATGTAGGAATGTTAAAATTTAATGTTAAAATAATTTTTATATGTAAGAAATTTTAACATTTTCTCAGGTTTATATTGTATACATGTAATGCATATAGCTATAGCATAATGGACCATTGGTGCTTTGGTGGGAGCAAGGGACTATTTCAAGGTTCAGTGTGCTACACCTAAAAAGACAAAACTTCATATAAAATGGAATTCTAAAAAATGTTCAATTAATTCAAAAGTAGGCAGAAAGGGAGGAGCAGAGGCACAAGAAACAGAGGGGATAAACAGAAAACAACATTAAATGGTACATCAAAGTTGAATCATATAAATAATTATATTAAATTTTAATATATTCCAATCTAAAGAACTTCAAACTAAAGGAACAAGTTATCTATTAAAGATTTTCTCTGAATCTTTAATATGATGGTAGTGAAAGCATGTTAAAAGGTATGTCATGCAAATAATAAACATAAGAATATTAAAAATTTGACTATATTAATATCAAGTAAAATAGAGGTTAAGACAGAGACTGTTACCAGAGATATTTCATAATGTTCGAGTCAAATTATCAGGAGGATTTAAATGTCTATGCACCTAAAACTGAGTTTAATAACACTTTCTCAACATTTGGTAGAACAAATAAGGAAAAAAGGGCAAATATATGAGCAATCCTGTCAACTATATTGTCCTAATAGATAGTTCAGCAACTAACCCCAGCACCTGCAGTATATTTATGCTTTTAAATTATGACATCGTGTATACTTTGAGTGATATGAAACAATGGATAATAGATGGGGCAAAGATTTATAATTGATGGATTTAGATGGAAATCACTGTACAAGGCAGGGCAAAAAGCAGGCCTGATCAGTGGCTTGATTCCAGTCATTCTCATCAGTGCGTGGATTCTTACCTTGGGCATTAGTGACCCAGATTCTTCAGTTACCAGCCATGATTTGCTTGCACAGCTCATGGCCCTAAAACAGGGACATCTGCAATCTGCCAGTATGTAGTCTACTTCATGGCAAACAGACCATTGGCAAGGCCATCGGCAGATGACAAGTTTCGGTATAAATATAACAGTTCTAGTCCTTTGGAGTATTTGTCTAAAGCAGGAGTTTTCTTTAAAAGGCCAGATTGTAAGATAACTCTGCATTCTACATGTATTACCTCTGTCATTGTAGTGCAGAAACATCCATAGATAATACATAAATGAATGGGCATGATTGGTCCACAGTTATAGTGACCCTTCAAAGTAGAGGTGACAGCTTTCCATTATCCTGCTGTGTTGACTGGTCCTTAGATTTGTCCATCCACAGTTTTTGTTGGTGCTGTGCAGCTGCCCTGGGCCAGCGGACATCATTACTTTTTATTTTAGCCAAACCATCAATCAGGCATTTAAAGGAAACTCTGCGATTCAGGGGCTTATAGAACCAGTGGCATTGCTTCAGGCAGTAGAGTGGGTGATAAAGTAGTGGTAAAAACAAGGTGCTCCTAGGGCCATTATGGAACATATTCTGGAACATACCATTCCCACTTGACTAGCAAGCCCTGTCGGGCCCTTCCCACCGTGCTCATCATCAGATTTGAGTTGACTCATCCAGTGTGGGTCTGGAAAATCACAAAGCCTCCGTGGGTCAGTTCAGTTACAAGAACCTGGTAGCAGGTTAGTAGCTGCCAACTAAAAAAAGGGAGCGTACTTGGTTGCTGGATCAGGCAGGTGGCGATGTTGTACTGGGATAACACCGCTGTGTACTTCAGCAGCCATTAAGTCTCTACCTCAACTTTTTCCTACTGGGATTCTGTTGTTTCTATTACATAACATGGGAAGGAACTGGAAGCCTAGTAGGTGAGCTGTTGTGGGCTTGTCACATTGTCACCTCGATCTGCAGAGGATACCCCCTGACTTAAAAGCATGTAAGTACAATCAATTAAGCCATTAATACTAGTTATACATTTATCAACATAAACGACAACAATAGTATACCCGCAAGGTCATCTTAGCTCCTCTTCCCTACCGTGCACTGTGCTTACGCTTCGTTCCAGGGTATTTTTCCTCCTACGAGGGCATGGGCTGTTTCCCCCTACACAAGAACATGGACAAATGTGTTTAAGGTGCACATGCCAGTTTTTCCAGTGATGGCTGCCAGGGGATCTCATTATCCCCTGTCCTGGTGGCAGGGGAGGCTAGTCTGTAGATGCTATGGGGGCAGCCAGGAGCGTTAGCCGTTTTTCCTCACTTGGTCAAGTGTTGGTGCCAGTTATTTCCCGATGAGCAGTGGTGCTGCTCACCGGCTTCCGGCGAGTGTCCAGGCATCACAGCCCCTTTCTGCCCCCACTGCCACGGTTCACACTGCACTCCTTGGCATTTTGGGCCATCCCTCATCCTTGTCTCCACTCAAGTTCAGGCTGCAGCAGGAGCCGGCTGCACTAGCACTGCTGGCTCTGTGGTGTTTACAAAGTGTCACATTTGCTTTTTTTTGTTTGTTTAGATTTTTATTGAAATAATCATAGGTTCATAGGCACTTGTAAGAAATTGTACTTTTAGATTTTTATTGAAATAATCATAGGTTCATAGGCACTTGTAAGAAATTGTACTAAGAGATCCCATGTACACTTTACCCAGTTTATCCCAATGGTAACATTTTGAAAAACTAGAGTATATGACAACCAGCATATTGACATGGGCGCAATGCACTGATTTTTTCAGATTTTACCAGATGTGTTTGTGTGTGTGTGTTTGTGTGTGTGTGTGTGTTTAGGTGTATATAATTTAATCACGTGTCAGTTTGTGTATCCACCACTGCTGTCAAGATACTGGACAGTTCCCTCATGTTACCCTTTTATAAGTAACCTAACTTTTACAGTTTGTTTAAACATCCACCCAGACTATTTAGTTTGGGGATATTATGAGCATGTTACGTGAGCATAGTTTTCATTTCTCTGGCATAGATGCCCAAGAGTTCAGCATGCTGTTTATTTGATAGCTCATTTTCAAATTTCTAGCAACTAGAAGAGTGCAAAACATGTAATAGGGTTCCCATGAATACATTATTGGATAAATAAATGAATCTGAAGAATTGATATGGGGAGGGAGTAGACAGATGAGATAGAGGGTGTGTGTGGATTATCTGTCTTTACCACATCTCCATTCTAAGCATCTTATTCTCAAGCAAACTTATTGCCATTAACATAACCTCATCTGAAGGCTAGGACCTTGGCTAGTTAGTTTTTGTGATATGGGACTTGTCTTTACGGTTTTGATTGCCATTCTTACAGGCTTGTGAAAGAATAGTACTCTGGGATTTGAGACTTTTTATCCAAGTACTCTCTGCTTTCGGGTTTTCTTTCTTTTTAAAAGAGAGTTGGAAAGGGAATTAGTAATTGAATCATTAGGCATGTGTTTGCCTACAGAACCAAAAACAATGGTTTAAAAAAAAAACAACCCAGGGTTTATTTTTCTCACTTTACAAGAAGGCTGCTGCCAGTTTTGGCACAGTGTCTCAGTGACTTTTTTTGTTCTTTTTCTTGTGATCGCTTTATAATTGCCACTCCAGTGGGCATCATTTCTGAATTCAAAGCAGTAAGGTGAATTCAAAGCAGTAAGGTGAATTCAAGGAGTAAGGACAGCTTCAGTGATGTTAATTCCTTTTGTCAAGAAAGTGGATACTTTTCAACACCTGCTGTAAGAGAGGCTTTGGGAAGCACATAGGAAGTGTCTGTAGTGGTGGCAGGTGAGGGAGTGAAGGTTGGAGGTTGGGTGTTCTATTTGCCATCCACTAGTTACATCTATACAACCATAAATCAAGGTATAGAACATTTTCATTATCTCAGAAAGTTTCCTCCTGCCCTTTTCAGTCAGTCTTCTGCCCTACTCACACCCTAGGAAATCATTGCCATTACTTCATTTTTAAAAAAGAGTATCTTTTATGTAATTTCTAAGGTTTGGTGTGGGGCTGGGGGACTGCTATTTCTGGTTAAGTTTATTTTTTTTTCTAGCTCCATATTACAGACTTCAGGCCAGTATCAGAGTCATTATCTGAGTTCTAAAACTGCGGATTTCTTGGTCACGTCTCCCCCAAGACCTCCCAACACCTCCTGAATTGTAATTCTGAAGGTGGGACCAAAGGATCTGTATTTCCTACAAAAAATCTAGGTGCTTCTTAGTCTACTAAAAGTTAGAGAATCTCTGCTTTAGATTTTAGGATGTTAAAATAACAATGAATTTTAAAATTGCTATTATTAGTTAATTGGGATTGGGGGGTAAATTTGCGGCATAAATTTGGAGCCTTGTGCGATGCTCATTTCTGTATCTTAGATGCTTAAATGTAGTAACACTTAATTCTAGTGCTCAATTACTCTTGTTTTATATGTAATTTGAATTCAGCCTGTTCTGTGAATGAAATATACACTCGAGGTTTTTCTTTTTTTTGGTTGTTTGTTTTGATAAAATGTTGGACGTAATTATTCCATATATGTCTGCTATATTAGATTTTGGTTGCCCCAAATATTGTTTGGATGAGTAAATCAATGAAATTGATTTAGATTGCTGAAAAAAATACTTGTATAAACTAGAATTACTGGCATATAGCTGCAGTATGTTTTAAGGAACAAATACTTCAGCTTTCTACAGGCCTAATTGGTTCTCATAGCCAAATTTTACATCATTACAATAAGAAGCAAGTGTGAGATGTTATAAATATGCCAAATAATACGTTTAAAGAGCAATAAATTATATAACCGAATACAAATTTGCAAAACATTTAATTAAGCACTCTGTATTTCTTATTTATATCTCATTAGTTAAGAATTCTGACATTTGCTTATTTAAAAGCTCCAAATTGATAATAATGAGTGTCCTAATGAGGGTTCCCAGTCTTTCTTATTTTTAATAATGTATGAAAAACCACCCAACTTGTTTGATAACAGGAACAGTTGTATCATTTTGCATTTTGTGGATAGGCAACTTGTTATCCTTTGTAATGTTATTTAAAGGATTAAACTTTCTCTAGTTTCTTGACAGCTGATGTCTTTAGCAACTCTTCTCTGCTTGTTTATGTATCCTGATGTGTCTTTAAGGTCACAGAGCAGAATCACTTCTCTAATAGCAGTTTTCTAAGTAAGCTTTTAGGTGGAATTCTGTCTTCTTGCCTTGATACTGTTTGTTAGTATCACCTCATATCAGAAGTATTCTTAAAATGAAATTAGGAAACTTCTTTTCATTGACAGACCAGGAAGTCATCTTGATTATAAGTGTTTTGGAAAAAGGTTTTAGATAACATGGTTTAGTTCCGCTGTGGATGGAACATAAGTTACTCAGTAAGCCTAAAGATAGTTTTCTTTAGATGTTTGATTCTGGCTTATGTTAATGCATTTGATACTATAATATTAAATTTGTCTGGTACTGTGTTTCTTTTCTCTTGCTTCTGCTGTTTAACCTTTTCTTTGTCCTGCCCCTTCCTTTTCTCCTGCTTTTCTGTAAGTCGTTTAGCTGAAAGTTAGTGTAAGTGAAGTAGAGAGGTAAAGCACTTGAGGAATGACTTTTTGTTCGTAATTCTAGAATTGCTGAGAGTTAAATTTCTCAGTGTAAAGAATCAGGAGATTCTTTAATTATAACATTAATGTGTCATTTGGATGTGTCACAGTAATTGAAATGGGCAGGCATGGGGCTCAGTTTGGGGTTTATCCATGTATTGATAATTTTGGTCTGTCAGTTGTCTAGCAATGAAATATCCTGTTTTGATGTAAGACTAAAATTTCTTTTTTATTTCAAAGATTCCAGGCTCTTGTACTTTGATGAATACTTATAGCTTTTGCTTGTAGAATATTTCTGAAGTATTAGTCAAGATTTTCAGCAGAATTTAGGCTTATTTGAAGATTTAATACACTGAAAATCGGCTTCTTTGCTTGAGGAGTTTTACTCACAAGTTTTAAATCCTACTCACAAATATCTTATCTTTATTTTACTATACTTTTTTGTCTGGGTTATTTCTTTATTTTTATTTATTTTTTTTGCGGCACGCTGGCCTCTCACTGTTGTGGCCTCTCCCGTTGCGGAGCACAGGCTCCGGACGCGCAGGCTCAGTGGCCATGGCTCACAGGCCCAGCTGCTCCGTGGCATGTGGGATCTTCCCGGACCGGGGCACGAACCCGTGTCCCCTGCATCAGACTCTCAACCACTGCGCCACGAGGGAAGCCCTGGGTTATTTTTTTTAAAGCACGGTTTGACATTTGTTTTACGTGATGAAAAATTATTTTAGTTTATCATTTAGTTAACATAGAAATCTTTCTTAAGTATCTGTGATTTGCCTTTTTTTAAAAAGGCTTGGTTAGAACAATATGGAATTTTTCTTAGCTGTCTTTTTTTTTTTTTTTTTGCGGTACGCGGGCCTCTCACTGCTGTGGCCTCTCCCGTTGCGGCGCACAGGCTCCGGACGCGCAGACTCAGCGGCCATGGCTCACGGGCCTAGTCGCTCCGCGGCATGTGGGATCTTCCCAGACTGGGACGCGAACCCGTGTCCTCTGCATCGGCAGACGGGCTCTCAACCACTGCGCCACCAGGGAAGCCCTACAGAGACATTTTTGTTCAAGTTGTCATCATTAGATTGATATCAAGGTGAAAGTAATAAATTCAGTTTGCTAATTTGAAAATACTGGGACTTCTGTATTTCAGTACCTGATAAATGTCATACAATGTAGTGACTAACTTTACCTAGATCAAGTTTGTGGCCAGTCAGTTTTTCTGTAAAATTTTTTTCTACAAACATAGCTGCATTCATTGATTTACATATATTTTCTATGGCTACTTTGTCACTGGAAGGGCAGGGAAATAGCTGAGCGAGACCGTATGGCCCGTAGTGTTTGCCAACCACTGCAAATACATAAGTTTTTTTTTCATTGTTATCAGAGTGTTTTTTTTAATTGAATAAGTTTGACATGTAACATTGTGTAAACTTAAGAGGTACAGCTTGTTACTTTGATACATTTATACATTGCAATGTGATTGCCATTGTACCCATATTTATCACATTATATAACTGTACAATATTATTGTCTGTATCAGTATACTGTGCATTAGATCTTTATGGCTTATTTACTACTCATTATAAGTTTGTACTCTTAAACACTATCAGTCTTATCCCCGCCTCACATCCCCTGGTAACCACCATTTTACTCTGTTTTTTACAGGTTTGCTTTTCTTAGATTTCACATATAAGTGATACTGTAAAGTTATTTCTCTGTCTGACTTACCACGTTTAGCATTATGTGTTCAAGGTCCATCCATGCTGTCACAGTTAGGAGGATATCCATTTTTCTCATGGCTGAAATATTCTGTTGTATATATATACATGCCACATCTTTTTTCTCCATTCATCTGTTGATGGACACTTGGATTGTCATTTGGGTGTTTTGAGACATTTTCTCTTCCCACCTCTCTTTAGGGTCCTATATCTGTTCTTCCCACCTCTCTTTAGGGTCCTATATCTGTGTCTGTTGAAGAAACTTCTACTTAACTTTCCTTCAGTTACCCTCATCTCCACTGCAAATCCATTCCCCTGCATTCACTCCCACAATCATCCTTCCAGAATTGAAATCTTTACTCCTTATTTTATTTCTTAAATAAAATCCAGATACCTCTTGTGCTGGCTTTTGCTCACTCTCATGTTGTTTCTGACCTACTGAACTACTTGCTCATCATTTCCATCTTATGTCTATATCAAAAGTAGAATATCTGCATATATCTAAATTAGAATGTCCATCGCTCCTTTCTTTATAAATATATCCTACTTCAAAACTCAGTTCCAGAACCCAGAGTTATTCAGATCATGTGTTTTTGGTGCCACTCCTAACCTTCTACCTTCTTGAACATCTCCTTTTCACCTCTCAGAAGCAGATTTCATATTTTCCTTCCTTTTTGTTACCACTGTGCCTCAAATGTAAAATAGTTATTTCATTTTTATATGTTATATTTTTGCAAATTTCTTATGTCTTTTCTTCCTGGTAGGCTGTGAGCCCAAGGATGATTTCTTATCCACCTCTTTGTTCCTAGTGTTTATTAGCAGGGTATCCAGTGAGTATTCGTTGAGTGAATGATTGGATTAATAACTTCACCTGCTTTGTATAATGTATGTTTTAATTTTTACTCTTCTATGATTTTTTGGAAGGTAAATTTCTTTAAATAAATGAACATTATCCATATATCTTTTTTTTTTTTTTAAATGTAGCTCTATAGGGTGAAACCACCTAGGTCCTATTTTCTGACTTGGCACTGTATACAGCAAGGGACAGAATTCCCTCTTGTAAATCTTATCAAATCCCTTATGTGGCGTTTTGATCAGTATTCACCATGAATCTAATCTTTAGAAGAAACATTTTGAAAATATAATCTGGTGTTAGGTAAATTTGGTAACCAGGCAGGCATTTCCTTTTTTAAAATCATTAATTAATTAATTATATTATTTATTATTATTATTCAGTTAGTTAGTTTTGGCTGCTTTGGGTCTTTTTTGGCAGATTCTTAACCACTGCGCCACCAGGGAAGTCCCCAGGCAGGCATTTCTGTTCATATTTAGAAATATGTTTGTGATATTCTTAGGTAAATCCAAATAGTTTCAATCTTTTTTTTGTTTTTCCTTGTTTCATTTCTAGGTACAAGACATATGCTTCAGCCATGACTGTCGCTGGGTTGTGGTCAGTACACTCCGGGGGACTTCCCACGTTTTCCCAATCAACCCTTATGGTGGCCAGCCTTGTGTTCGAACACATATGTCACCACGAGTGGTAAATCGTATGAGCCGTTTCCAGAAGAGTGCTGGGCTGGAAGAGATTGAACAGGAACTGACGTCTAAGCAAGGAGGTCGCTGTAGCCCTGTTCCAGGTCTATCCAGCAGCCCTTCTGGATCTCCTCTGCACGGTAAACCCAGTTTTCTCTCTCTCCACTATTCCCAACAGTTCTTCTTCCCTTTATCTTTCATTTTTGAGATCTGGAATAAAATTAACCCATTTTTCTAATTCATTCATATGAAGATAAGATCTTGGGCTCATTTGGGGACCTTCTTTTTTTTTTTAATTTATTTATTTTGTTTATTTATTTTTGGCTGCGTTGGGTCTTCGTTGCTGTGCCTGGGCTTTCTCTAGTTGCGGCGAGTGGGGGCTTCTCTTCGTTGTGGTGCACAGGCTTCTCATCGCGGTGGCCTCTCTTGTTGCAGAGCACAGGCTCTAGGTGCGCGAGCTTCAGTAGTTTTGTTGTGCGGGCTCAGTAGCTGTGGCTCACGGGCTCTAGATCACAGGCTCAGTAGTTCTGGTGCACGGGCATAGTTGCTCCGCGGCATGTGGAATCTTCCCGGACCAGGGATCGAACCCATGTCTCGTGCATTGTCATTAACCACTGCGTCACCAGGGAAGCCCGGGAACATTCTTAATTTATTAAATCATTTAATAAATTGAAGTTAATATAGTAATGGTGACCATTACCATGCTACATTAACTCCCTAACTTTTTTTTTCAACTTTAAATTAAATATTTATTTGTGTGATTATGTTTTAAATATGTCTCTGCCACCAGGCTATTAGTTCTATTAAATGCCCATTCTGTATGAACAGAACTTATTACAGTGCCTTCCAGGCACAGAGTAAATGGAGATCTGTTGAATGAATGAACGGATGGATGGATGGATGGATGGATGGAGGAGTGCGTGAGTGAGCAAATATGGAAACAGCAGTCCCCAGGCTTCAACATTCCCGTTGTGCTGGGAATTCTGCCTTCTATTTTTTGATAAGTTCTCTCCTTCTTCCCCCAATGACTGCCCCCTTCCCCCACCCTAGCAGAGGCCACACCACTCTCCTTGGCCCCAGGGGAAGAACCAGATCTCTTCAGCTCACTTGCCACGCTCAGCTAACTCCCTAACTTTTTCAGTATATAAGAATTACTTGATGTCATATGATGTCATATGGAATATGATGTTCAAGACTATTTTCATAAATTTGGAGATCGGATCTCATATCTATAGATCTTTTCCAGAAAACTCTGGCTTTAACCAGAATCAGTGCTGTAGTTCATTAAGAAATATTTATTGTTGGAGAGGAATAATCTTGAGTCGTATGTATTTTAGAGCAGCATTTGCATTTTATTTTAAAATATTGGGTTGGCCCAGAAGTTTATTTGGGTTTTCGTAAGATGTTATGGAAAAACCCGAACGAACTTTTTGGCCAACCCAATACATCTTTGGGGGATTTCTAAAAAACCCACGTATTAGTCAGTATTTTATCTAGAGCAAATAGTTGTGTAACCATCACTCCAACCAATAAAGGAAACATTACTACATTACTACAACTCTTTTGTGCCCCTTTTCCATAAAAGCAAGCTGTGATTCTGACTTTTAGGGTAATCACTTCCTTACTTTTTAAAAAAGTGAACTGTTCACTTTTTTAAAAAAACAGAGTGTGTAGATATTCATATATTCAACTTCTTTAACATGTTTATGAGATTAATTCATGTATTTTTATGTAGGTTTAATTCATTTATTTCCATTGCTCTTACATATTCCATTGTACAAATATATTTTTACTTATTTATCCTTTCTCCTACTGTTGATGTATATTTGGATGGTTTCTGATGTGGAGCTATTATTTATAATGAAGAGATGAAAAGTTCTGTCCCTGTTTCTTAGTGCAGATGTGTGCTTATTTTTGTCTTTTTTTGTTTTTGTTTTTTAACATCTTTATTGGAGTATAATTGCTTTACAGTGGTGTGTTAGTTTCTGCTGTATAACAAAGTGAATCAGCTATACATCTACATATATCCCCATATCTCCTCCTTCTTGCGTCTCCCTCCCACCCTCCCTATCCCACCCCTCTAGGTGGTCACAAAGCCCCGAGCTGATCTCCCTGTGCTACGCGGCTGCTTCCCACTAGCTATTGGTTTTATATTTGGTAGTGTATATATGTCCATGCCACTCTCTCACTTTGTTTTATTTTTGAATTGAAGTGCTGGATAACAACGTATGTGAATCTTGGCCTTGATAATATCAGAATGGTTGTACCCGCCAGAATGAGAGAAGATATTCGTTGACATTAGATGACACTTTGTCTTTTGGAGCATTGCAGTTTCTCCTTGACAGATGACCAATTTAGATTTTTAAGTATAGGGAATTTTATAGAGCGAGATTATGGTTCCTACAGAAAGCAACCTTTATTCAATTGATTTGACATTCATATGACATAAAATTAACCATTTAGATGTTAACAATTCAGTGGGATTTATTACATCACAATATTATGCAACTACCACTTCTGTCTAGTTCCAAATATATTGTCTTCACCCCAGATGAAAACTGCATATTCTTTTTTTTTTTTTGGGCTGCACAGCATGGCCTGTGGGCTCTTAGTTCCCCAACCAGGGATCTAGTCCGTGTCCTCTGCATTGGAAGGGCGGAGTCTTAACTGCTGGACCGCCAGGGAAATCCCCCAAACTGCATATTCTTTAAGCAGTTCCTCCCCACCCCTCTGTCCCCAAGCCCCTAGCAACCACCAGTCTGCTTTCCATCTCAATCTATACCTGTTATGGGTATTTCATATAACTGCAGTCATAAAATATGTGACCTTTTGTTTCTGGCTTCTTTTGCATAGCATAATGTTTTAAAAGTATAGCCACATTGTAGTATGTGTCAGTACTTCATTACTTTTTATGGTTGAATAATATTCCATTATATGTATGTACCACAGTTTTTTATCCGTTCATCCACTGATGGATATTTGAGTTGTTTCCACCTTTTGATTTTGTGGATAGTGCTGTTATGAACATGTGTGTACAAGTACTTGTTTGAGTACATCTTTGCAGTTCTTCTGGCTATATCCCTAAGAAGTTAAAGAAGCTAAAATGCTTCTGCTTGAACACACATCCTTTTGTAATACCTAATCAATTCAACATATGTATTTTTTCTGGAAGGAAGTTTTAAGATAGACTGAAAAAATATATTGGTAAATAGAATCCTGGGGAGAAATTCTGCAACTCAAAACAGTTTGGGACCTTAGTTTTCTGCTTAGATGATATTTTGTGCTTTAGCCCTATTATAATTTTTTTAATATTTATTTTTATTTGTGTTTGGCTGCATTGACTCTTAGTTGCAGCATGCAGGATCTTTCATTGTGGTGCACAGGCTCCAGAGCACGTTGGCTCTGTAGTTGCTGTGTGCAGGCTTTCTAGTTGCGGCACACAGGCTGTCTAGTTGTGGCGCGCGGGCTCTCTAGTTGTGTCACATGGGCTTAGTTGCCCCCCAGCATGTGGGATCTTAGTTCCCCGACCAGGGATCAAACCCGCATCCCCTGCATTGGAAGACAGATTCTTAACTGTTGGACCACCAGGGAAGTCCCTAGCCCTATTATTTATTTAGAAGTATTTTTTTAATTAATTAATTTATTTGTTTTTGGCTGCGTTGGATCTTCGTTGCTGCTTGTGGGCTTTCTCTAGTTACGGCGAGCGGAGGCTGCTCCTTGTTGCAGTGCACAGGCTTCTCATTGCGGTGGCTTCTCTTGTTGCGGAGCATGGGTTCTAGGTGTACAGGCTTCAGTAGTTGTGGTACACGGGCTCAGTAGTTGTGGCTCGCGGGCTCTAGAGTGCAGGCTTAGTAGTTGTGGTGCATGGGCTTAGTTGCTCTGTGGCATGTGGGATCTTCCAAGACCAGGGATCAAACCCGTGTCCCCTGCATTGGTAGGTGGATTCTTGTTTTTCTTTCTTTTTTTCTTTTTGCAGTATGCGGGCCTCTCACTGTTGTGGCCTCTCCCGTTGTGGCCTCTCCCGTTGTGGAGCACAGGCTCCGGACGTGCAGGCCCAGCAGCCACGGCTCACGGGCCTAGCCACTCCGCGGCATGTGGGATCTTCCCAGACCGGGGCACGAACCCGTGTCCCCTGCATCGGCAGGCAGACTCTCAGCCACTGTGCCACCAGGGAAGCCCGGTAGGTGGATTCTTAACCACTGCGCCACCAGGGAGGTCCCTGGCCCTATTATTTTTATAAGAACAGTTATTATTCATGTATATTTAACTAGTGATCCATGATCTTTGAGGTTGAAATAAGTCCTGGGTGAAAACTGTCATTTAAAAAAGTATTGGGACTTCCCTGGTGGTCCAGCGGGTAAGACTCCACGCTGCCATTGCAGGGGGCCTGGGTTCGATCCCTGATTGGGGAACTAGATCCCGCATGCACGCTGTAACTAAGAGTCTGCATGCCGCGACAAAGATACCATGGCCGTAACATAGATGCCATGTGCAGCAACTAAGACCTGGTGCAGACAAAAGAAATAATAAATAAATAAATATTTTTTAAAATAAAAATCATAAAAAAGTATTTAAAATTTTTAAAAAAGTTTAGAAAGCTATGAGATATTCATGTTTTCAGCCATTTGCAAGAAATTTTACTTCAGAAATAATTACTTACCTTCTTAGGTGTGACTATTTTGTCATATAACTAAATGGTAGTATAGGTTCTTTGAGGGCCTTGCTTTTTGTGTTAAATATTTTTCTTAACTTGAATTTCACCATACAGTTTATGGAGCGAGATTTAGCGTGCACATTGGGCAGCTAGGTTGGCCAGAGAACCAGCTGTATTAGAAAAATTTGGAAGAATTTATAGTCTTTATACACCTTCAGAGAGCATTCTTTTGAGTTCCTTTTTTCTTCCTCTTCTTCCCTCTCTAATAAGCATACCACATACCAGGTTCTGTGCTAGGCTTTGGGCATACTGTGCACAGAAATTAAGGTCATCTCTGCCCTTGTCTAAGGGAACAAAACGGATGTTGAATGACTGAATGAATACCTTTCAATATATTTTTGCTGAAGGGTGCAAAGTGCCAGTCAGTTAAGGATTTGTCATTTGTAAAAGATCAAACAGTTGAAGAGTAATATTGTCAAAATATATTATTTTCTCTCAGCATTATTGTTTTCACAGCTTTCTTCATATTTTTCCATAAAGCTAAGAGAAGGCATCTCAGAGAGGAGATTATAGACAGTTTAGCAGTACTGCAGTTCTTAAATTCCCTTTTGAAAGCAAGGAATTTCAGGAGACGTTTTCCTCCTGATAACACATGCTAAATTTTTATTATGTTGGAATTTCACCCCCTTTTTCTGTAGTTTTTTCATTTTTAAAGTGCAGACTTTAGAGTGATGGTCATTTTTCTTTATGTTCTTTTTGTACCTTACATGTCAAAACAAAATGGGCATTGTTGTTGGTTAGTTCTAAAAATGATGTATTTACAGTTTGTGTGGATAAACAATCTGATGCTAGTCAAAAACAATGTAAATGTTTGAACAGGGAGGGATTCATCTTGAAAATGAATCATGGTTTGGCGGTTGTTGCTGTTGTTTGTCTGTGCTCTTTTTAGCAAAGTAAAGGAAACTGTTAAATAACAGTTGATATAAGGATATTTCCTTTTTACTTTCTGGATGCAATCCAGTTTAGGTTAGGATTATTTTATCTATTTGCCATTTTTACTTAACAGAGGATGTTTATTTATTTGAAATATACTTTCTCTAAATATCTCTTTCATTTCTGGTCTTGTTGCCTGGACCTTAGTCTTAAGGGGTTCTTAAGATCCGTGAACATGGATAGGAAAATATTTCATCTTTAGGATTACTATCCTCTACCCAAAAGTAAATGTTTTCTTTCATTATGAATATAGACAACACATGACAGTTATAGCAGCAGTACTTGTGACATTGTCACCAATAAAAACACAGATGTTTTTGTATCACATTATATACAAAGAAATCTTGAAGTGTTTTGTCGAGATGTATTTTGAAATATTGTTTATGCTCACCATTGCTTGGAAATTATATATATATATAATGTAATAATATTACTGATTTTAATATTACATATATTACTATAGCAGAACTTAATTTTTAAAATAAACTGATAGCTATACTTCAGTATAATAATACGGTTTTCTTTGTAATTCTGTGTATTGTATCCCATGCATTTAAAGTATTATTCTGAGAAAGAGTCCACAGGCTTTTCCAGGTTGTCCAGGTAGTCCATGACAAAAGTGATTAAGAACCTCTTATCATCATTTCTTACCTCATCTGTTTCTGTAGCCTCCAGCCTTCTTTTTTTCTTTTAACTATCGCAAGCATTTTCTTTGTTAACCGTAAGTAGGATAATCCACTTTTCTGCTTTCAGTCTTTCAGTGTCTCACCATGCTTTTAGGATGTTAGGGAAGGTTCCATCTCACTCTCAGCTTCTTGTTCCACCACACCTACATTTCTGTACCCTTCCCTGAAAATGCCACATGTATTCATTTCTTGACACCTTTTAAGTTTGCATACTCTTCTCAAAATAATTTTTATTCCCTTGGATGCCTGCTGAAACCCTACTTCATTATGATCTAGCTAAAAGTATCACTTCATCTCTTCAGCCTCTTTTTTTTGTTTGTTTTTTATTTATTTATTTTTGGCCACGTTGGGTCTTCGTTGCTGCACGTGGGCTTTCTCTAGTTGCGGTGAGCAGAGGCTACTCTTCCTTGCGGTGCGCAGGCTTCTCATTGCGGTGGCTTCTCTTGTTGCAGAGCATGGGCTCTAGGTGCGTGGGCTTCAGTAGTTATGGTGTGCGAGCTCAGTAGTTGTGGCTCGTGGGCTCTAGAGCGTGGGCTCAGTAGTTGTGGCACGTGGGCTCAGTTGCTCTGCAGCATGTGGGGTCTTTCCAGACCAGGGATCGAACCTGTGTCCCCTGCATTGGCAGGTGGATTCTTAATTGTGCTACCAGGGAAGTCCCTCTTCAGCCTCTTTTAAACACCTCTTTATGTTGTATGTTCTGTATCAGTCTTGGTATTGGCACTATGAATGTGATTTTATTATATTTTAATGTTAGTTGTTCATATTAACATATGTTAATATGTTCATTGACATGCCTGTGTCTCCCAGTAGATTTACCTCCATGAAGAGAGGGTCTTTTTCTTGTTTATATTTGTATCTTGGCACCTCATATAGTATTTGGTAAAATGTAGATTCTAAGGCTTCAAACCAAAGTTTTCAAAGTTATTAGAACTTAGAAGTTCTAATAAAAACAATTTATTACTTGTCAGAATGAAGAGATTTTCATTCATGGTAACATTGCTTTTCATTTTAACATCTGTAAGATTCTTTCATTTTATTCAAGAACTATTAATTAGTGTTACTATGTCCAGGCACTGTTCCTGAGCTCTAGGATACAGCAGTGAATAAAAGAGGAAAACATCCCTGTTCCCATGGAGCTGACTTTCCAGTGGAGGGATATGTATGATGCATAGAATAGATGATAGGTGGATGGATGGATGGGTGGATGGATTCATGGATGGATGGATTCATGGATGGATGGATGGACAAATGGATGGATAAACAGGTAGTTTTATATGCTATGGAGTAAAGTAAAGGAAGGGGAATAGGGCATGCCTAGAGAAGATTGCAGTTTGAAATTAGGATGTTCCTGGCAGGCCTTACTGAGTTGATGACATTTGAATAAAGATCTGATGGAAGTGTGGGAGAAAGTCATGCAGATGTCTGCGGAACGTGTTCCAGGCAGAAGAAACAGTCAGTGTAAAATCCCTGAGCTGAGAATGTGTCTGGAGTGTTCATGGAGAGGCAAGGAGGCCCATGTGGCCAAGGAACAGTGTGCAAGGTGCAGAGTAGAAGATGAGGTCGGAGAGGGAATGCGGCCAGATCATGTCAGCCTTTGACTTTTACTCAGAGTAAAGTGGAAAAGCTGTGGAGGGTTTTGGGTGATGGGGTCAGATTGTGGTTTGACAGGAGCAGAATGGTGATCTGTATTGAGAACGCACCGTCTGCAGTCTGCCAAGAGTAGAAGTCTAGTGAGACCAGTTAGGAGAGCATTGCAGAAATCCAGGAGAGAAAAGAGAGGAGTCAGGGTGATCAGTAAGGCTTTCGGCCCGAACAGCTGGAAGGGTGCGACTGCCATCACATGAAATGAGGACTGCGAGCATAAAGCAGCTCTGGGGATAGAGACAGATCAGGACTTTTGGACATGTTTAGTTTAAGATGTGTCTTGACCTCCTAGTGATGTTAGATAGGTAGTTGGTTTTATGAATCTGGAGTTCAGTGGGAAGGAATAGGCTGAGAATAAATGTTGGGGAGGCTTAGATAAAAAAAGCCAAAGCAGGATGAGATCACCTAGTAAGTGAATGAGTATGAAAAGAAGATGAAGATGTCCCAGGACTGAGCCTGTGACATAGAAGGAAAACCACACATGAGAAATCCTATAAGCCAAATGAAGACATTGTTTTTTTTTTCCTGAGAAAAGGGAATGATTAATGTGTTAAATTCTGCTGATAGGTCAATTAAGATAAGGACTGAGAAAAAGATAGAATACCATCAAATTTAGTCATGTAGAGGACATGTAGCTTTGATAAGAGCAAGTTTTGTTGAAGCGGTAGGGGCCTGATAAGAGAGGATTTTATTAAGGACGGGAAGAGAGAAATTGGAGGCCAGTATTGACAGGCCTTTCAATGAGCATTGATGTAAAGAGGAACAGGAAAATGGGGAAAAGTTAGAGGGCAAAGAGGAGATTGCCTCTGTTTCTCATAGAAATAGAAGGTGAACATGTTTGCAGGCGAATAGTCCTCTAGGAGATGAGGCATTCCCTTTACCAGTCAGTAAATTTTTGCTGAATGAAGAAACCATTTCTGCCACTATTGTTTATGCTCCAAGCAAATTTAATTACTTGCTTCTGCTTTTCAGCTTCAATCAACACCTTGTTCCTGCATCTGAATTGTTTTCCGCTTATTTCTTCAGGTAAACGTGGAATGAATCTTTGAAGCTCAGCTCAGCTCAGCTCAGCTCACAGTGTGCTTTTCTCCCTCTTAACATAAAGTGTCTAACTTTGGTATTTGTTTCTTCTGTAAGCTATTTATCCATACTTATCGGTTACTGCCTTCTACCTATTATTTTCGATGATCTCCATTTTTAACTGTAACTTCCTTGGGGAGGCAGTTGGAGGACCTGGAGTCTGACTTCCTGTGGTAGAACCTCTGTGACTTTCTGGCTCTGTAAATTTAGACAAATTACTTAATCTACCTGTGCCTTAATTTTCTATCAGTAAAATGGGGATAATAAAATTACCTACCTTAGAGAGTTACTGTGAGGATCAAAGCATTTTGAATAGTGTCTGGCACACATGAAATAACTCAGGAAAAGATTAGCTGCTATGATTAATTTCATTATTGATACTGTTTATTACTAAGGAGGTATGTAGGACTGATTCATTATTCATATTTTTGTATAGTGGCTCTTATGCAGAAAAGAGAATAAATGAAGAATTCACCAAATAATAAGTGACTGAAATATAATCGTGACCTTATTGTACATAGGCTTTTGTAGCATTATTAGACTCAATATTGATGAGTTGACTTCTGACATTGTTTCTGAAATGAAGGTACACCCAACGCAAAATTGAAAGTGAAGGTAGTATTATTTTTTCTTTTTCATCTGTTTTTACTCATTGTAATGCCATACATTAGGAAATATAGTTGGATAAATTAATCTACCCATTCTCTAGCCTTTGCATTTCTTTATTTTGCAAATTAGTTTTCCAGTTTAGGTTCAAGAATATGACAGTCACTATGTGATAGGGCTTTTAAGGAATTTGTTTTTTTCCTATTTCCATTGCGTTAACAGAGGGGTTCTGGATTTACTTCTAAAGTTCTCGGAAGTGTTGCCTTCCCATTAACTCATTGGTCCTGAAGGGAGGAGTCATCGTTGAGTCACAGCTTTAGGCATCTGAATTTCAGATTCTGCTTCTTCTAAATGGAAGGAATGGATGAGACTCTGGGTCCTGTAGAGGGGGCCTCTGATTTCTTGGACTTGAAGCCTCACTATTTTAATAAACTGCTTCTAAGTAACTGGTAGCATCACTTTTCTTCCTAGCATCTGTATGAGGCATTCTTTTTACCACTCAGAAACTGTGTTTATAGCTTTCATTTGCTGGTTTTTTGTAATTACTTTTGTTGATCAGTAGTTTTCTTGATACAGACCACATCACAACTGTAAATACAAAGCAACCACCCATTTCAGCCTTATATAGTTTCACCTACTTAAGACAATCAATAATAATGTGATGTTTTTTGACTTCTCTTTCCACATCACTGTTTACTTGTGGATTGAAGTTTCCATTTGTGTGTTTTAATTTTTGCCAAGAAAAATCAATCATGTGCACTGTAGCTCTGCTTTAAATTTTATGCCTCATATGACACAGAGTATATATATATATACAGTATATACATGTAAATGGATAAAAATCTTTTTAGGCTATCTTAGTTTAGTACCTGGGTTTTTTACTGGTTGCATGTACTTTCTTGTAGTTCAGATGAAGTTTTTAATCTATTGTTTTGAAGTCTATTAAAGTTTTCCTAGTGAATTTGTGTCTTT
Organism: Neophocaena asiaeorientalis asiaeorientalis; assembly: GCF_003031525.2. Classification (NCBI taxonomy): domain Eukaryota; kingdom Metazoa; phylum Chordata; class Mammalia; order Artiodactyla; family Phocoenidae; genus Neophocaena; species Neophocaena asiaeorientalis. Next base: position 6,676,608 of record NW_020174560.1, on the reverse strand, counting down.
ACATCTATACACCAAAATCATGCATATTTAAAATATTTTCATGTCACTTCCTGTTGTTTCTCAGAACAGATGAGTTCTTTAGGGAAAGTGGATTGAAAAGAGAGGCCTTATAATTAATACCATCCTGAAAAGTTCTTTTATTTCAGAAGCCCTAATTGGAGAAACCATCTACGAAGTAAAGATAGCATCATTTTTTAATAGATGGTTTCATAGAGCAGTTATAGGTTCACAGCAAAATTGAGAGGAAGTTTCAGATAACATAGTTTTTGAGGACAATAAAATTACCTGCGGAGTATCTTCTAACACTCTTATATTGTCTCTAAATTATACTTTATGTTAAATTTAATACTATAAAAACTGATTAAAGTCTATTTGAATACTTTATCTCTTGTCTATTATTTGGAATATGCTACACTTTTTTCTCTTTTTTTTTATTCCTTAAAATAAGTGCTGGCTAGGTATTTAGCAGTTGGAGCTAAACTGTCATTCTTTGTTTTCCTCTTTACTGTTCGTGAAATATTTTGTGTTTTCTCTGTATTTTTAACACTGGCACATCATAGACTCCAGGTTTCTTGTTTTGTTTTTAAATGGTTAATGAGACATGCCTCTAGAGGGCGATCTTTTCTAAACTTTCCTGTGATGGTAATCATGGCAACCCTGGCATGAACCTGGTGTACTATGGATGTTGATGTTGTCTAAGATTTTATAATAACCTAGCTTCCTTTTCATGATGTTTTCTATGATTTATTCCTCAAAGTCTTATTAGAGAATTGGACTTTTGAAATATATTACTATCAATTATTGTCTCGCTTTAGTACCCTGTCCAGGTACCTAGCTCCTATGAATGAATGGAGGGAACTCTTTTAGTTAATCATCTGAGTAAGTGGTTTCTGTATGTTCTAAAAGATCCTTTCTTTGTTTCTCTGTACATTGCTATTCAAGGACCTGTCTGTATTTTATGGGACCAGAGTCCCATAAAATAGTAGTGATTACACTCTACTACTGAGGCATCATTAGGCCTTATACTTAATCTCTGCTTCTCTTTTCTGTTAACATTCATTGTAGTTTTATTGTTTTTGTTTACCTATTCAATATAACTTTTGTATCAAAGCAATACATACATTTATTATAAAAGTCAAATAATGCCACAATTTTATAAAGAAAAATTGCACTCTCCTGCACCCACTTCTCCCACTCAGAGTCTGCTTCTTTCAGTTCTTCATAATTTATTTCTTGCTGTTTTCTTTTTTTGCCCCTTTCTGGAAATCATTTTGGTTGGATAATGGATCACCTACACTGAACCCCTAACTTTCTTTTCTATTTCCTGTCTCTTTGTCTTTTTGTTTTACTTTAAGAGAATATCCCCAACTTTATCTCCTAACCTTCTTATTAGATTTTTATTTGTGCAATATGTCTTTAATAACCTTTTCTATAAATGTTTCTCTTATTTTCACATCCTTTTCTTATTTCACAGATGTAAAATTGTTTATCTCTTTAAAAGATAGTTATAATTTTTGATGCACTTATTTGCTCCTGGTAGTATCTCTATTTCCTCTGAGTTCCTTTTTCATTTTTTTTTTTGTGGTCATCATTATCTTTCATCTTGGACTCTCAACCCTGATTGTACATTATAATTTACCTGGATAGATTAAAAAAGTACTGATGCCTAGGCCCAATCTCAGGCTGATTAAACTAAAATACTGGCCGGAATCCTTGGCTGATCATTCTTATTTTTTATTTTATTAAAAAAATATATTATTATTTGATTTATTTTGTTATTTCATATTTATTCACATCCATACTAAAGAACTGATCGGAAGCTCTTTGAGCACAAGTAGCTCATACCAGTTTATAGGTCCAACTGGTCTATCAGTTTTATTAGCGTACCCCCCAATCAATAGTATTTGTAGATCTTTTCACTTTGACTGGTCAGTTTCCCCACGAAGGAATTCTCTAGAAACGTTCTGGCAATAGAATTACAAGTTAGTTTTCAGGGAGTTGATCCTTCAACATTGTTTTAGTCTGGTGATTAGAATAACTAACTACAAGAGGATTTGGCTTATCTGTTTGCATGTTAAGTTAGCCTTACTTTTCCAGTGAGGAAGACGATTAAGTGAGAAAATTCTGGTCAGATTCCGTTGAAATATTTTTTCAAAATTTGGTTTTAGAAAAATTGGAGGGGGAGAAGAGAGAAGGAATTGGGCTTCTTAGGATACACAATGACCAGTGCCTTCATGAGTGACCCAAATAAACAGATTTAGAAATTATGAGACTTGGGAGTAGCAGCCATGAGCAGTCTTGAACTTAAAAATCTGAGCAGGAAGTAAAAATATGACTGCTGGCTTATAGTTTGTAAACTACAAAAGGGTACGGAGAGTGAAGTCGCTGCTGTGCCAGCGTTACACATACTGAGAAATAGAAACCGTTATGGTTCTTAGCATAATAGGTTCTTAGCATAAAATGACATTTAGAATTTGGAAGAGGATGAGAAAAGGAAAGGGATTTAAGGTTCATTGAAAGAGGTATTAACATTGAATGATGTGTTTTTGCAGGTGAGAATATTGAAGCTAGAATGAGGCACAAGAGTGAAACTATTTCAAAATGGATAGAGTGGATTTAGTGTGGGCATTGTTGTTGTTGGCAGCTTCAGAAGAGACAGGCCATTCCCTTTTCAGTGTTGAGAATCATCATGAGTAGGGAATTCTTAACAAATGTTCAATAATATTTCACTCCTGTCCAATTCGGAATGGATTGAAATGTGTACGCTTTTGATAAAATCATGGATGAAAGAAAATAAAAAGCAACAGTACTGATAAATGATTATGGTTTTCTGGCAATAATCCAGCTGATTAAGAATAAGTGTTTCTGCTAAGGCAGAAGAATTACAGGGAAAGAAGTAGAGTCGTCATTCTCAGGTGCCCAGATATGGTCATGGTATCACTCCTCTTTGTGATTTTCATTCTCAAGGACTTTCTGTCAAAGGAGTTTTTATGCATACAGGTAAATTCATGGTTTTGCTTTTGGAAAAATAAGTTTGGAAGACAAGGACTCGAACTATTTATTAATGTTCCTATGTGTACTTTGATTTCTTTCTTTTTCTTTTTTTGTCGGTGAACAATACTCTCACAAATTGTTGATAATTTAGGCAGCTATATTGAGAATGGGTTTCCTGTTTTCTTCTCGAGCAGGACATGTGAGCGTATTTCGATAGAATGATATTTAAATGTTTTTAAGCTGGAAATAAAATATATGTGAGTATAAAAGGTTTTATCTTCCCTGCTGTCAAAAATGCTGATTTGGCTCTTTTGCACAGTACTCCCATCTTTGTATGGTTGTTAAAATCTGTTGCTTTTTCCCATCTGAAGGAAATGCATCTTTGACACTTCTCATGACCTGAGTCATGATGCTGAAATAGAGCCAGAAAATATCCTTAACAGTCATAAGTAAAAAGAAGGAAGGCTTCCGTGGAGTGGGGGTAAGGGAGCGGGAAGGAGGTTGTGGGGAGCATCTTTGCTATTTTGAATTATATCTTTTTGATTATTATGAAAGTTGCTTACATTTTACTACGATCGTTGTTATTCAGCAGAAAATACTTGGATTTTAATATTTAATTTTTCCTTAGTATACAGTGTTTAATGTACTGGAAAAAGACCAGTTCTGCAAATGTTAAATTGTTTTGAGTCCTCCAAGTCTAAAAACATTACACCTTAAATCTTGCAACTTATTCAGTATTTAATCTTGTTACAGTGTTTTTTATTTCAGTACCAGCTCCCATTTTTCCATATCTTATAGGTTCAACAGTTTAAGTAATAGCATTATGTTTATTGAATGATGCAGATAAATTTCCTTTTTTTTTTCCTTGAACAGTGAAGTGCTTCTGTTTGATCTGTTGACATGATACAGAATTCATTGCGAGATAAGCATGGGAGATATGGATGTGGAATATTTTCAAAAAAGAATTTTAATGAGGATTTATTTATACTTTGGGGGAACTCATTTAATCACAGATTTGGTCTAAGTGCTGCTAGATTATGGGATTTTTAATTCTGGGGATTTTGCACTAGGGTTATTAAATGTCTTCACTTCTGAGCACTTAGTCCCAAAACTCTACTCTTCGATTCAGAGGAGTGGGGAATTTTGAGGTTGCTTACGTCTTTAGGAATAACTTGATTCTTTTTTTTTTTTAATAACTTGATTCTTAAAGTAAAATCCCAAGATCTTTTTCATTTATTCTCCTTCTTTATACAAACAGTTTGCATTGTTCCCTCTACTGTTAAATATAGTCCATTGACTGTCTTCCTTGATTTTTCATTGTGGAAAGAGTGGTAAACTACAATCCTAATGTTTAAAATGAATTAAAAATTGCTGAAACTTCTTAAATATTAAGAGCACCAGCTCTTACAAATTGTCTTCATCCCAAATCTTGGAATGCTGCAAGAATAATAAACTAAGGTAATGAACTTCCCACTTATGGGAGGAGATTTTAAAATTTCATCTTGTAAATTTGGGTTGGCTGTGTGAACAAATTGTGCCAAAAGTATAGTGGAGAGGAGATGCAGACAGAAGATTTTCATGCAGTTTATTTCAGTGCTTGTCCCCATACACTTTTTATCTCTGAAACTTTTTGGAAATATTTCCTATTTCCTCTTATTTGTATGTTTTTGAATGTTGTTTCTGACTTATCTCCCTTTCTAGGGTTATTTTTGCATCCCAAGGATCCTTGTTCTCAGACAGCTTTAGTATCTTTTTGGAGTAGTGTAGACTGATCTTGTTCTACATATAGTTTTAGCAACAGTTAGTTAGTTCCTTTTGACTTTTTATTTTTATGTGTAAATTTTCTAAATTTATTTAGTTTTGGATTAAGGAAAGAAAAACACATTTATGTGTAACAGTCGTGAACACATTAAGATAATAAACTGGTAAAAAAGTATTCAGACTAGAAAAGGAAACTACCTAGCACATTGTGTATTTGAATATTTATAAATTTATATATATACTTTTAATTAATTAATTTATTAATTTATGGCTGCGTTGGGTCTTCGTTGCTGCGCACGGGCTTTCTCTAGTTGCAGCGAGCGGGGGCTACTCTTTGTTGCGGTTCGTGGGCTTCTCATTGCTATGGCTTCTCTTGTTGCAGAACACGGGCTCTAGGCACGTGGGCTTCAGTAGTTGTGGCACGCAGGCTCAGTAGTTGTGGCTTGTGGGCTCTAGAGTGCAGGCTCAGTAGTTGTGGCGCACGGGCTTAGTTGCTCTGTGGCATGTGGGATCTTCCCGGACCAGGGCTCGAACCCGTGTCCCCTGCATTGGCAGGCGGATTCTTAACCACTGTGCCACCAGGGAAGCCCTATAAATTTATATATTGATTAATGTTTGAAAAATAGTGCAGTTTCAAGTCTCCAGAATGTGAAGTTTTAATTCTACTGACATTTAGTTAGTACTAGTGCAAAGTTCCGTGCAGCTACTTTGTATGTAGTGGGAAGAGTAATGACAGTGTCATTAAAAACCTCAACCCCATCTTGCAAAGAAAAAAAAAAAATTGGATTCTTGTTTTCAAGTTAATTTTGTGGGGGATGTTTCTTATCTTTCTACCTTCCCATCCCTCCCCCAAAGTACCTGTCTGTTGTGTTGTGAACTGTTTACTTGAAAAAGCAACAGGTGTTTTGCTTGAAATGCATATATGTTTTTGCAGTATCTTTACAGTATCTTTGCTTCACCACCTATTACTCTCCAAAAATTTTATAGGGAGAAACAAGTCAGTGCCTAGTCAGAATTGTCCTTAAACGCTTCTTATCTTGCACTTTGTCACCAAAACTGTTTGGTTGTTCTGTTAACAGTCTTTAAAAAAATAGGGATGTATTATTCATTTTCTTTTAATTGTGTGTGTTCTGCTCTCCTTGGCTTCTGTGAACAAGCATTGCTTCCGCCCAGTTTGGTATGTGGGTCAGAAGGCACTGTTTCTCACCAGGGCGCTGCTGTTTCCTCTTCCTACTTGAGTAGATTACAGATTATACTGGAATACGCCTGAGAAAAGGTCAAAAAGGAGGGTGAAAGTCCTGGAACTGCAGCTGGGAAGCTTGTCATTCTCATCTAGGAAAGGGGAAAAAAAGAGAGAAAGAAAGAAAAAGAGAAACAGAGACTCCAATGTCAACCCCAAACAACCCACGTTCAAGAAATTCCTGTTTGCACAGGATACTTTTTATATATTCCAAAAGGACTCTATTTGGTTTTGATTAAATAATCATCGAGTGTTTGGCTGAGAAAGCTTTAATGTTAAATTAGATGGCAAGCAAGTGCTAAGCAGTGTTTTTAGGTTTTCAGAGCCTACATTTCCAGGGATTGTTACAAAACAAGCTACCATTGTACCCGTTTTGACAGAGTCAAGAAGTCGGAAGTTGTTCAACTACAGAGTTAACTTAGTTAAACTCATTGGTATATTTTGGATTTTTATCCCTGTCAATTCCACAGCAGGATACTAAAAGCAGACCGAACATTTTGGTCTTCTGTGGAAAGCAAAAAGCACCAAAAAAGCCCCATATGAACTTGTTACCCGATTTTTATTTTGGAAAGACATGATGTTGGCAGTAGACCATCTACATGAGGTCTTAGAGTAAAGAAGTTGGTTGAAGTAGGATAATAATGGGATATTTGGGAATAGGGTTCTTCCTATATATTTATCTTCTCAGGGGTGCCAGGTAGTCACATCCACATTGCCTCTTAGTGTGCCTTGTTACTCCAATTTCAAAATGTAAGGGTTCAAAATATTAGCAGACCAAGGACACTGACTGAGAGGTTTATATCCTAGAACAAGAGTGGGTCTTGTGGACAGGTGTGTGGAAGGGTGATGAGAACAGAATTTGAAACTATTGTAGGAGTCTCATTTCTATATGTTTCTTTAGTAAACCTTCAGAAAAAATGGAGTGCCTAAAGGAATGAAGTCTGTGTCCACGTTAAGGGTCAAAAAGTGGAAGATGGGCTTGCCTGGTGGTGCAGTCGCTGAGAGTCCGCCTGCCGATGCAGGGGACGTGGGTTCATGCCCTGGTCCGGGGGATCCTGCATGCCGTGGAGCGGCTGGGCCCGTGAGCCATGGCCACTGAGCCTGCACGTCCGAGGCCTGTGCTCCGCGGCGGGAGAGGCCACAGCAGTGAGAGGCCCGCGTACCACAAAAAAAAAAAAAAAAGTGAGAAGATAATGCAGACCTCCTAAAAGCTGTGCTCTCCCTTAGGACACCATCAACACTGCCTAGTGTCATTTTGCTTTTTTCCACATGAATCTTTGCCATTTTTATGTTTATCCCTGCATCCCTAATGACAACAAAAGACAATGCTTCTTTATCCTCCACACTCTCCATTTGATCCCCTTGATTCCATTGTAGTTCTTATTTTCTTACACCTCTGTTCCTAGAATCTTCCTCAGACCCTCATTAGCAGTAATTTGTAGCTTGTGCCTCTAGAATCCTATAACAAAAAGTTTTCTCTTTTTCATTGAAGTGATACCGTTTTAAGGTACTTTCTCACCTACAACTCTGATCCCTTGATTGCTTAATGTTATTTTAACTGGTCTCATTCATCTTACTTCACACTATGGTAAGATAGGGAAATTTTTTAAAGGGGAAGGAGGAGGCCTATAATTGCATTTACGTCTTATTTTTCCTCTTCTGGTTTGCATTTAAGAAGAAATGAAGGTGTACACACAGATACACTGGTCTTAACTTTAATATTTAGCAGAATCTGAAATGGGCAATAATCTCAGGACCTTGCTGGCTTTTAGAGATTTCTTGTGGCTGGCACTTTGCCGCATTCACATGTTCTCACATCATGCATTCAGAAGCTAAGAATACCAACCTGGCAGCTTCTGCAGGGAGGGTAAAGATAAAACAGAAAGGAGTCTAGCTTTGCAGCCACATTACCTGGGAGTTGTTGCTGATGTCTTTTCCACAAATGTTCAAGTTTGTCAAAGCCCAGTAAATCTTGGAAAGTTTATTTTCCTTGTAGCATCTGTGTTTTATAATGGGTCTTTTAATTTGTTTTTACTTTGTCTGCAGGGATTTCTTTTGTCCGGAGTTTTCAGACTCCATCTTTTTTTTTTTTTTTCCTGTGGAAGTGAGTCCGTTAATGATGACTGGTTTGGGAATATGCCTCTGCAAAGCTGACCTGACAGGCTGTTCCTCCAGCACAGCAACAAAGCCCATTGTTATTTTCTCTCTTTTATCCTCAACTTCATCCATTTTCCCCCTGTGTGTTTATAGTATAGAAAGTCTGGGAAAACATACTTTGGGACAGTGCATACATGATAAGGTGGCATTTTGAAGTTAGAAACATTTTTAGTAAGCAGAGATTACACCACATCAGCCTCACACACAGACAGAGGTGCTGTGTGTTAATGTGGAGATTGAAAGTTTCTTTCCCCAACGTACCTGCAGGTATTCTTCTTCCAAAAGGCAGAACGGGGGAGAAAAAAGGAGCACATGAGGTTGTTTTCATAATTCCTTTTTCAAAAATGCAAACTTGTACAAGTAAATACAAAAAGTCAGTGGTTAAACCCCGATGTGAACTGTTCTGGCTTCGGGCTTTGTATTGTGACATTAAAAACAATAATAACCGTAAACAAATAAACAACTGAAAACAAAATACCGCTTTAAACATCAAAGGATGTTTTGAAAATTCTGATTTTTAAATGCTTTTCTATTCTCAAATAGAATTCCTGCTTTAATTTATTGAGAAAGCATTTTATTGGAACTTGGGATTTTTCCCCCACCCCAAGAGAGCTCTGTCTATCTTGGGGACTGGTAAACCTCTGAAGGATCAAAGCTCTGGTGGATTTGGTTAAAGACCCAAAAGCCTGAAGGCTTATGGAAGTTTATCTATATAGAGTAAGTCCAAAAAACTGGGATGAGAGTTTTAGAAGAGCTTATTTTCTCATGAGATTTTTGAGACTTCCTCTGTTTGGATGTGCCAGAAATACTGTGAGAATATCCATTCTCATGGCATTTGTCACTTACAGGTCTTTTCCCAGCTGGAATTTGTAAGTATAATGCTGTGTGAAATATTATATGTATTTTAAGGTTTTATGAAGCCCACTACTAAAATTGCAATTAAACAGCCTCCACTGTTTTCACCGTACTCATACAATAAAGAGAAAAGCATAGTAAAGAATGGTTGCTGAAGGTGACATTTAGAATTGATGCAGTGACTCTTCACTGATCTCAGAAGTTTTTAATTTTACTGTTACAATCATATATATGCCTAGAAGGTGGAGCAAAGAAAGTGCTGCTCTCCCTGTCTGTCCAAAGGGAAATTGAAGTGTAAAATGGAGGGACAGACTTAATCCACGTCCAAGACTTAGGATACTACGAATTTCTTCTGCTGAGCCTCATTGTATTAAGAAGCTTCAGGCTTCAAAAATAATCCTGGCCCAGAAATTTAGGTTTGATATATCCATAAGGAAGTGTCTGAAGATCTATTTTTTTTTTTTTTTTTGCGGTACGCGGGCTTCCCACCGCTGTGGCCTCTCCCGTTGCGGAGCACAGGCTCCAGATGCGCAGACTCAGCGGCCATGGCTCACGGGCCCAGCCGCTCCGCGGCATGTGGGATCTTCCCGGACCAGGGCACGAACCCGTGTCCCCTGCATCGGCAGGCAGACTCCCAACCACTGTGCCACCAGGGAAGCCCTGAAGATCTATTCTTAAAGTTACCAAGTCTAGGCTCCTGGCCGAGTCAACCTAAGACTAAGGAGACTAGTGAAAGCCATGGGTTCCAGCACCTGGCTGTCTTCTGAAGGACTTTGGGTGTCCCCTCCAAAATTAATTTTTTTTTCTATAGATCATAGGGCTGTATTTTCCTATACTTCCTGGATATGAGAAAAAATATATTTCCTCCCTTCATTCAGCATTTACTGAGCCGTCAACAACTAGTAAGATACTGCTCCTACTCTGGAGGAGTCTTAACAGTTTTTGTGGAGGGTAAATCTGGGGGTTTGTTAGATTCTAGCTTCATTTTCAAAGAAAATCCATGACACAAGAAAGAGATAGTGAAAATTGTCTTTAAACAAAGACTTTGAACAATTGAAAAGGGAAGAAAGGATCATTATACTATTTTTGTGTATTTGATTGATTCAGTATGAACTTTCACTTTTAAATTTTGTGCTTTTAACATATATTTTTATATGTAGATCATTACATGTGAGTTAATGAGATTTCTTGTCTAAGCTAGTTCCCTCATTTTACTAATTCCTGAATTAATTGTTCACACAGCTCTCATCCTTTATTTTCTACTAGAAAAGTGAAGATGAGAAGATCCAAGTTCCTTCCTCTATACTCAAAATTTGCATATCGTCCCTTTAAAACAACAATGAAAAACGTCTCCTTCCTTTTTGTTCCTGAGACATTTTGCAGATATCTTTATTAGCACTTTTTCTCCCATTAAATTCTTTAAAGACCTGTAGTCTTTCTGTCTCATTATGTTATGACCTCTTTAGGAGTCCGTTGGACTTATTTATCCAGGACTAGAACAGGGCCTCATACCAATAAGGCTCAAAAAGTGTGAGTTGAAAGAATGAATGTTGAATGAAACCTTTGCCTGGTACAGTATCTCATCTTGTTAACGGCTTCTTTTCAGCTCCAAAGTCCTTAAATTTGTGTTCTGTATCCATTACCGGAATCATTTCCTATCAACGCTCCCTTTACTTATCGCTTTCCATATGATTTGTCACCTCTTTAGTGAAGCTACCCTATTGAAGATTACCAGAGTTACTAGTTTTCTCTCTATGTTTGCCTTTCTGAACCTTGTCATTGTTGACCATTTTATTTATTCTTTAATTAAAGCTATTTTTATAAATTGCTTACCACATAGTAAAATATGTCAGACACTTATGAATTCTTATGAAATATACCCAACTTATTTTACTCTTTCAGATGCACTGGGTTTCACAGGCTACATCATGAACACAGACACCAAGAATAAAAGCTCATAAATACTTGAGTGTTGCTTGACAAGAAGATAGAAGACTGCGAGGGATAGATGTGATGTACCTTGTATGCTCCCTTTAGGTGGTTTTATCTTGGTGAGCCAGCGAAGGGTTTTAAGTTATGGCTAACTAAACCACAAGATTTGGAGCTTCTCGGTGAAATGACTTCCTTTTTCTAGACTACGGATCCTATCTGTAAAGTTCAGTGATCTCAGAATCTGTTCTGTTCCCTTGCTGAATAATTTAGGTACCTAAGTTCCTACTCCTCTGCCTCAATTGAAATATCCTTCTAAAACTGAAATATATTATCTTCCCATTGCTTTCCATTATAACTCTCTTCCTAGTTAGAGATTTCTTACTATTGCTCACATCTGTGGCATCACCTTACATGCTCTCCTCTTCATGTTATCCTTATCCTCAGAATATTTCTACTCTTCTGCTCTTATCCATATTATACCCATCTTTCAAAGCCTAGGGTATGTCTCATCTGCTCTATGATCTCTTCTCCAAATAATTGATCCCGTGTGTACTTATCTTTAGTGCTAGGCAATTAGCACTTAATTATTCCTGTTACATGCATATTAGACTGTAAGCTTTGTGACAGCGAAGAATGCAGTCCTCACAGTGTGTGATCTTAGGCTAAGGCACTCAACAAATATTTGACTCCTCGTTGTGAAATGTGTGTGTTAAACATAGTCCTTGAATTTCATTAGCTTGTGACATATTTCGTGTTGCGGTCTGATTTCAGATCCAAATTAGATTCAGATCCAAACAATATTCAAAGAAATTAAAGGATACCTACATAAGTGGAAAGACATCCCATGTTCTTGGCTTGGTTGTGGTCTGATTTCAGATCCAAATTAGATTCAGATCCAAACAGTATTCAATGAAATTAAAGGATACCTACATAAGTGGAAAGACATCCAATGTTCTTGGCTTGGAAGAATTAATATTCTTAAGATGTCAGTGCTCCCTATACTGATCAACAGATTCAGTGCAATCCCTGTCAAAATCCCAGCTGGCATTTTTGCAGATAATGACAAAATATAGGTGACAAAATATAGGCAGCAAGTTTTGTTGGATATAATGATCCATCAAAGAAGCATAACAGACCACTGACTGTCTTAGAAAGAAAAGGAATTCAGCATGATTTTTCTGTTTTTTTTCTATCTTAAGTTCCTCTGAAAAACCGTTATTTGCAGTGACAGAGATGCTTCACAGTCCTTATTCTTCCTGGAAAAAAGTGAATAAGTGTTATAGGAGTTTTGAAAGTATTGTCTTCAGTGAGTTCTGTATGTGTGTATTTGGGTAAGGGTTTATGTAATGGGTATTTTAGAAGTCATCCCAATATGGCAGAATTTCAAAACAATTTGGAAATGAAAAACAACAAACACACTGATCTAAATTTTTAAATTCCATGTGGCTTGTATCTGAAGAGGACATTGATAATGTAATCTCAACTTCTGTCTTTATATTTCATAACCTTCTCTCTGGGAGATGTGTAACTTATTTGAATTTTGTAGTGGTAGGCTTACAAGGTGGTGACATCAAATAATACAGAAATAGTAAATGTCCAAATGGGTGCTTCTGCTCTACAGTATAGTATGTTCCCTTCTGCTATTATCCTTTCTTTCTTTTCAGTGACTATATGTGTTTTCTCTTTATTTTCAGATAGCAGTACAAATTGACATAACATGTCTGCTTAACAAAATTTAGCGTTAAGTTTGTCATTAGGCCAGGATATCATTAAATGGAAAAAGCAAAAGAGATCATGGATCCTAACTTGCCTCAGATTTCAAGTGTCAGAGTATTGAAGTAATAGACATTATAGGTACTATTTTGAGGACACTGGTTAAAAAACAAAAAAATTTGAAATGCATATTTGTAAGGTTGTGGTAAATAAGTGTAAAATATAAAAGTTAAACAGTTTTTAGATTAAAGTTATTTATTTATTTATTTGTGGCTGTGTTGGGTCTTTGTTTCTGTGCGAGGGCTTTCTCCAGTTGCAGCAAGCGGGGGCCACTCTTTATTGCAGTGCATGGGCCTTTCACTATCGTGGCCTCTCTTGTTGTGGGGCACAGGCTCCAGACGCGCAGGCTCAGTAGTTGTGGCTCACGGGCTCAGTTGCTCCGCTGCATGTGGGATCTTCCCAGACCAGGGCTCGAACCCGTGTCCCCTGCATTGGCAGGCAGATTCCTAACCACTGCGCCACCAGGGAAGCCCCTAGATTGAATTTTTGAAGCAAAAAATGTACAAAAGAAACAAATTCATAAAGTGGAATTTATGAAAAAATATTTTGCTTGTTAAAAGATCTGTAAGAGAAGAAAAAGACAAGTCGCAGCAGGGTAGAAAATATCTAAGAATCATGTATCTTATAAAAGGTTTATATCCAGAATATATAAAGAACTTTTGAAATATGGAAGTAAGATCCATAAATGATTTCTTACATTTATAGTCGTTTGATTTTCAGCAAGGGTACCAGGACAGTCCATTGGTGTGGGAAAGAATATCTTTTCAACAAATGATGCTGGAACAAGTGGATATTCAATATTCAAAAGAATGAAGTTGAACCCCTACCTCACACCATTTATAAAAATTAATTCAAAATTGGTCAGAGAGGGCTTCCCTGGTGACGCAGTGGTTGAGAGTCCACCTACTGATGCAGGGGACGCGGGTTTGTGCCCCGGTCCGGGAGGATCTCACATGCCACGGAGCGGCTGGGCCCGTGAGCCGTGGCTGCTGGGCCTGCATGTCCAGAGCCTGTGCTCCACAATGGGAGAGGCCACAACAGTGAGAGGCCCACGTACTGCAAAAAAAAAAAAAAAATTGGTCAGAGACCTAAATGTTAGAGCTAAAAGTATATAAAACTCTTAGAAGAAAACATAGCTCTAAATCTTTGTGTCCTTGGACTGGGAGTGGTTTCTTAGATATGACAGCAAAAGAATAAGCAACTAAAGAAAATATAAAGAGTTCATCAAAATTAAAAACTTTCATGTTTCAAAGCATACCATGAAGAAAATGAAAGATGACACATGGAATGGGAGAAAATATTTATAAATCATGTATTTGATAAGGGACTTATGTTCTGAGAATATAATTAGTTGTTACAACTGAACAATAAAAAGATAACTCAATTTTGGGTAAACATTTTGGATAGACATTTCTCCAAAGAAGGTATACAAATTACCAAAATGCTCATGAAAAAGATGTTTAACATCATTAGTCATTAGTAAAATGCAAATCAAAAATACAGTGAGATACCACTTCACACCCACTAGGATAGATAAAATAAAAAAGATAGACCATAACAAATATTGTTGAGGATGTGGAGAATTTGGAGCGTTCATACACTGGTGCAGCCACAGTTTAGCAGTTCCTCAAAAGGTTAAATATAGACCCAACAGTTCCACTCCTAGGTGTATATACCCAAGAAAATTGAAAGCACAAGTCCACATAAAAACCTGTGCACTAATGTTCATAGAATCATTATTCATAGTAGCCTGTTAAAACAACCCAAATATTCATCATCTGGTATAAATGTGGTATATCCATACATTGGAATATTATTCAACCAGTTAAAGGACTGAACTATTGATACTTGGTAACATGGATGAACCTTGAAAACATAATAAGTGAAAGAAACACTCACAAAAGGCTACTTTGTATGATTTCATTTATATGTAATATCCAGAACAGGCAAATCTACAGAAACAGAAAAGATTCCTGTATCAAAAGCCGATGGGTGGGGCAAAGGAAGAGTATGGGCTAATGGGTATGGGCTTTCTTTTTGGGTGATGAAAATGTTCTGAAATTAGATAGTGATCATAGTATATGATTCTACTCTGTAGAATATACTAAACACCATGGAATTGTACATTTTAAAAGGGTGAATTTTATGGTATATGAATTACATCTCAGCAAAAATATTAACCCAGTTTTTAAAATTGGCAAAAGCTTTACATAGGTACTTTACCAAAGAAAATATATGGATGACAAATAAGAACATGAACAATAACAACAACAAGCTAAACGTTTTTGACCATTAGAGAAATCCAGATAAAAGCCGGAATAGCTAAAATCAAAGAGCACCAATGCCAAATTCTGGTGTGGATGCAGAAGAACTGGAACTGCCATACTTTGCTGGTGGGAGTATGAAGATCAGCTACTTTGTCAAACTGTTTGGCATTTTCTCATAACCTTAAACATACAATTATTATGTCCATGCAAACATTCATTTACTATGATCAGCAGCTCCATTCCTAGATTATTTATATGTTTTTTAAAAACTTACATTCATACAAAAACCTGTTCAGAAATGTTTATAGCAGCTTTATTTGTAATAACCAAAAGTTGGAAACAAGTCAAATGTCCTTTCGCCAATGACTGGGTAAACAAACTGAAGTACTTCCATACCATGTGATCATACTCAGGAATAAAAAGGAAAGAATTGCTACATGTAGGAAAATGTAGAGTGGATGAATCTCAGATGCTTATTGGCAAGTGAAAGAAGCAAGACAATACTGTACATACTTTGTGATTTCATTTATAGGGTGTTCCGGAAAATGCAAAGCCATGGAGAGGGAGAAAAGATAAGTGCATGAGAGGAATTTGGCTTATTGGTGAGAGCAGAGTAATTACTCTCACTGCAGATCGGATTTTATTTCACAGAGCTTGTTTTTCCTGGTTGTTAATGAGCCATAATGCCTATTCTTTTTTTTTTTTTGGTATTAATACCATCATAAAATAAAGGGTTGATTTTTTTTTTTTTAATTTTATGGTGGGGAGTGGTACATTTTGGGAGTAAGGCAATGTTTTTGCCTATTGACTTTTGTCAGTCTCACCCTATGTCTACTGTGGTGCATTCTATGGATACACATCCTTATGACTCATGTTTCTTCTGCTCTCTGAGCCTTTGCAGGTCGCCATGGCTGGAATATTCTCCCCACTTACTCTCAAGCTTGTTTAGGGAAATGTTCCATGCTTCCTCTAGACTAATTTAGATCTTGCCATTTTATTTTCTTTTACTATCCTATATTTCTTTATAGCACCATAAAATTATAATTAAGTTTTATACCAATTATTTGTATAACCATGTAACATCTATCCAATTCTGTATCCTCCAATCCTCCATCCTCAAACACTACAGTCTCTGTTTATAATCAATGCACATTTGGTATTACCAGAGTCCTTTGTTTTTCTTCCATCCATATAGCCATGATTCTTTTAGAATCCCTTCTGCCTTTAATAACTTTCTTAAAAGATTAGTGGAGTCAGTGCAAATCCTATCAGAGAAGGAAACTTCGCTTGGTGATGCTTTTCTTTTCTTTTTTCTCTTTGTAGGGAAACTCAACAGCCAAGACTCCTACAATAATTTTGCCAACAACAACCCTGGCAACCCCCGGCTTTCTCCTCTCCCCAGCCTGATGGTATTGATGCCTCTTGCACAAATCAAGCAGCCAATGACATTGGGAACCATCACCAAACGAACAGGGTAAGGCCTCAGGCTTGATGCTTTTTTAGTAGCTGTTTTAGAGGATTAAATACACAAAAATAAAACATACTTTTTCTTTGGGTGGTTTTGATTATGTTCTTCATTTACAGCCCACATGAGACTTAATGGCAGCAGATTAAATACAAAGTATAGAACATACACAAACACATTCATACATAGCCATGTACACACACATTCACAGAAAAAACAAAGCAGTGACAAGTTGTGAAAACTAGTATTGGCTAATAAAAACCAGATCCATTTACTCAGGCTTATAGTTGCTGCCTTGTGGCTTTGTCTGAAAGTAGTGCAGTTGCATTTTCTTGCTTTTGTGGACATGATCTGGATTTATAATGACCCCCAAATTTTGACTGACACCAATACTAGGGAGAGAACTTAATATGACAACCATGTTTCTAATACTTTAAAAAAAAATCATCTACATTGAGGTACAATTTACATATAATAATCTATTGTTAGTATCAGGACAATGTGATATTATGGATAGTTTTCAAAATCCAGAGTCCTAGGGTTTAGGCTTTACTCAGATTGGTCCTTAACATCCTCAGAGACTCTTGATGACTCACTTGATATCTTTGTGCTCATTTTAGCTATTTAAAAAATTTTTCAAATTCCTACCTGTTAGGAATATAAAATTATCACTTCTTTGGGTTCCTGAAAATAAAGTGCTGTGTCTAAGATTATTAGATATTCAATTGTATAACAACTGTGAAACTCCATTATGTTCCCCAAAATATATATGTCTATAGCCAAATTACCTATTTTCATCAGTAAGCAGTCCTGAGGTTTAGCCTAATTTGAAATGGAACAACTGTCTTAAAATTCTGTATTTGGTAGTCAAGAGAAAACTCCATCTTGGCATTGTCTTCAAGGTCTTTCCAATAAGAGGAATAGACTTAATTATGTGGCTGCTGTATCATTATGTTTTAATATTGTTGTGCTAGGTGGTGAAGTGTTTACAGAAGCTGCTTTTGTAAGAAGAAATACTCATTCTCCAGGATGAGACCTTTTAGCTCCAGATTTCACCATTACATTGAAATTGACCCTCTACCTAGTGGAGTTGTGTTTGCCTATAAATTCCTGTTTCTGAATGCAGAAATTGAGGTTGTGGTGTATTAAGGGAAAAATACAGCAAACCGAGGTCCCAAATCAGACATCTTATGATACAAATCATTTGCCTGTAGTTTTAAAAATTGATATCAGCTTTTTAACTCTTCATTAGTAGTGTAATTTAAATAGAATTTTTACCTCCCTTTCCTCTTATTTCGTTTCTTTATTTTAAAATAAGTTAAATAAGAGTGGCTATGGATAGTAAAGGGGTTATGAACTTATATTTACAGGTGGCTCATTTTTTTCTTTGTGTAATGATACATTTCTGGGATGTAGAATCAAATAAAAATGAGACTAAATCTTGAATCATAATCTTAAAGTTATTTTTTCACTCACAGAAGTCAGTCAGTACATAAATATACCTTCTTGATCCAACCCAGCATTGTAGAATTCTACAAAGTGTTTGTCAGTCTTTCCTGAATCTAAGAATCTAATCTCAAAATTGTTCCTCTTGATTTTAATTTTACCACTAAGATCCTAAATGAAGTTCTATG
This sequence comes from Neophocaena asiaeorientalis asiaeorientalis, assembly GCF_003031525.2. Taxonomy (NCBI): domain Eukaryota; kingdom Metazoa; phylum Chordata; class Mammalia; order Artiodactyla; family Phocoenidae; genus Neophocaena; species Neophocaena asiaeorientalis. The sequence continues at coordinate 6,658,530 of NW_020174560.1, read as the reverse complement.
CTTGAAATCACGTGATCTTAGAGTTTAATTCAAAATATTTGTGGGGAGGTTGAAAAGTGAGTTTACTTCTGTATATATTTGAAACTTTCCATAATAAAAAGATAAACTATCACACACTCTTTCACTGTCTCTCTTGCTACTCTTTCTCTCTGTCTTTAGTTGGGTAGAAACTATTAATCATCTGGTGTCTTCCTGTGCTACCATACTTTATGAACTTAGATAACTTCTGTGTTTCCTTTTCTTGTTAAAAACTTGGTCACAGGGCTTCCCTGGTGGCGCAGTGGTTGAGAGTCTGCCTGCCGATGCAGGGGACGTGGGTTCGTGCCCCGGTCTGGGAGGATCCCACATGCCGCGGAGTGGCTGGGCCAGTGAGCCATGGCTGCAGAGCCTGCGCGTCCGGAGCCTGTGCTCCGCAGCAGGAGAGGCAAAAAAAAAAAAAAAAAAAAACTTGGTCACAATTCCTAGATTTTCAGAGCACGTGTATTATGTTCCCTTATATTCTAGACAGTTTAATGATTATTTATTAATGAATTAAGTGATAGGAATTTGAATTGTGTGCTTTGAAATTAATATTAGTTCAAGATACATGTATCTTATTAGTTACTGGGCTTTTTTTTTTAACATCTTTATTAGAGTATAATTGCTTTACAATGGTGTGTTAGTTTCAGCTTTATAACAAAGTGAATCAGCTATACATATACATGTATCCCCATATCTCCTCCCTCTTTACTGGGCTTTTAATCTCAGATCTCAAACCATTTTATTTTTTCCAAATTTTTGAATTCTTTTTGGCATGTCCCCTATCTTGGAGTGTTTAGAAGGAATAATTACTGCTTGTCCCACAGTGAGTCCTTGGCTTTTAAATTTTAAACATTTTGGTAAAGATTCATTCAAACTTACCAAAAAAAGTTACAAGACCAGTAAAAGGAATTCCTGTATACCCACATTTCCCAAATGTTAGCAGTTTAACATATTTGCCTTATCATTTATCTTTTCTCACTCGGCACACACATACACACATGCACACACACATCCACCAAAAGCTCACTTTATTAGTATTTTTTTCTTCTATATGGTTGTTTTCTGTAATGAATTCTCTACTATGGCAGAGCTTTAGTGCTCCATAAATTACCCCACCCACTCTTCTTTTTTTCCCACCCCTCCTACTATTCTTTTTTCCCCTTCCTATTAACAAAGATTACCGTGACCAAAAACACCTTGATGATAGTATTCATAACTTATGCTTGCCTATGGCTAGGTTACAAGACTTAATACCCTTAAGCCATTTTCTGAAGGGTTTGTTGATTATATTTAGAAATTGCTATTGTGACTTTACTTATAATTCTTATAGTACTACTGTAAGTCACCCAAACATTTGGTCATAGAATTTTTAGAATATAGTTTGTGGTTTTATTTTCTTAACATTTAGCATTTTCATTGAAATACATGTATTTTGCCTAACCAAAAGTAATATTTTTTGGGGGAGAGTAAGATATATTCCCTAAATTTCCATTTTTGACATATGCTGAGATTTGAAGCACATCCCAGACATTTTTATATCATTAGATTTCTCCCATTAAGTAGTAAGGTTATATTTATGTCATTTTTATTAAGAAAAAAAAATTTTTTTTTTACTGTGACCAGTTCGCAAGCTGCCCTTAGCTCACTTGCGTTATTTCCATCAAATTTTATATATTCACTGAGAATTTTGCCTGCCACATTAAGGTAACTAGAGTGAGGAGCAAACAGGCTTTTAATTTTCCAGGTCATTGTGGAAATCCTGATTTACTCTGTGCTTCAGTGAAATGCCTTTCCTAACATTTTAAAGATAAAATTAACAGAAGTGTTTGACACGAATTATGTAGAAAGAGAACACAGAGCTGACTCATTTATAGACATGTAAGTTCAAATATACCTGATAATATATCTAGTAAAATATATATTATTTGTTCCATGTCCTAGATATTTGGCATAATGGCATGAAATAAACATTAAAAATCATATTTCTAGCATAGAGATTTCCAAGGATTGCTTAGGATCCTATATTTAAATAACCAAATTTAGATGGAAGCCTTAACTCAGACCTTCAGGGGATAGACGTGTACTTACCGTGTTTCACGTCTGCCCTCTTATTTTTGGAAATATAGATCCCTGAAAGCCTGTGCAGTGTCAGGGACCATCTGTCTTATTCGAAGACATTTGCAAGGCCAGTAGAACTACAAATGGCAAAAGACAGATGTATTTGCACCTTCACATTCTGTACCTTGAAGCAGCACTGGGAGGAAATAAGGCCTGTTTTGGCAACAGCTGTTGCTTAACCCGATTGTAGTACACACTGGTGAAGGCAAAAGACGTGCTAAGAATCTTTTGGTTTAACAGTCACTCATTCAAACAAAACCCATTTCTTCCAGTCTGAGACTGGAGGATTGGAAGGACCTCCATCATGTTTTTATCATGTGTGAATAAGTGTAGTTTTCATCTATTAAAAGTGAAACTGGGTGCTAAGGGGTTGCTCATTGTTTTGGAGTATAAAGTTTTTGTAGTAGGGATTTACTAAGCAATAGTCCATAGATGTTTGGTTGCATTAATTTTTAATGCTTCCTATGTAAAAACTTACTAAATAGATAATTTTTCATCAATATGCTTAATTTTTTGTACATCAAATCTAAAATTATTAACATATACACATCATTTTGTGGGCACAAGCAGGGAACAGTACATTTCAAAAAATGGTCAGGGGACTTCCCTGGTGGTGCAGTGGTTAAGAATCCGCCTGCCAATGCAGGGGACATGGGTTCGAGAGCCAACACAGCCATACATACATACATAAATATAAATAATTAATTAATAAAAAGAACAGTATATGTGGAATGTGCAAAAAAAGAGTGGTCAGAGTAATTTCATGGGAATAAAAATATAGAAATTGGGAATGAAGTTATTTCCTTGACCTTAACTAGCTGAGGTTTTTGGTGAAGTAAACCTGGTATGACTTGTTGTCTTTCATAGGTTTCCTTTTTCTTAAATCGAGCAGCTTTTTGCTCCTTCTTCCCTCCCCCCCATTTTTGTATTTATTCATTTCTGTGTGAGCAATTCGAGCTAGGTATTAGGAACTTTTGGCCTGACCCTGTAGAAGTAGATAATGTAGTAAAAGAATACTGACTTAGGAGTCTGAAGCTCTGGTTTCACATCTTGGTTGTCCTAGGTAAATTTCTTCATCTGAAAAATGAAAGTTTGTATGTATGGATTATTATCTGTCATACTTACAGTGTATGAATTCCCACCAGGTGTTTGATCCTGTTACCTACTTTCTAAGCCTCATTCATTGCTGTGCCCTAGGCCAGTGCTTCGCAAGAGCTCCATTTAGAACACATAGATGATTATTCTTATTTAGAAATGGAAGCATTTAATAGCATTTATTTGCTTATCTGTAATTGAAATTTGTAGACTAAATCTGCCGTCAGAGCTTGCTAAGTGAATAAATGACATTGGCATATAGTCCTTGAGGAAGGTCTATTCCTCCTAATTCAGTTACGTCTGCCTTGGCTTATTTAGACGCTTTGACCTGAGCCCCAAATGTTATAGGTGAAGTTCTAAGAGTTAAATGGGTAAGATTTGGAGAAAGATTCCCCAGATACAGTAGCAAATGGTAATTCTCCACCTCCCAGCCCTGTCTTATCTATGTGTTATTTCTTGATAGCTAAGCTGTGTATGTTTGGTTCCAGATATAAAGTAATTGATAATGTATTTTCATTAGGGTGGATATGTCTACATGTGCAATATACATATATAGTTTGAGTTTTCGGTTTTTGTACTAAATCAGTAGAATCCTTAAACCACTCCATAGTTTGTTCCCTTTTACCATATATCTGTGGATTTGTGGGGGGATGGGAGCAGTGAGAGGATTAAGTCTCCTATATACTGTATTACAAGTCAGTAAGCATTACTTTCTATAGAAATTTGACAGTCTGTGTGTACTATTCTAGTCTCTCTTCTGCCACATCTGGCAGAATTTGAACATTAGTGTTTTTCTAATGAAAATCTTGACCTTGTAATTTAAATTTGCATGTTGAACGTACCTCAGATTAGACAATTTATCTGTATATTTCAGCTTGAATTTGCCTTGAGATCAATAATTTGAGAGCCAATAATGCCATAGGTCTCTGTAGCAGTAAGTGGTTAAAATTAAATTAATGAAAAATTTAAAGTAATACTTGAAAATGATGTGAGGACTGATCTGCTTGCATGCACGTAGGAAATGTGTGTCCATCAAAGATGCTGCTTAACAGGGGGCATAGAGAGCGTAGCAGAGTCATTAGGGTTCCTGGAATATTTTGTTAGAGAATACGGCTTTACTTTACAATTTACACATAATGTTGTATAGCCCTTTCTCTGTTCAGTATGTTTAATATTTATATGGGCTCTTTCTGATGTCTGTTAAGTGATAGTGCTTGAATTCTCATAGGACATGATCAGTTGGAAAATAGGAGTTTCAGAGATTTTTTTAGTTTCTATAACTCTGAAGATGATGAAATCTAATCATTATTAATGCCTTTCAGCACTAGAGTCAAGTTATAAAAGATTTTACCATGTTCAAATCAAATCTAGACTTACTTTTCCCTTACATATAAAAAAAAAAAGTCTTCACATTTGTCTTGTTTTCAGCTAGTAAGACCAAAGCTTTTGTGGTACTGTGTGGCCTTTGAAAAAATGAATCAGAGTTTAAAGAGTTACATAGCATTAATGATTTGATATAAAGCACAATTCCTAACTGTCTTCTGACAGTCTCCAGAAGAAACCGTTTGAGAGCCAAAGGCAAAGTCACTCTATGCTGGACTAGCATTTCTGTATTTTTAGTCTCTTGGCCAGCCCTGATGTTTTTCAATCAGAATTCAGCTTAAAAAGGACATAATCATGACTTAAGTGGATAGGTTTTATATGGATTGTTCAACCTGCTGAAACTTAATAGTGTTTGGAAAACACACAAATTCTTAATACCTGAATATGATAATTTGAGTTGCATTTGTTAATTCAGACCATTTAAATTCCCTATACACTCTTACTCACACGCTCTCTTCCTCCTTCAAGTCACGCCCTGTAAAACTACAGCTGTGGGATTTTGGAGAGGAGCGGAAAGTCATAGGTGAAGACAGCTGGATCATGGACTTGGCCTTTGTGACTTTATATTTTCATTCTTTCCCTACTGAGGAAAGATGAAGCGGGCACATTTCAAAGGAACAGCTGACACCACCCATGCAAAGTCAGTAGTTACGTCAGTCACCCTAATTCGTTGGAGTTTGGGGCTCTTCTTTTACATGTATGTGGCAGAGGTCCAGTTTGTCGGAACGAGTAAGAAGTGGGTGAGTACAGATTGGGACCGTGCCAAATGTACGTGCTGAAGCGGGTCCTCACCCTGTTTCCCCAACCCCTGTTTTCTCCTTGAGCTGCGTCAGCCTGTAGATCCTTATTTGACTAAAGAAGGATGGCTTGTAACTCACACAACCTAGTTATATTGTGAACAGTGAGGACTGTGTTGTCTTTAAACTTGACCACACTGCTGTTTAGTGCAGGCCTGTTTGCTACAGTGTCTGGAGGGTTAACAGTGCATTTTGAGATTGTGGGGTTGTAGAAATCTTGTTGGTAACATGCTGCTACTGTCCGGGAAGGAAAATCTAGGATATTTAATTTAAAAAAAAAAAAAAAACACCAAAAACTTGTGTTTAATTTGTTTGGCTAATATGTTTCTTTTTTATATATAAGGAAATTTAAACTTGGAAAAAGGTATTTACTAGCTCTATAGGTGGGAACATCAGCTGGTCTTTCGAAATGTAGAAACTTAATTTTGTTTCATTTTTGTTTGATTTTGGGGGTCAATCAGAAGCCTTTTAAGTCATAAAGGATTAAGATAAAACTTTCAAATTCTTTACAGTGAATCAGTTGTATTCTGATATTTGGAATGAGGTGGGAGACTGTCTAGCTTCTATGCAATATATGCTAAAGAGCGACTCATGCCCAGACGTTCCAGACAAGTGCTTCTGTCAGAATCGTTTGAACTGTTTGATTAATTCAGGTGTCTGCCTAAGGAAGAAAATGAAAGGGAGTTGGATAGTATGTGCCAACAATAACTTCTTCATTTTGGTGGTATTTGTGGGCATACGGAAATGTGTTGAACTTTCCATTTTGTGATCCTTTTTTTATGGCGTCACGGTGCTGTTGAGACATTGGAGTCTTCACGTGGTCACACTTATTTAAAATGGTGTTTCTCAAAGTTCTGGGTGAGCTCCAGTAACATTTTGTTTCTGATGTAATTAGTGAATCATGAAATCAAGACAAGGGGATCATGGCTAACTTTTTTTTCATTAATGAAATAGAATATAATAGAATGTAATTTCGCTACTGGTTCTGCAAACTAACAGCCTTGGCATTATCTAGGAGCTTGTTAGAAATATAGAATCCAAGGCCCCACTCAGACATATCTACCCTGTCATTATATGCAACAATCTTCACTGTAACTAAATCCCAACATTAATGTTTACAAAACGTTGAAATAGAGAATAATAAAGTTGATCACACACCAAAAAAACCCACATTCATTAAATTGTTTCAATTTGTGTGTGTTCATGTACATACCAGCTTACACGTTAATACATTTGTCTCTTAGTATCCAAAGGGGGTTGGTTCCCACCCCGTGCCAAAATCGTGGATGCTCAAGTTCCTTATATGAAATGGCCTAGTATTTGCATATAACCTACACACATCTACCCATATATTTTAAATCATTTCTAAATTGTAAATAGTTGCTGGTGCACAGCAAGTTTTGCGTTTTGGAACTTTCTTTTTTTTTTGATCTATATTTGTTTGTGGATGTGGGCCCTATGGATATGGAGGGCCAACTGTATATTTCTGTGGGTCATAGTCAAAAAAATTTTTGAAATACATTGTTTTAGATGTGGATGATAACATCTGAATGATGACATTTCTCTGATTGTGGTCTTATCATTAACTGTGGGAGAGATTTCCTTGCTTTGTATTGACATCATCTCTAAAGTTTTCTTTTCCAATATTTCTGTCTTCCAACTCACTCTTTCTTCTAATAGTATCTTGCTTTTCTGTTCCCTTTTTCATATCTTCTGTTCTTTAGTCCTCAGAATTGTACTCAGTTTTGTGAATATGTTCAGTTCACTGGGAGATTGGTGCTAATAAGCATGATTTTTCTTTTTTAATGTTCCTAACACCATAGTTGAAGAAGAAAATTACCAAGTTATGCAGTGCTCTTTCCTTCTCAGTTTATTATGTCTTCCTTCCAAATGTCAGATGCAACAGCGATATTTTGTTCTGTGTGCAAATATGCATAGCATGTCTTAAATGCTGTGAACAGAATATTAAGAAGTATGTGTAACATTGAAGTCTGCCTTTGTATCCCCAGCTGTATTTAAAGCAAGCAGTTGTGGCTTTAGTTTCCTGTATTCCAACCTAGCTCAGTGTAGGCCAGATAGAGGAAGCTAACCTCTTTTATCATTATTAAGAGTAATGCTAATTTCCTGGAATGTGACCCTAAAATGGAAGTAAATCATACCACAGACTTGGTTTTAGTGTTAGTTCCTTTGACCAGCAATATGCAGTTCAACTTACTGTAATTAAGCAGCTTAGAAAATATGTACTTTCTTTCTGTGGCTCTGAGACTACAACTGGTGAACAGCAAACAATGCTTATCAAATTTTTATTGAGTCCCCTTTCGCTAGTTTTAAACATTTCGTGTCACACAACCACACATCTATCGCTACTGGTCCCACTCTTTTCTCCATCCAATTATTCCATTTAACTTGTACTTTGTTTTAAAGGGCCTCTGAAGTGGATTTTATTTTATTTTACCTTAGGAACCCTACAGGGGTGCTCCAGAAAAGGGGGAGAAATAGAGCATTTTGAAATCTCTAACCCTATGAAAATTAAGGGCCTTGTTACTGCACATCATTCTATTTATTGGTTATATCAGACTTGTTAGTATCTATGGCAGGATTGCAAACGATTACTAATTTTTAAATTTATTTTATCCATACTCTTTAACAGTATAATAAACATGTATTTGTTAATGTTACATGAGTTTTCCTCTAATTTTTTGTGCATTTTCCCCCCTTTTCCATGAAGGCCTTATCTGTTTGGAGCGGGGTGTTTTTCCATAAAAGCTCCATGGTGAGTCCCAGTTCAGTCCAGCATGCCTAATTCATTTGCTGTACTCTCAGAAAGTAACTCTGTTTTGTACTTTGTTTTCAGTTGCATGGCCTGATCACAGATAGATGCACCGAATTACTGAGTAATTTGTAGATGGGACATGAATGTTGGTGTTTAAGCTTTAAAAGATTAGTTTTCTTGGTTTCACTTCATTTCTTGAAAAGTCACATAAATAATCATAGATTAATATTTAAAAAAATAGAAATTAGAAGAATTCTCATAATAATGCTAGTATATATCATAAGACAAAGGCTAACACCCAAGTTTAAAGCTTTGAGTATTTTAGTGATAGAAATTCCCTACATGACATGCTGAACATTTGCAGACAAGATTTATTTTGAAATGTAAATATATTTAAGGTATACTAAAAATACCCTATAAATTTTTACTGCATTTTATTTGGTGCCAAAGGAACAAGAGTCAGTTTAGGTAGTTGTGGAGCTACATGAGGAAATTTGTATTTCATATAAAACCTCCTAAGTAACTTATTATTTCGAGTTACTAGCACCTCCCCACCATAACTTATTTAGTAAACTCTTATGTAAGACTGCATAAAATACAACTTTTGTCAGTCTTAGACATGGTGATCATAGAAAAGAAACAATATGTTTAATACTTTTATGTAAAGGTATGAAATAGAATATATTTAGAACCTGGTATAATATGTTTAGCACAATATTTAAGAGTCAGGGGACTTCCCTGGTGGTCCAGTGGTTAAGACTTCACCTTCTAGTGCAGGGGGTGCAGGTGCGATCCCTGGTCTGGAAGCTAAGATCCCGCATGCCTCGTGGCCAAAATACCAAAACATAAAACAGAATATTGTAACAAATTCAATAAAGACTTTAAAAATGGTCCACATCAAAAAAAACTTTAAAAAAAAAAAAAAAAAAAAAAAGAGGGTTCCAGAATCAGACTGCCTAGGTCTTAAATCCCAACTTACTTACTGCCTATATGATCTCGGGCAATTTTCTAAAACCTCTCTTTATCTTAGTTTCCTTATCTCCATTAAATGGAGTTACCAAGTAGCACCTACCTCATAGGTTTATTATGAGGAGTTAATGAACCGACAATATAAATTGCTTAGAACAGTGCCTGGCACATAATAAGAGCTCAGTAAATGCTCGCTGCTACCGCTATGATTTCTTTTCTGCTTTAAGGGGAAAATTCCATTTTTGAAACGTAGTTTCTTTAAGTTAGATCATGGTTTTGTTTTTCGTTTTTGTTTTTGTCTGTTTTGCTTTTAAGAGTGAGTGAGTCCAAAAAGAAGTTTTGGTTAATGTAAGTTATATCAATTTTATAAATTTAGTCAGAATATATGTATGTGCAGTTCTCATAACTGCTCCTGGGACTTGCTCATACTGTCCCTTTATACTAGGAGAAAACCTTCCAATCATTTTTCTCTTGGACAAAAAGAAACTTAAAAATTTGACACAAACTAATTTCAGTGTTCATATGCCACAGGAACATCTGAAAATGTCATTGTCGTATTAGAATAGGGTGATAAATCATCATAAAAATTTCCTCTTTGAAATGCAGCATCAAAATTAGGATATAGATTGTGAAACTATTGTAAACAAAATCAGGGTATACAGGAATAAAAATTCCCTGAAAGTCAACCTTCATTCTTTGTGTTAACCGGATTTCTTCCAAAACAAATAAAATACATGGATCTTACTCAGGAGCTTGTAGTGAACAGTTGATTTTTAAATGCCAGATTCAACATATGCCAACATTTCTTTGTAGACGCAATTTAGAATTAAATTCCATCTTCGGATAAATTTCTCATTCTAAGTACAAAGAAAAAAGTTTTAGTATGTTAATAAAGATTGAAGTTTTAGCGTAGAAGTAAAGATAGAATGACAAACATTGTATGTGAAATAAGAAAAGCCCATGCCTTCAACAGCTTATGTGCTCCTCAAATTTAAGCAAAAGTACTTGTCAACCAGAAATGATTTGAGGTTGAAACAAGATTAAAAGAGCCAGATTAAAGAAAGGGATATATGAAATATAGTCAACTTTTAAATCATTGCTTGTCTTTTAGAAGACTGCTTTGTGGTTTGTTTGATGCCATCGTTAGCTCACAAGAAACTCGTTTTTAGTCACTTATACTAGCCTAAAAGAGCCTCCTTTAAAATACGTTCCTTTACTGGTGGTGCATGTTTTTCCCATTAAGATCTTAATGAAACCTCAAATTAAGGCAGCAAAATGAATATAAATTTGACAACTTCTTCCATGTTGTTTATAAGAGCTTCTTTGTTTTAAGAGTTTTTACTATTTTTTCATGCTATTTAGCATTCAACCTGAGAATGTTTTTATTTACTGTTTGAAATAAAACATTATGCTAAATAAAGTTATTTATTTCATCAGGGTTATAGGACTTCCAATATAGGATAATATTTGTATTTTGGAAGAATATGAAAATTTTATAGTTCCTCTTAAAATGTTATGTTTCATACAAATTTTTTTTATAGATTTTCATTTGAAACATTTATATTTAGCTAAGATTTTGCTTTTATTTGATCACAGTTTCTACTAATTCTTCATTCTTTGATAAACTGTTTTAATTATTTAAATTCAGGCAGTTTCAGATGAGTCAGTTTCTAATAATATCTTTTCCTTTGACAACCAAATAAGCTTGTTGGAAAGTTAACTATGCAGACCATCTTCGACACTTTAGCCATTTTCTACATTCTGGAGATTATGTATTCTCTAGGATTTATGAATTTAAATAATGGCATAAAATGATGTAAGAATCACACACATGATACAGTTTTTAATGCAGAAATTTTAAGAGAAATAGCCATTGTGAAATTTTAAAAATGAATTTTGCTTTCAATATTACAAATAAGTAACAAGTTTTTATCGAGCTCCTAGTCAGCATGTAGTATCATGTTTAAACTATTGCTATTTTTGATTTTCTTAGCAAAAGAAGAAATATATGCACAACAGTGTAGACAAGAGGTAGTCCATTTGACTATATCTTTGTAGTGTATAAGGTTAATTTTAAAGAAGAGTTAAAACTTACATGTCAAATTATGTTTAAAGTTTTAATTAGCACCGAGTCTTCAATCTGTTTATAAATAGCTAATTTAAATTAATCTTGTTATTCTGAGAATATTGAAAAAAATAATATAATTTCCTTTTTAGAAGCAAAGACTTAAATGGAGAGGAGAATCTTATCTGGCAGGTTTACAGAAATCTCATATCTTTAAGAATAATTAGTGATAGAATAATTTTAGATATATTATCAATATCTTTTTTAAAAATAAATACTTTCATTTTCCCTCTTAGTTTTTATTTTAGAATACACAGTTGAGAATGAGAGAAAACTGCTGAATTCCTTTTGAAAGCCCAGTCATAGTGAGGAGCATAAAGAAAAGTTTTTCTTCCTTAACACAAAGACGTAATACCACTTGTAATTCTTACATCAATATTGTGTCTAAGATTTAAACTGAAATATTGACTGTACCCTTATGTTTTAGAGAAGGAAAGAAAACGGTGCTTCTATCTCAGTTTAGCTCTTTTCCTTGCTTGTGTCCTAAACAAGGCACTGGACCTCATTGTTGCTTTTCATGCCATCCACAGATTCACCACTTGTATCCTATTTTATAGAACATAGTAAAATTATCCAGATAGACATAATTTTTCTATAATTTTAAAGCCGATATCGTTAGAGTTTTGCTTTTTTTTTTTTTTTTTTT
>NW_020174560.1:6593802-6646358 GCF_003031525.2 Neophocaena asiaeorientalis asiaeorientalis | reverse complement strand
GTTTTTTTTTTTTTTTTTTTTTTTTTTTCTGTTCGCAGTAGAGTGTGGAGAAAAAAAAACAGGCAAGAGAAATTCAATATGTTTCTCTGACTGAATTATATAATACAGAAAAAGCCAATGGGTAACTTCAATAGTCTTCGTAAATATTTTTAAAGATGTCATCATGTTAATGTCCATAGAACATCTGATGGCATTAAAAATGATTCTCATTCTATGGTTAGATGGTTAGGTCTCCCAGAAGAAATGACAAAATGTTAAACTCCTCAGTTTTAATTCAGCACCTTATTTGTTGTTGTTTTTTTCATTGTACATTAATTTTACTTTTGATTATGTTGTGTCTTGTATCAAGTTTAGTAAATGTGATGTTTTCTGATGTGGTGAAGGTTGAATTCATTCCATAGTTCTTTATGTTTTGCTCACAAGTTAAGGCAAATTTTTCTTTTAATTTTTGAACATGGGATTATTTATGGCTCAGGAGGGTAAAGAGCAGGAGTTCTCAGTGGAAAGGAGTCCACCAGCACTATCAGTATGTTTTGTACTCATTTATAACCACAACACAATTGAATTTCTGGACCCCCATATACATTGAAAATTTTTATTTTTTATATCAATTATTAATTTAATAAATTAATAAACACCCAGAGGTATTCGTTTATACTTGCAAATGTCTTGTAATAGGATTTATTGTCTCTTTCAGAGGATAAAGGGAGATATTGAGAGGAAGAAAGAAAAAAAGGCTAGTACTGGAATGCTTTCCTAAAATGGTTGGGTCACCAGTCTATAAGTGAGCATGATTTGCAAGGCTAGCACTTTTCTCTTTTGTTCCTTTCACGTATGTATCATTTTTCAATGTTTTATCTTTCTGCCGACAAAAGGTGATTTTGCAATAGAAATATTCTGGGTCATTGTGGAAAAAGTTCAATTCTGCTTCCACCCAACATTCCTGGTCTTGGTCTTTTAAAATTTTAGAATAAAGGGCAAATTGAATCAATGTTAAATTTTCTCCCTTTGGGTATTTTGTATAGAAAATACTTTAATAATAATAATCTTTTCTTTAGATTATTTCTCCTTTTTATTTTTCTGAAAATCTTGTATACATAAGCACATATTTTAAATTTCTATTTTGCTTAAATACCACAGTCATTCCAAAGGTAGGTTGATGATAGAAATAACTTGTTATGAATATGTTCACCAAATATGCTAAATACCCAATACACAGCACTGTGTCATGCAGGAGGTAGCAAGTTATTTTCAGGGATAAAAACCTTTTAATTACTTATTAAACACAAACTTGTACTAATGTGATTTATGAAGGCCCTATCAGAAGAACAAGAAGAAATAATGAAGTATAAGAATAAAAGTGAACATTTTTTCATAATTTTAAGAATACTTTTAACCTAAGATACTTATTCTCTGCAGGAGATAATGAGTTTATGTAACTTGATACTGTGTTGGTGCTTTTTAGTTGTGTGTTCAGAAGCTGAGTTATGTATAACATTAAAGAAGCCTAAAAGACTTTAGCTTTTGACATTAACTGATTAGACTGTAAGCTAATAAACATACAAAATATATATATTTGCTTGGCTAAAGACTAAATTGATTTTTATATTACAAAGGTAGCTAAGTGGCCCAGTAGCAACTTTTTAAATCTATTTAGGATGCATTCCGTAGATGCACCATAGACTCTCTTAAGAAGTGGCATGCTACTTGTTTTCTGTCTTGTTGCTTACCACATGATTTAAAAACAAAAACAAAAATAGCATTCATTAATTTGCAAAGAACTTTGAACTTGTACATTTTGTGGGATCATTGTTGCTTGATGGTGATTCTAGTAAAAACATAGTCACACAGTTGAAACACCTTTCAAAAAATTTTGGAATGTTTTTTTCCTCTCTCCTCTGCCTTCCAGCCTCCAAAAACTGACCAATGGAAGTTAAAAGATGCTAGTTACAGGAACTTACAGCATTTCAGTGATGGAAATAAAGGCTTTGAAGGAAAATTTACATTCTAAGGTAGTACAACAGAGAGCATCATAACCAGAAAGAACAATTCTGGTGCCAGTTACCCAGAAACCAAGGGAAGGTGCTTGTTTGTTCAGGTGTAGGTGGAGGGGAGTCTTCTGTTGGTTTTGCAAAGGTTATTGCAGCTGTGGCAAATGCAGCAAGGAAAACGTGAAATTGTTGGTAGAAACAGATGCATTTTCTTACAGAAACTTAAAAATAAAAAAACTGTCATTTTATTCCCTATCAGTGGAAGTCTGACTGTGACTAGTGTTGGTGATTTAGGCATGGATGTGATTTTTATGGGTAATAACTTGTTGTGTTTAAGAAATGTTAATGATGGAAAGAAGAGGCCTTTGCATATACGGCAATGTGCATTACATGAATTTGGTCAAAGGCAGAGAGACCAAGCAGAGTGGTTTCTGATCCAGACTTTTTGCTTTCCCTACAAGGAAGGCATCAAAACAGAAGGCTCAGGAAATAAAATATGTGAGAGACTATTTCAGGTGTCATAACACCTGGAAAATGAGATTGCCAAAGTGAAGTCTGATTTTTTGAAAATTAGTTGAAGGCTGTGTGCTATACAGGAGATAGCGTTGAGTTCTGTGATATGGGAATTCACAGCGCTTTCTACACGTTACCTAATACAGTGGTTCTTAAACCTGAACGTGTGCCAGAATCTCCTGGAGGGCTATTAAAAACACAGATTGTCATGCCCCACCTCCAGAGCGGGGTGTGGCCTGATGAATATTTGCATGTCTAAGAGGTTCTCAGTGCTACTAGCCAGGGACCACACTTTGAGAACAAATAAAATGCTGTAAAGCTTAAAATAACCCTAAGAGGTAGGCATTGCTGTCTTTCTGTTTTATATATTTTATATATTAGTTGTCTGAGCACTGAGAGGTTAAATAACCTAATCAAAATCCACACAGGTAAAAAAGTGGCAGCACTGGGATTCGGATTTTTCCACCTGGCTCCAAAACCCAGTCTTTCTCTGTCTAACCGTACTTCATTAAAAGATAAAGAGATAAAGGATAGTGAGCAAACGAAGGTAGAAATAATGTTGTTTGACATTGGAGACTGACTAGCAGCGGCGAAACATTATTCTTGTGCTCCGACTGGGCTGTGATCTCGACCAGTGTACAGTGGGGTTATTTCCTGGTCTACGAGTCAGAGACAATAATACACCATTTCTCTAAGGTGCCTGACAAAATTGCTAAGGAACTTTGGGGCAGTCTTTGACAAATTGGGAGAGAAGAGAGATATAGGATTTGCAAGAATATGAAAGGTTGATATCAGAAGTCAATGGTATTAGAAGCTGAAAGCTGATTTGGGGTAAACAAAGAGGACAGCAAGTACTTTTTTATGGTAGTTATGTGAAGTATCAGGAGTTACTTAATGTGTCTCCAAACATAGGAGAAGCAGAATAAAAATTGACCTATCATCTTCACAAATCCACAAAGAAAAAATAAACAAG
The DNA here is from genome assembly GCF_003031525.2 of Neophocaena asiaeorientalis asiaeorientalis. Classification (NCBI taxonomy): domain Eukaryota; kingdom Metazoa; phylum Chordata; class Mammalia; order Artiodactyla; family Phocoenidae; genus Neophocaena; species Neophocaena asiaeorientalis. The sequence goes on along the minus strand of NW_020174560.1, from coordinate 6,642,881 downwards.
AAATAGGAAGATCAGTGACTGTAATCGCCCTAGATCTTTAGGTCTACTCCCCAGACATTGTCTAACCATACATATATGTCTGAGAGCATTGTCAGGATTCCATTCTGTATCATCTCGTGTTTTCATACATGCTGTCTCCATTCAACTGTATTGTCAGTCCCACATTTTACATATTGAAGTGAACTGATAAACTATTCTATTATTATGAGATGTTTTTGCTGGTTCTACTGTTCCACTTTGAAATATCCAGGGAAATGTTATCTATCTCAAATGGGTTGACTTGGATTTTGCCAGCACATTCTTCAAAAAGAAGCTAATTTTTCTTGGTCTAAGTTGCTATTCTGATAATACTCTGGAGCTTTGAACTAGTTTTACTTTTACTGCAGATCACAGTCTCACAACCACCAGTTATACTTACAGTAAAATGCATGTCCACATGGGAGCGTTTGAATACTTAGGGGCAGATTTTAAGGGAAATATGTCATTTTATCAAGGACCATGATTTTATCATGGTAATTTTTCTTTTTTTACTATCATTTTATTTTTTAAGCAAAGTTAAGCCACCACCACCACAAATTTCACCCAGCAAATCAATGGGCGGAGAATTTTGCGTGGCTGCGACGTTTGGGACATCCCGATCGTGGTTTGCAAATAATGCAGGTCTGAAAAGAGAAAAAGGTATGTATTTTTATTGAAGTTAAACTTGCCATTTGTAATTTTTGTTTCTTGAGGAAAATTCAGAGCAGTTCTCTTTGAATAATCTTGAGCCCAACAATAGAAAAAAATTTTCCCACTCAGTTAGCATGTCTCTCCTCAACTATTCAAGTCTCAAGAAGACAGGCTATCCTCTCACTGTAAATGTGGAATAAATTGCCCACTGAGTGTTTTTATTTTGTTTTGCTGGTGACAATATACAGGTGTTCTCAGTGCTGTCAATTCCATACCATTATATGTAGCTTTTACATTTTTCTCAAACTAATTTCATGCCATTGTCTATAAAGTGTGGAGAGGAAAAACGTTGTTATCCCTATTTTAGAGATGAAGAATTTGAGATCAGTAAGTTTAAATAATTTAGCTAAGATCACTAGTTAGTAGGTTATGGTATCAGAGTTTGAACCCAGGTTTTCTAATGCTAAATCTGTCCTTAAAAAATAATCTGCAACAGCTCTGCCATGTTATAAATTAAAAGATAAAAACAGGCTCCCGCTCAGAAATAAGAATCATCTTTTATGGTGACCGTTGTCCCTTTGAACTTACATAGTGTTGTTGTTGTTGTTTTTTAAATCTCTCCTTTGACCACCAGAGTCAACTTATATAATTACTCTTTTAGTATGTGATTCCTCATTGTTTCTGTTTAGAAAAGAGTGCCTGCATTCGTGGACCAAGTGTTTAATTTTGAGTGTTAAAAATTTCCTCTTATTATTGTGATACTATTAAAGTAGGTCAGAAACCGAGTTGTTAGTGAGGCACTTTTCTGACAGGTTCCACAGGCTGTATTGTTCTTGGCAAAATGGCTCTCCCTTACGCTTAATACTGGCAGTCAGACGTCAGCCCTTTCCCTTGTTATCGCCTTTCAGTGGCCCTTTCCTTGGAAATAGGATCCCAGGCACAGCAGGCTCTTTACCTAAGTGGGAGAGGATACAGTAAAGTATGCAAGCCTTCCATTTTCTTATCCCATCTTTATTTTTTTGTTACCTCCTCAGCTTTAATGATGCTATCGAAATGACTTTTTGTTACTAGTTAAAACCCTCTGTGAAGCTCGATTTCAAATGCTTCTCGCTTCTGTTCTAATTACCCTTTTAACTTGCTACCCCTTTATGTCCCACTACTGGTCATTAGCCATTTTCTCAAAGCAGCTGTAATCCAGTCCTCTGGCATAGAGATAAGGTAACCCACCCAGCATTCATGAGGGATTTTATATGCTCCTAAGTTTACTGTAAAACCCAAGATAGAGGACTAAACCTGGTTTGGTAGTGAGGACATGTGTACTCCTTATAAAGTCATTTGATTAGATCCATATTCAGCACCTGACCTCAAACTATGACTGGTCTTCATTTGCCGTGGGAGGAAAGAAGGAAGAGGATTGAGAGGAAAGAAGGACAAGGATTTGGGGGAGGAGGACGTGTGTGTGTTTTTCATTTGTCTGTTTGTTTTAATCCAGAAATTTAAAGGAGGAAGTTTTCTGAGAGAGTAGATGAGAAGTTAGGCTGATTTAGGCAAAGGGTCTCTCCTGCAGTTGAGTTGGTGCATCCAGTGTAACTAAATCTTAGTCCATACAGGGTTCCTTTTCTGTCAGTCCTTCCCTGTCCCACCTGATACCGTTCATTTTTCGTAATGTGGGACAAATTACTACGCTGCAGGCAAATACAAAAGACTATATAATATTGTTTGAGCATACTAGAATTTTGAGTATATTTATGTCATTCTTGAAATTAATTGCTTAAATTTAAAAATATTTTGATAGCATAGAACTTTTCATATTTGTTAGCATCTACTTATAAGAGACAATTTTTAGGCAAGGAGCAGGCACCATGTGAAAAAGTTCCTGCCTTCTTATTTTCTCTCAGCAACCTCAGGAACGGACTGAAGGGTCAATAACTTGTAAAAATGATGCTGTGCTCCTTTTATGCCAATATCACATATCCAGGATCTGTTTTCCTGTTTTGTAGATCAGTCCAAACAAGTTGTAGTTGAATCCCTCTACATTATTAGCTGCTACGGGAACTTAGTGGAGCACATGATGGAGCCACGACCGCTTAGCACTGCACCCAAGATCAGCGATGACACCCCACTGGAAATGATGACATCTCCCCGAGCCAGCTGGACTCTGGTTAGGTAGTATCTCTTTTTGTTTTTTTGTTTTTTGGGGTTTTTTTAACAGCTTTGTTGAGATATAAAATATTAAAAGTGTACAATTTGGTAAGGTTTGACGACGTATGTATACAGCTGTGAAATCATCCCCATAAGTAACATTATATATATATCCATCACCTCAAATGTTTTCTTATGCCTCTTTCTAATCTCTCACCTGCCCCCCTTTATCCCTTCTTAACCCACTGAGCCCCAGGCAACCACTGGTCTGTTCTCTGTCACTATAGATCAGTTTATAATTTCTAGAATTTTATATAAATGGAATCAGAGTGTATAGTCTTTTTGTCTTTTTTCTCCCAGCAAAATTATTTTGATTTATCCCTGTTGTGTTTTTTTATAATTCATTCCTTTTCTAATTGAGATATAATTTACATGTAATACATATAATACAATTCACCCACTTAAAGTGAATTTTCACTAGGTCGTGCATCCATCACCACAATCAATTTTCATCACCCCCCAAAGAAATCCTGTACCCATTAGCAGTCATCCCCTCCCCGCCCCCATTTTCCTTCAACTCTTCAGCCCTAGGCAACCACCAGTTTATCTCCCGTCTCTGGATTTGCCTACTCTGGACATCTCATATAATTGGAATCATGCAAAATGTGACCTGTTGCATCTGATTTCCTTTACTTAGTATAATGTTTTTAAGGTCCATCCATGTTGCAGCATGTAGCAGAACTTCATTCCTTTTTTATGGCCAAATAATATTCCATTGCATGGATATACCACATTTTGTTTATCCATTCATCAGTTGATGGGCATTTTCACAGTTTAGTTGTCATGAATTATGCTCCTGAGAATATTCATGTACAGATTTTTGTGTGGTCCTATGTATTCAGTTGTCTTTGGTGTATACCTTGGAGAAGACCTCCCTTTGAACTTCTTTCTCCTCGCATCTTTGAGTTACCTTTTCTAGGACTTGTTTTTTTTTCCTATCCCACATAAAGAGCTTTAGTGCTTCCCCTATTTCCAGTCTCATACTCACTGCAAGTAGAAAGTACATTGAGATAGCCATTATGGGGAATGGAAACTAATATAAATATATTGGAAGGTTTCCTTTAAAGTGATTCCCCAAGATATAATGGCTTATCACTATAAAAATGTTTATTAACAATTAGAGTCCTTCTCAAAAGAACATAATCATTAGAACCTTTGTAATCTAGTATAAAGATGGAGAAATAAGATCTAGGATAAAATCCGTTCAATATAGTGTACAATAGTATAGGAGGACCTATAGGACCAAAAAATTGGTCCTGACATGTATGGAAGGAAACAGACAAAAATGGATATGAAAATGATCTCTCTCCTTATGACATTTTAAAATATTCTTATATTGATTTTTGGAGGCTCTACCATTCTTTACTAGTACTTTACTGCACTGAATTGATCTGAACAATATCTTATTTATCAAGCTTTTAGGAATGGGCAGATATAATTAAAATTACTGCACCATCATTGAAATAAGTGCCTTATTTTGGCATTCAGATGCTAATCAGGTCTTTCATAAGCCAACCATTAACTGCGTTTTTTTAAGCCATTTTTATCTGCTTTTATTTTATTTTAAAATGTATACATATTCTAAGAATAGAGAGCTCTAACAAGTGTCAGAAATTAGGTAAAAATTAGTTGTGACATTTGAATTCCACACTTCCTCTCTGTTCAATGTTTTGAATGTCTTGTCTATCGTATTGAAGGGTCGTCTGCTTTAAACTAATATTGGCTGTATGTAATTTGTATGACTCACTGCCACCTTTTATTCTTTCTAAGCAGATGGCCTTGTGTTTCAGGTTTCAGCACTCCAACAAGTTCATTTTAATGATTACAAAGATAGTGTGAGTTTATATCAATGTCTGTAAGTGGTGACAGTGATGGTGATTTACATCCCATCTATTAAGCCTGAATATTAATATTCTTCTGCTGTTTCCTTAGAACTCCTCAATGGAATGAATTGCAACCACCATTTAATGCAAACCACCCTCTGCTCCTCGCTGCAGATGCAGTACAGTATTATCAGTTTCTGCTTGCTGGCCGTGAGTAGTTCTCATTTTTTTTCCTTCCATAGAGTATTTTGAGCTTTCATTTTAAAATGCTGACTTTTAATGTGACCGTGCATATTACCACTGGTCCATAGGCCAGAGGCCATAAGTAATCAGACTGAGGCAAGTAAGATGTTTAATACAAATGTATACCATAAGCTTTAGCACACATTAAGTATGCCTCTAGCTATTCACATTCCCTGGCCATGAGGTATCTGGTGGGCTCAAAATTTCTTTTAAAAAATGAGGATACTAGGATATAATAAAGTTTCATGAAATTGGAATTTATTTCTGACATGAAAAAAGTTAAGCACTTTTCATTGTGAAAATTATATCAGCAGGCTTTTCGCTTTGTGGAATTTTACTTGCAATAATGAAGTAGTGATTCCAGCTCCATCAGGATTTTGTTTGTTTACTTTTATACCTAAGCCCTAACATTTGTAGAGATTGATCTCGATTCTTTTTTTACTTAAGGAGAAAAAATGTAGATTGAACTAGAAACAGCCTTCTTTGTAGGTGAGGCTTGAAAAGATAATTTAATATTTATTATCCAGTTTATGGTCATAGAATTAAAAATTCTTTACAGTTATAATTCAATTTTGTAGAATTCACTGGATCCTTAATTTTACTTGATGGCTCTGAGTACTGCATGTTTTTAAGAAACTTTCTAAAAATCAACAGACATGTTTTTAATGGAGTTTTGTTGAATCAGACTTCATTTCTTGCCTAGCTGTATTATGCAGCATGAAGTAAAATATTTGTGAAACAATTTTATTTTATGTTTATAGTGTGTTATATGTTATACCGGAAACAGAAAGTGTATTGACTTTGCTCTAAAGTTACGAAACTCTATAATTGTAACAAATAGTTGGCAGTCTCATTCTCTTGTATAATAGAACTCACTGATTCTTCTTCATGTATTTATTGAGTGACTTCTATGTGTCAGGAACGTGTGGTTTAAATGAGAATAGTATGTTGCTTCTGTCCTCAATGAATTCAGTATCTAATTCAGGAGACAGGTGTTAAAAGATAAAAGGAAATGAGGCAGGTGCATCAGTGAAGGGTTATACATTGAATTATGAGGGCAGTGACTTAAGTTGCCAAAGCTTTCACAGAGGGATAATAGGGAAGTGGTTTTCTGGTTCCAAGAAGCAGAGTACATAAAAGTTGTTAGGGTCTAGGTCATCTAAGCATATATTTAACTCTATCATATGACTTGGAAAATACATGACATTTATGTAATATCAATGTTCACGAGAACAGTTCCCCCTACTTCTCAATAGGGGTGAAAATAACTAATTGTTGGATTAAGTGTAGGTAACTTTTTCAGAATTAATATTGGTTTTCTTTGTTTAGTTATTTTGATAGGTCTGCTCAGTAGACAAACAGTAGCAAGTCCCAGATATGTGAGAAAAAAATATGGGGGGAAAATAATAAAAAAGCAACTGTCTCTATTCCTTAATTTTTTTGCTCCAGTGAATTAAGCTGATGGATATGACTTTATTTTAGCAGCTCTACTTGCACGGTTGAAGAACCGCCACTGTAGGCAGTAGCAAGCCATCAGTTGTTTTCAAGCATTGGAACGGCACCATCAGAACTGCATCTTAGAAAGATCACCCTGGCAGTGTTGTAATAAGAGGTTCAGTGGGGGTGGTGGGGGGAGTGGAGTCACAGTGATTCTGGAGCAAGATGAGAGGGCTTTAGTTAAGGCTGTTTACAGAGAAGACAGGACAAACCTGTGAGATGTTGCACAGTTGGACCAGAACAGAATTAGACAATTTGAAAGAAAGGTAGTCACTGATGATTCTATGGTTTCTAAATAAAATACATAATATAATGCATTTTATGTGAGACCTTTTGAATTCCCGATGGACTAGCATTGGGATAAGGATGAAAAGGCCTAGTTTCCAGTTCTAGACCACCTCTCAATAACTTGGAAAATATAAAGTATCAGTAATGATACTTGCTCTTACGAAGGTGTTACTATGGTCAGTGAAGTGATGCTAAAGTCCTTTAAAAACTTTAAAATAATCTATACATTTAAGCATCATTCTGAACCTTTATTTCTTATCTCAGAAGTGCATATTTTCAAATAATAGACTTCAGGGACTTAACAATGGAATCCCTATTCTGAATATGTGATTTTGACGATGTTGCCAGATCTGTGATCTAAGTGATAGACTTAATATGTCTGTCACATATCTAACTGACATAATTATTATGTTTCCTCTTATCTAGTGAAATGTTAGTATAGATATAATTTAATAAGTTAAAAACTACCTAAGAGGCAGGTAATTCTGTAATAATTATTATATTGCTTTACATTGACAGTAGAGACACAGATTTAGCCTGGATTTTTAAAGTCATGTTTTCAACATAAAGAAAGGCTATATGGGGCTTCCCTGGTGGCACAGTGGTTGAGAGTCCGCCAGCCGATGCAGGGGACCCAGGTTTGTGCCCTGGTCCGGGAAGATCCCACATGCCGCAGAGCAGCTAGGCCCGTGAGCCATGGCCACTGAGCCTGCGCGTCCAGAGCCTGTGCTCCGCAATGGGAGAGGCCACAGCAGTGAGAGCCCCATGTACCACAAAAAAAAAAAAAAAAAAAAAAGAAAAAAAGAAAGGCTATTTGATTGAGAGTCCTCAACAAGATAGTATATTTCATGACTGAAGCAATTAAATATGCAAAAGATGGGCATCTGCATCAGAGGAGTAAGAGCTGAAATATAATTGGTAAAAGCAATGCTGGAGCCAGTTTAGAGAGAATGCCTTTGCCTACCCATCTGTTGAGCCCTCTCTGTAAGTTAGAGCCTCGTTAAGAAAACTTTCTTATTACCTTCTTGCTTGACTTTCTCTCCGGTTTCCCTTACTGAAGCCATTTGAAAAGATGACGTGTATACTGTACCTGGTGGCAGGAAGTTTTTGTTTTATTCAACCATATTGAAAATCACTTCTTACTTCCCAACCTGCAAACTGTTGATAAATATATTACTGAAGGTATTTTCAAATATAACCATTTGGAGTAAAACTGTAATGCAAACTTCACAAACGTTGTCAGTATTTTCTTTGGTTGTATCTGGATCTGTGGATCAAGTGAAGCAGACTTGTACAAACTCCGGAAATTATAATAATAGTGGACAAAGAATGATGTAAATGGAAATGTGAAAGAGACTTTGTCTCAGGGAGAGGAGAGTAGGAGAGCAGGATGTTTAGCAAGGAATCCCCACTCCCCTTTCAGCCCTGTAATCATAATAAATACACCACTAGTTGTAAACAAAGTTCTGCATATGTGGCAAAAGGGTGACTGGTGGTAAGGGAAAGGGAAACCTGCCTGAACGCTAAAGACTTCTTACCTTAATTTAGTGAAGTAAGTTAAAACTCCAAATTTTGTATTAACTGTAGTCACACTTCCTACCCATATTAAATGAATGGAATGATACAAAATTGAGCAATTTGGGTGTATCATAAATTGACTCATAGTAGCCTGCTCCTTACAAGAGCTCCTCACTATGGAGGTAGAAATCACTCCTTTGTCATTAGGAGGATAAGCCATAAGAAACTGCTGTTTAGAATAAGCAAAAAACGTCATATGGTTTGAGATGTGTGCAAAGTGGATATGCAGATGGTAATCTAATCTTGCTATATAGCTCAGTAAAGGTAAAAGTCAAGAATCTAATATAAAAAAAAAGTTTTGCCTGGGTCGAAATCTTGGGAATTGTTTATAAAAAGATTATAGTAGTGGTGATTAGTGATTTTTGTGCTAACGGTATTTTTTCTTCCTTCTGAAAAAAAAAAACGCATGCTATAGTTACCTTTTCTAAAATAGGCTTTTTATTTCAGTGTATTTCTTTGCCCAAAACAAAGGTAAACATTAGACGAGACTAACAAATATCAACCAGCTTTGAATGTGATCTAGAGTAGACAATGCTTTTTCTTTAGTCTGCTTCAGAGCTTCCCAAATTGTAAATTAGAAACAGGGCTTACTTGGGAACGTTTTATTTAGGGCAAAAATAATGTTTCCTCCTTTTCTTTCAGGTAATTTGGCAGCAGCAGTATTTTTTAAGTTGCTGACATTAACTAGCTTTGTTGGGGGTAGGTCAGACTTTGAACTTCCAAGATAATCCATGGGTTTGTGAGAAGTTCCTCCCTAAGCTTACTGAATTTTCTTTGTTAAATGGTAACAAAGGATCACTCAACAGAAATATAGCTTTGATACACAATAGAAAGGTGACTGGGATCCATAGAACCCCCTCCCAGTGTTTTATTGGGGATATAATTGTTTTTCTCTACTTATAAAGGCATTATAGGAAAGGTGGGGAAAGCCTTTGACACTAGATGGAAGGGAATGAAGAACACTGAAAGTGGTTAAAGCATATATGTGGGTTTTTGTTAATTATTTAACTCTCTTTCAAATATAATTCACTGTTAACACAAAAATAGTATCAATGTATTGTGGTCTTTAAAACACATACATACGTGTGTGTGTGTGTGTCTGTGTGAGACAACAGTAGCATAAAGGCCAGGAGTGTGGGAAATGGAACTATACTATTGTAAGTTTTTATAGTATATGTGACTTCAGCATCATTTGAAGGTTGTTAAAGATGTATATAATGAAATTTTAAAAAACCTAAGTGCTCAAAAAGGAAATAAAATGTTAACAAATAAGCAAGTTGATGTAACCCTAAGCATGCCAGTGCTCACATTAGTTATAAATTAGTCTAAACATCTAAACAAGTCATGGATCAAAAAATAAACCCCAGCTATACGCTGCTTAGGAGAAACCCTTTTTTTTTTTTTTTTGCAGTACGCAGGCCTCTCACTGTTGTGGCCTCTCCCGTTGTGGAGCACAGGCTCCAGATGCGCAGGCTCAGTGGCCATGGCTCACGGGCCCAGCCGCTCCGCAGCATGTGGGATCTTCCCGGACCGGGGTACGAACCTGTGTCCCCTGCATCGGCAGGCAGACTCTCAACCACTGCGCCACCAGGGAAGCCCCCACTTTTTTTTAATCAGCATTTTTTTTTTAATCCTTTATTTTAATATTTAATCACAGTTTCCAGGCTGTGTTGCTTGGTTTATGCTGTCTTTTTATGAACATACTTTTTTTTTTGTTTTTGCGGTACGCGGGCCTCTCACTGTTGTGTCCTCTCCCGTCGCGGAGCACAGGCTCCGGACGCGCAGGCTCAGCAGCCATGGCTCACGGGCCCAGCCGCTCCGTGGCATGTGGGATCCTCCCGGACCGGGGCACGAACCCGTGTCCCCTGCATCGGCAGGCGGACTCTCAACCACTGCGCCACCAGGGAAGCCCCAATCAGCATTTTTTAATTGAAGTATAGTTGACTTAAAATGTTGTGTTAATTTCTGCTGTACAGCAAAGTGATTAAGTTATATGTTCTTTTCCTTTATGGTTTATCAAAGGATATGGAATATAGTTCTCTGTGCTCTACAGTAGGACCTTGTTGTTTATCCGTTCTATATCTAAAAGCTTATATCTGCTAACCCCAACCTCCTCCCCCTTGGCAACCACCAGTCTGGAGAAACCCACTTTAAACCCTCGCTTGCTACATTAATATAAGACTAAGTAGAACACTCCACCCAACAACAGTAGAACGTACATTCTTTTCAAGTGCACAGGGAACGTTGACAAATAGAGACCTTCTTCTGGGCCATAAAACAAGTCTCAATAAGTTTAAAAGCTTTCAAGTTATACAAAGTATGTATATTCTCTGACCACAGTGGAATTAAATAAGAAATGATTAACAGGTCTCTGGGAAATCTACAAATATTTGGAAACTAAACAATACACTTCTACATGATACATGGTTCACAGGAAAAGTCAAAAGGGAAATTAGGATTATTTTTAGCTGAATGAAAATGAAAACAGAACACATCCCTATCTTAGACTACTATTCAGGGAAAAAAATAGTAGATTGAAGTATAAATACATGCAACAAGTTGGATGATTCTTAAGAACATCATGCGGAGAGACAGAGTACGACAGAGAGTTTTGAATATGACCATAAAGGGTTTGGTAGATCTTTATGGTGATGGAACCGTTCTGTATCTTGATTACTATTTTATCAAATTCTTATGAATCTGTAATTCTTTCAAAATAAAAACTTCATAGAAAAATGAAACATTTGTGGGATGGCATTAAATTACTACTCAAGGTGAAATTTATAGGACTAAATGCCCATGTTATAAGATGAAATCAGTGACTCAGCTTTCACATTCAGAAACTAGTAAAGTAGAGCGAATTAAAGCACAAAAAAGGAAATAATAAAGATGAGTGAAATCAAGGAAATAGAAAACATAAAAACAATAGAAATAATGTAGAAAAATAGGAAAAAGTATTTAAACCATAACGTTGTGGTGTGGTTTTCTTCTGCTTGGAGTCTGTGAGATTCTTCAATCTGTGAAGTTTTAATTTTCATCAGATTTGAAAATTTTAATACAGTTACATCTTCACATTTTTTTCTGTCACTCTGCTTCTCTCCTTTTGTGACTCAAATTATATGTCTGTTGACAACTTGATATTTTCCCAGCTCACTGATTCTTTGTTCAGTTAAAAAATTCTCTTTCCTTCACTCTGTTTGATTGTGTATAGTTTGCATTTCTATGTATTTATATATATTGTCTTCTGCTGTCTAATCTGCTGTTTTATTCAACACATTCTTCATTCCAGATACCATATTTTTCATCTATAAGTTCCATTTGGATGTTCTTTTATATCTTTCATTTCTTTCCACATCACGTACCTGTTTGAACATACGAGGCATATATTTTGTAATTGTTGTTTTAGAGTCCTTGTGTGCTAATTCTTTTCACCCTGGTATTGCTTGGGGTTTTTTTCTATTGATTGATTTTTCTTCTTGGTGTGCTTTCCTGCTTCTTTATGTGCCTAATGATTTTTGATAGGATGCTGGGCATTTTTGGTTTCATGTTGTTGAGTGGTGGATTATTCTGTTTTCCTAGGATGTAGTCAAATTACTTGGAAAAAATTTGATTCTTTCTTTGTTTATTTTTAAGCTTTGTTATGGAGGGTTCAAAATAACCTTTTGCTTAGGACTAATTTAATTATTTTAGGAGATAATGTAAATCTAATCTCTTTTATGTGGCCAGTAGTAGATATGGGTGACCCTAATTGTTTTTTACATTTCTTGTCCTTAAATCCTATGTATTATCTTGATATTACATTATACCAGTTCTGCTGCCTTTACTTTTGACTCATTACCTTCCCTAACATAAATAGAAATAAAAAACATGTATATGAGTATCTATAACACATTGTGATAAGTGCTTGTTAATAGCATGAATTAATTGGTGTAGAAAGGATGGTGAAGGATGAAGGAGGTACAGAGAATTCAAGCCATAGCTGCTGGGACAGAAATGACTTAGGAAACCATAATTTGAAAAGATACACGCACCCCAGTGTTCATTGAAGCACTATTTACAATAGCCAAGGCATGGAAGCAACCTAAATGTCCATCGAAAGAGGAATGGATAAAGAAGATGTGGTAATATATACAATGGAATATTATTCAACCATAAAAAAGAATGAAATAATGCCATTTGCAGCAACATGGATGTATCTAGAGATTGTCATACTGAGTGAAGTAAGTCACACAGAGAAAGAGAAATATCGTATATCGCTTATATGTGGAATCTAAAAAGAAGTGATACAAATGAACGTATTTATAAAGCAGAAATGGACTCACAGACTTAGAGAATGAACTTATGGTTACCAGGGGTGGGAGAGTAGAGGGAAGGGATAGTTAGGGAGTTTGGGATTGACATGTACACACAGTGTTATGTGGCAGCCTAGATGGGAGGGGAGTCTTGGGGAGACTGGATACATGTATATGTATGGCTGAGTCGCTTTGCTGTGCACCTGAAGCTATCACAACATTTTTAATTGGCTATATTCCAATATAAAATAAAAAGTTTAAAAAAGAGAAATTCAAAGAAGGAAGAAGTTAATTGTTAGTGGGATGGAGAGAAGTGGCTGAATTTCAGAGAAATCGAGCAAGTTGCCTCTGTAGGATTTGGGACTATATGAGGTTACTGAAGAAAAGTGAGGAGGAATGGATAACTAGCTTAACACTAGGTTATGCCATTCATTGAAACATTAAAGAAAAAATGTTGCCTAGAGTAGGAGAGAGAATTGCTGATTGCAGTGTTGCATCTGTTTTGGTGCATGCAGTATGTATCCTGGTGGTAATATTCAGTAGGTTCTTGGAAATAACTCAGAACCTTCCATGTGTGTATTTATAGATTTGAGCTCCTTTCTGAGATTGTTTGGATATATAATTAGTAATTGATGTAAGCTTTCTCTGAAATAATTTTATCCTAGAGAGAATTTAGAGAGGAGAGACGAGGTTCCATTATGGTACAGACAGCATAACATGTAAGAAGGCAATGTTAATCATTCTAAAAGCTCCACCTGAAACCTTACTTTTCAATAGCTGGGCTATCTATTGATATATCAGCTTTTTAAAAATGTTTTTGCTTTACTGATCACTTGGACTTTACTAGCACTTTTGTTTAAATCTGTATATATAATGAAGTAGATAATACCTAAAGCTAGTATTGAAATTTGTCTTACCCATAGAAGTATGAAAAACACAAGTAGGCAGCATATTTAAGGTTAGATTCTAGAGATCTTAATTCCCAACTAAATTTTGTGCTGCTGGCCTGCCGGCTGCAACTGTGAGAGTAAAAATAGGAAATATTTTTCCTTGTAATATAAAGTCACACTTTTAAGGGTTTAGAGTTGAAGACATTTTTAGCCTATTTTACTGTCTTGTTTCATTGGTTTTACAATACACTGGTGATCTATTTTGAACATACTGATACAAAAAGGAAGAAAAAAGTATTGCTCTCCTCTACCAGGGTCATTATCAGTACCCTGGCAAAGCAGTTAAATGTGCAGCAGTTTTCTGAGCTGCTCTCTTTGGAGTGTCACATTAGATTTAACCTAACATCCTGGATTGCATCGTTGTTGTGGTATGTACCAAGTATGGTGGAGGTACTCAACACTATTTCCTTGCATTGTCCATAATAAATATTTGCCCAAGATTGGGTAGGGTGGAAGGGGAAAGAAAGAAATGTTTTTCTCCTGTAAAGGAAACTTGTAATGTAGGACTTATTTATAGAGTATTTATAGTCCATTGTTGGTCATTGGGTGTGTCATACTGCTCTATCTAGGTCTGAATATCTGAGGTACTTAAGAAACCACTTCATATTGAGTTATATTTGATGGATTCTCTTATTTATAGTTAATTTTATCCACTGACATGTCCTTCCATAGAGAAATGATTTTAGTGAAATGAATGGTATTTTTCTTCAGGAGACTAGAAGTTTGAGACATACTGACCCTGAATTTAGCCATATATATGTTGTATAATTTGGGGAACATTATGAAATTGAATACATTGTCTTCCTCAATGAAAAAATATCATATAGTTAATCAAAAAGTTTAGATTAGAGTACCCTCTTTTCCTTCTTCTTTCCCTTTGTGTTTAATGGGATACATGCTTTTTATTGATACCCGTATCTTTACATAGATCTTCACACCTATGGAATAGTTCATTGGGTTTCTCTGTCATCGTTGATTTATTGTTGAGATGTTTCACCATCAAAAGTCCTCTCTTTTACAACATAATGACCTATACTCCATTCTGAAGTAAGTCTTGGCATTTCTGTCATTTGCTTTAGTATTTATCATTTGGAGAAATGATGTCAGACCACCTTCCTGTCATAATTGTTCTTAAAATTGAAATGAAACAAAAACGTTTTTATAGAGAGTTTTTTGGTACTTTTAAATATCTTGCTTACTTTATTTTACAGAACTGTGTGACATCACAACTTACTGTTCCTGTTGGTTGCTTTATTTTTATTTTTAATAAATTTATTTATTTTATTTATTTATTTTTGGCTGCATTGGGTCTCCGTTGCTGCGTGCAGGCTTTCTCTAGTTGTGGTGAATGGGGGCTGCTCTTCATTGTGGTGAGCGGGCTTCTCATTGCAGTGGCTTCTCTTGTTGCGGAGCACGGGCTCTAGGCATGTGGGCTTCAGTAGTTGTGGCTCGCAGTCTCAGTAGTTGTGGATCGCAAGCACTAGAGTACAGGCTCAGTAGTTGTGGCACACGGGCTTAGTTGCTCCGTGTCATGTGGGATCTTCCGGGACCATGTCCCCTGCATTGGCAGGCGGATTCTTAACCATTGTGCCACCGGGAAGCCCTGTAGGTTGCTTTATGACCTGCTTTTTTTTCAGGTACAGTTGACAGTATATTCTTCTCCGTTTATGCTATTAATATTCATTGCCATCAGATTGGCAGATTTGGCTGGGATAGAACATTGATTCTGATAGATTAAAGAAAAATAATCTATTGGTCATAAAGCCTCTAGTCCATGAGTACCTCTGCTTCTGCTGTCATTTACTCTAACCCACCAGAGTTTAAGGTTCTTATATTCAGATACTGATACCCCTGAATATGCATTTTGTTAGTTGAGTAGTGGGGATATAGGATGGAGGGTACAGGGATATCTGTTTGCCTTTTTCTCCAAAAATAAGGAACTGAAAGAATGGTCTGTGTCTGCTTACCTACAATAATGTAATGGGTTGATATTGGCAGGAGCTTGTGGTTTGATGTGCCATCACTTCCATCAGTAAGGTTAATTGCTAACAAATGACTAAATGGGAATTTAGGGGGAATGCTACAGCTGTCTGCTACGTTAGTGGTGATGGGAGTTCTGGCGCCATTTCAGGGTCACTATTTGTATCTGTCTATCAGAGTTAGAATACAGTTGTTTCTCTCAGTTTCAGCCTTCTCTATAGAATTTCTGTCAATTGTTTGACTCCATTAAGTGTGCAGAGGAAATAAAAGCCTGAATGACCAATCCACCAGGGGCTATGGATAGACCCTTTCATTGTCCATACTCAGAGCACTGCATTAGGTCTCATTATCCATTTATAATAAGCGACCTCTGCCCCCTGGGTCATTGAAAAATATTCAGTGTGCTCTTCTGACACATAGGGCACCTTTCTCAGCAGACACATCAAACAATGGGACGTCTGGTAGTCTGGAGGACTAGTGCACATGGCAGGTTTTTAAATACACAGCCTTGTGCCAAATCACTCTGACAATTTGCTCTTGCATGGTTCATAAATGTGCTAAGGAGAGCCTAATGTCTGGAAGATGAATGTAATGTTCCTTTCCTCTTTTCTTTCTTTCTTTTTCTTCTGTTTAAAACAAATTTTTTTTGCCATGTTTTTCAGTATTGTTTTCTAGAAAGGATTTGCCTTCATGTCTGCTTTTGCATTTCCTGATAGAGAAATATGGAAAGATTTGGACATAGTGAATGGATAGAGCCATCATCTTTGGAAAGTATTTGCGAAATACACCCATGGAGGTTATCTGTGGTACACTAAAAACCTATCTTCTGTTTCCCGCCATGCCCAAACTGGTAGTGATTAAATATCCCATTGAAAAGTTTGAGAAAGAACTTGATACTTCCTTGATCACTATAGTCCAGATTTCTTCTGTGATATAAATTTGGGCCACCTACTTGAAATCTCCGTGGTTCTCTCTCCAGCCCCCAGTGCATAGATAGACTTGGGGAAAAGATGGAGATAACATAGTGATTATCGGATGAAATATAAAGTAAGAAAACTGTCATGTCCGGAGCTTCGCACTGTGTAAGCTGAAGGTGGCCTTCTAAGAGTCTTGTCTAATGGTTACTAACTATGTGGCCTTAACAGTACAGTGCCCTGTTAAGTACTGCTAGGAGTCAGTCATTTACCTGAAGGATGTTGGGATAGGAAAATAAAAGATTGAGAACCACTTCTTCAGCAGTTCATATGAAGAAACATTAAGAATAGGGCAAAGTGTTTATAAGAGTACTTTTTAAGTTTAAGATGCATACATTTCATTGGTAAAGCCTTGTTCCTCTCTTGGAAGCTTACATACTTTGCATTTTCCGTGTCACATATATTGGCTTGATCAATTTATTTAAAATATATGAAACACACAGGCATTCAAAGAAAACCAGTATTACAATGAACTGGCAGCCACACCGTCCAGTAGATCCCAGGTGTCTAGTTCAGCAAAGCAGTTTTCCTATTAAATGATGTACTGTGGCATGCTCTCAGGTCCCGGGACACAGAGGTGTCACCTCCAAAGAATGACCGTTGAGTTCCAGCTCAGATTTTTCTCTCCAAACCAGTTATGGAAAACCATGTAGTTGTCAGAACTCTCTCCATGACAAGAATTAATATATTAACTGGATTATAGCACCATTTGACAAATTGCTTACTAAATACATCAAAATTGATTGGACATTCTGTATTTGAATTGACAAATGGCTGCATTAGGAGAACGAGGGAAATCCATTAATTATAGCCGCTCTCAACCATGGGAAATATAATCATATAAATATAGATTTTGTTAAAACAAAAATCTCCACTTTATGGTAGCATTGCTTATGTGTTTACCTACACCTCTTTGTTGTTAACAGAAGGGCTGCTCTTGGCCACTGCCCTTTACATAATCATAAAAAAATAATAATTTCTGCTCTGTTACATGTTTCAGGCCCTCCTGACTGCATAATAGTTTTTAGTTCTTATTCCAGAAAAGTAGAAAATACCAGGGAAACTCAGCCTTTCTGCTTGGTTCTCAGCTGCACCCCTGTCTGTCCATCTTGCCCTTGGAGTCTCATTTAAGTCAAAAGCTTTACTTTTTGCTTTGATGGTGTATAAGCTTTTATCATCACTCAATTTCTTCTTTTTCTCATGGTCTTTCTTTCTGAAGGTAACGAACCGAATGACCAAGGCAGAAGGGAGGTGGGTGAATGCCATGGATTGTCTCTCTCCAGTTTGAGTCTGTTCTCCTTATTGTTGACATATGACAGGAGGCTTTCTGCCATGTGATTTTGTGGAAGTTGGTGGAGAGACGAGAAACACTGGAGTGCTTTTATACCATTAGTTTCTTGCCTTTTCTACTATGCTTTCTTTGTATTTTATGACCACATGAAGAGCATCAGAACCTCCCTTACATGGTGTCAAGTCTGGGTCAGAGCTGAGATTTTTTTTTTTTTTTTTGCCGTACGTGGGCCTCTCACTGCTGTGGCCTCTCCTGTTGCAGAGCACAGGCTCTGGACGCTCAGGCTCAGCGGCCATGGCTCACGGGCCTAGCCGCTCCGTGGCATGTGGGATCTTCCCGGACCGGGGCACGAACCCGTGTCCCCTGCATCGGCAGGCGGACTCTCAACCACTGCGCCACCGGGGAAGCTCCAGAGCTGAGATTTCTAAGAATATTTTGCGTTTACTGTTTTTTTCTTCTCTTGGGCACTCTGCTGCCTTCCAAGGCTGTTCCTAGAGTACCAGTGGTCCTCCCATGATTATGTCACTTATACTTTAAGTATAAAACCAAACCAATATTTTCTAAAGTGAAATCTTCTAATTCCTCAGGGGTATTATAGAGAATGTAAAGTGTGGTCCAAAGTACTTTCTTTTCTGTTACTACATGTAAGGCTTCCTTGAATGTCTGTAACTTCCTTGTGTTGGGACTTCTGTTCACAGTCATTTTTTCCCATTATTCCATAGCTTTATATGGTATCTCTGATCAGTATACATAGATGTTTATTAAGATGAGAAAAATGATTATATTAAGACATGAAATAAAGGAATCATGGAGACTAAATCGGTGATATAGTTTATATTTGGGGATAAATTACTCTCAGATGTTTCACATGAAAATTTTAATTTAAAATAATGAACTTACCAAGTAGAGACATCATGAATTGAAACAGTTTATACTTCAGGTTAAGAACATGGTCTTTGGAGTTTGCAGTTCTAAATTCCATTTCTGCTGTTTGCTGGCTGGGTGACATTGGGCAGATAACTTAACCTCTCTGGGCTTTAGTTTACCTGCCATTAAAATGGGAATAATACTTACCTTACAAGATTGTGTTAGATTAAATGAGGTAATTCATCCAAAAAGCTTTACACATTATCTTGGATAGAATAAAAACTTAGCAAAGATTAGCTTTTGTTTGTAGGTGGTGTTAACAGAAATAGTATTCTTGTTCTCCTTTGAGGTCTTTCTTGCCTCTATCCATTCCAAGAGCTTTATGACTGAGATACTATTAGTCGGCACAGCTTTGCTGTTAACAAACAACAGTGAAGAGAAAACATTTGTGGTAAATCCTATCTCTTCTGTTTTTAAGTGGTCATCTGGACAAGTACGGCTCTAACCTGAGCATTTTCAAACCTATAGAAAGAAATTTTTCTTAGCAATTTTAATTTATTGATGCAAATGAAAATTTCTCTTAGACCTATTTGTTTTGAGCATCTTCAGTACCTTAGTAATTTATAGGAATTGGGATTTTTCTTGGTGTCCACTGCATTCTGAAAGGCTTTACTCTGGATAATTGCCTTAAAACTCTGAAACTTTTACATAAAAGGTAAGATTCTCAACCCCCAGACTTCTGAAATGCCAGAAGGGCATTTGATTTTCTGAGTTTGTCATTAGAATCATTGTTCACTATTCCAGTGAGCCTTTTGTTTTTTACTCCATATTTTTTGAAGTTTATAGTGAACATGTGTTCATATAATATTATTTAGGTGATTTTTTTCTTTTTAAAGGCAATGAGAGAGGAAGAGAGGGAGGGAGGGGAAAAGGAAGAAAGAAAAAGAATGAAAGGAGAGGGGACTTCCCTGGTGGCGCAGTGGTTAAGAATCTGCTTGCCAATGCAGGGGACACGGGTTCGAGCCCTGGTCCGGGAAGATCCCACATGCAGCGGAGCAAATAAGCCTGTGCGCCACAACTACTAAGCCTGCGCTCTAGAGCCTGCGAACTACGACTGCTGAGCTTGCGAGCCACAGCTACTGAGCCTGCGTGCCACAACTACTGAAGCCTGCATGCCTAGAGCCCATGCTCCACAGAGAAGCCACTGCAATGAGAAGCCCGCGCACCACAACGAAGAGTAGCCCCCGCTCACTGCAACTAGAGAAAAGCCCACGCAGCAACAACAAAGACCCAACGCAGCCAAAAAAAAAAAAATCTTTAAAAAAAAAGAAAGAGGGAAAGAAGGGGAGATGGAAGGACAGACTATTGCAATTTGTTATAGAGCATAGAAATTAAATGTTATACTAAGCCTAAAGGTATTAATATGGATGATCCTCACATGTATGGTGCTGTGGGAAAACAACATAGTCCTGAATACTTCATAGATCTCCTAGTCTTGCCAAGAAAAGAATCAAGATGGCTCTGTGTCCAACTGCGGGTCAAGAAATGTTTGCTGTTTTTTTCATTCATGCAACAGACTTAAAAATTTTTTTTATTATGGAAATGTTGAAACATTCACAGAAGTACAGTGAATAGTATAATGAGCCTGCCTATTACTCAGCTTGAAGAATTAACAACATTCTGCCACTCTTGTTTCTTACGTTCTCTTAAAATCTTTTTTTTTTTTTATGTATGGTGGATAAAAGTATTGTGAGAAAGCCACTCACTCTTGTATCTTTTTACCTATTAATACTTTAGTATGTATCTAATGACAAGGACTTAATAATAAGGAGATACCTCTTTCTAGTAGTTGTACATTGTGCAGCAGTAGAGGGAAGAGCAAGCCTTGGAAAATGTTCTCCTGCATTTGGAAAGAGAGAAAAACATATGGTGGTTGTAAGGCAGTATTCTCCATCTCATTCTTTCCCCAGTCCTCTTGGCTCTGTGATTTTTCTGATTTATTTAGAGGTAAAAATCTTAAACATTTAATTTCTCTATTTTATGGAACATATCAAGGATCCTTAATGATTGTTTGGAAAGATTTTAAATTATGTTCTTAAGTATAGGTTGAAAATGTTGATGTCTTCCACAACTAAAAGCTTTTAACGCTCCATGCCAAGAGAACTCTGCCTCTTTTGCTTAGGCAAGAGAAAATCTGTACTTAATTCTTCCGGCTGTATAATGATCTGGCCTTATCTGGTACGCAACTAGATAATAAATAAGGGAAGCATGGAAGAAGCTGCATTAACTGTTTGCAAAAAATGATCTTTGCCGTTTTTACATTTCCAAACGACTCCCTCCCCTTTATATTCGTTTTATAAGACCTTGTTGTGGAGGCTGGACTGAGTACATTAGACTCTTTGCCCTTCAACTGTGCCATTGTAGGTTAGATCAGGAACAATACGTTTCCAATAACTGGCCTATTGCCTACTTGTACAGATTGGTACATTGATGACTGAATGTGGTGTAATGATCCAAAACAGTGATTTTTTACCTTCAAGACATCAATTTGCAATACTTTCTGCCTAACCTCTACTCATCTCAATCTCATAGAGGATATTATATTTTAGAGTGTTCCTTGAATTTAGAGAATTGATTATTCCTGAAAGAGCTGCCTCTAACATACAGGGTTAGCTGTGAGAATACAGTTGCCACTATCGAAAGAATACAGCTCATAATTCTACAGAGAATTAGCACCAAAGAGCTTCTAGCTTCCAGCAAATAGTCATTTCCCTCAGCAGAAACATACACTACCATGTGTACTTGAGCAGTTGCTAAAAGCTGGTCCTATATTTGATATGTGTGTGTAAATACAGAGATAATGATAAACAGACATGTAGAGTGAGAAAGAGTGTATATAAGCACTTCTATTTCCCTTTTTAGAGAAAACGCCACAAAACCTAAGAAAACGGGGGAAATGTATGACTCGATATGCTATAAGCTCAACTTTTGTTTCATGCATTGGTTTCCATCATTTATTGTTACACATTTTATTTCTTTGTTTTCCTTTCTTAACTTCTTGGATTGACTCCACTAACCATATTAACTGTAGTGTGCTTATTCCACAACTTTATCATTATAAATTTTTAAATAGGTACATGGTATACACAATTTAAAAGGTACCAAGAAATATTTAGTGGAAACTGAGTCACCCCCGTCCCCAACCATGTTCATTTCCTCCCGTGAGGTAACAGTTATGTAAAGGTGAGCTTTGATAATAATGGTTTTGTTGTTATTTAGACTTCTTTTTCTGGATAGATTATCTAACCCTTGGTAATACAAAGTTGTTATCTCTAAGCTGCAAGCAAGGTATTATACAGACATAGTATGATCCTTTAAAATAATCAGGGTGGACTCACTTTTCTAGTTATCCTGCTACTGGTTTAATGTATATATAATATAGTTGTACTATGAATTGAGTTGCCATAATACACATTAAATTGTGTACATCTTTCCAGGTGACTTTAATTGCAGATGTTTTGAAGGGACTGTCGCAGCCTATTAAGTTGGGACAGTTTGAAATTTTCAGGGGAGCAGCTGATCTTGCTGACAGCCTGAAGCCATTGTGTTTTATTCTTTCTGTTCATTTTATGATATTTAGAGTTACACTGAGGAGCAAAACTAAATTGTGACCCCTTCCAGTCTATCCCCAGGTACAACTTGTCCAGATACGAAATGGCAAATGACCGTTATGGTAGGAAGAATAACAAATGAAAGCTCCTTAGTTTATGGCTTCTGTGGGAATATTATATGATGCTTTAGGGGTAGGGCAAGGGAGACAGAGCACGGTAGGGAGGAGATGCACCTAGGGTTGTCAGTTATCCAGTGAAATCTATTATCTCATAAACAATGAGGGTATGTCATTTTTCTAATTATATATTGCTTGTGACTGTTCTTCTGGGAATGTGGAATAAAAGGAAAGTGAAACCAGAGATGTACAATGACTGACTGTTAGAAAACTTTAATAATTAATTAGAGAACATCTATGGTACCGCAGGGTCAGGGTGCAAGGAAGATCATTGATCCGTTTAATATATAACATAGGTAAAGCCTGTTCCCTTTTATGTATTGTAACACTTCAGTTGTTGTTGCACGGATACAGGAGATGGCTCCTAATAAACAGATTAGCCAGTAATATATCGTGCTATTACTTGATTACTCTGTGTGTGAAATCCAATGAATTCCTTTACATTTAAATGGAAACATTTATAAATTACAGAGAAAACTTACAGAGTTCAGTAGAGGTAAGAGTCACTCCCTCAATAAATATAAGTAGGTACCTTTATCTTAAGGTAGTTAGGTGTGGTATTTTTGACCTGAGAGCCTTCTCCCTTTTTAAAAAATTATTTTTAAAAAGACCAGGGTTTAATTTTTGTCAGTTTGATAGTATGAAAGCATAACTTCTTAAATTTTGCAAATCTCTGATTACTACTGTTTATGTGTGTTTGTCGGCTGTTGTATTTCCTCTTTTGTGAATTGCTTGTTCGTTAGGAAATGCCTTAGACTATTTTGCTTTCGGATTATTTCTATTTGAGCCTTTCTTCTTAAAAGGCAAATTTTATTTTCTGTACTAAGAAACTACATTCCCAAGTAGAATTTCTTCCTGAGATCCTGAGTGCTTTCTGATCAGAAACAGAGTTTGGTAAAGAACCCTCTCTTACTGTATGGCTGCTATATAAATGCTGTTTTTAATAAGTACCAAAAATATATTGAAGTTTGTCCTTGGATGAGAGTTTATCACTGTTGGCCTTTGGGTGAACTTTGAGCCTGAGCTGTTTCATTCAAGGCAGCATGATGTCACTTAACTCACAAATTTCTCTGTTGCTAGAAAAAGGAATGTTGTTCCCCTAAATAACTTAAAGGACTGAATAATGCTGGCACAACATTCTTCACCTCTCAGGTCTCCACTAAAGACTTCAGCATGGTAAGGGTTTTATTGTTCACAGAGGATTGGTGGGGATATGGTATGGAGTAGGAGAAAACAAAAGCTGTGTCTGGTCCTGAATCTGAAGAATATTTTATTCTACCGCCCACTCTGCTGTCGGTATGACCTAGCTCTCACTCACTTCTCCAAATAAAAACCTTTGGATCCATTTTTGCTTCTTCATATTAAAAGACTCTCTACGTTTCTTTCTAGAGCTGTTTATTCAGCATATGAACATATTTTAGGTTTTGCAATAGAAGCTAAAGCAGAGAGCTACATCTCACATAAAAAATGAGATACCGTTTGGATCAACATTTACCCCCTTATTTGAGAAGTAGATTTCCCTGATTCCAGTACTACCAAGATTCATTTCAGGGAGTAGAGCAGCTTTTAGCATCTCCTAAAGTTGGGAGCGTGGAGTTCGCTCCAGGAGAGCCTGTGCTTGACTAGCAGCTGTGTCCTCTGAAGCTAAGAGAATTTATTACTGGGAGTTCAAGAGATGCAGGGAAGACTAGAACAAGAACATAACAGAACCAAATAGATTTTCCCTTCATTGGGTTCATAAATAAGCACTGCTCATTGTTCAGCATTATGCTTTGTGTCAGTTTATATAAAAAGGATGCTTATAACATGTATGTGGTTAGTCTTTTAACTTTCATATGCATTGTCAACTCTTTTCTTTCATTGTTTTAAGGACAGATGGTGCTGGGAGCAAATAATTATTCCTTTTATTCTTTCATCTTAATGGAATATCTAGATCCTGTGTGCCCTGTTATAAACTCCGTAGTTAGGAGATATGATTTTTTTCTGGAGTATCTAAACCATGCCCAATACACTGAGAAAAGTAATTACCTGCTCTAATATAAAGTGTATTCAATATATTAATGGTAAAAATGTATCTCTCTCTTTCAACCAGAAGGCTAGATTTGTTGTGGATGAACTTAGGCTATTGAGATCTAGCTGTTACTTTCTGGGGATTTTCGAAAGAATTTGATTCCCTGGAATTGAGGGTACACTGTTATTACTTCGGATAAAACACCCTGAAATGTCGAGAGTTTTACATTTCTCCAGGACTAGTAATAACTCATTCTTGGAACCTTGATTCAAACCTACATATCCTAACCTTCAAATATTCCATTAACTAGTGTTAAAAAGGAGATTTCAGGGCTTCCCTGGTGGCGCAGTGGTTGAGAGTCTGCCTGCCGATGCAGGGGACATGGGTTCGTGCCCCGGTCCGGGAGGATCCCACATGCCGCGGAGTGGCTGGGCCCATTAGCCATGGCTGTTGAACCTGCGCGTCCGGAGCCTGTGCTCCGCAGTGGGAGAGGCCACAACAGTGAGAGGCCCACATACCACAGATAAAATTTTTAAAAAAAGGAGATTTCAGCGTGTCTTTAAGTATCTGTTAATACAATGTTTATAACTCTATTTAATTACTATATTTTATGTGGGTAATTTGTAAAAATTCTATACTCATTGATCCTCTTCCTGACTACTTATGGATTTGAGATGTTATATTATGAATTGACATTTTCCATTTTCAAATTGAGAATTTTGTTACGTGGGATTCAGACGTAGGGGTATTATCAGAGGGCCATTTAATCTTTCTGTTCATAATTTTACTTAGGTTGTTCTACTGACTTGGAAGTTTTTTGGGAGTTTTGATTAACAGGACTAATTTGCAAAGGTCAGTGCTGAAGCAGATTTGTTTTTGTTTGCTTTGCACATAAACACATATAAAATATATAAATATATTCATAGGAATACACACATACCTACATACACACTCATATATCACTGTAAGCCAGCAAAATACACTTAGTGATTTTTTTCTTAGCTTTTATTTACTCACTAGAAGCATGATCTGCTTTCCTGAGAACACAATATAAACAAAGTCTAGCTCACAGTTACCTCATAACGATCTGCTCATCCTGCCCTTGGTTGTTGATCTATACTTATCAAATGCCTTTGTGTACAGGCAGTACTTTTGAAGCTGTATTCTCTAAAGAAAATTGACAGTGTATCCTTTTTAGTTAGATGGATAGGCTTGTTTTAAATTACTGTACTAAAGGTAGGGATAGAACATGGCAGAGATTTTTATTTCAAAATTCCATATCCTTTTCCTAACCCAAGATTATTAACTATCTGAAACAGTTGGTAAAAGTAAAAGATACTAACCATTTTTCTTTAGATGGAAGGTAGGTATATTGGTCCATTAAACTCAGGCTTGTGATATATGTAACTTTTTTTTTTATAAATAAACTCTCTTAAGTCCTCTTTTGTGCCTCCATCCTAACAAGTACAGAAAAATTCATCTCATCAGCTATAGCCTTTTTTAAAATAATAGCTGGTATTTATTTATTTATTTGGCCACGTGACATGTGGGATCTTAGTTCCCTGACCAGGGATCATTTTATCTTTATTTTCACCACTGAGATGTCCCAGTTCCCTGCCCGATCATTGGCTATTGGTTCATATAGATCTCTGCAACATCCATCCTTGTTTCAAAGCCTTTTCAAAGTCTGACAGTTCCCTGGACCTTGTCCATATTACTCTTGGACACATAGTAAATAGTCATCATCCCATCCATAGGGGACTTAGAGAGGTTGTCACAGGCTCAACTGTGCAGACCCACTATGTGCACAGCTTCTCTACTGTTGCACATGTGGAATCTCCTGCTACTTCCTTGAACTCTACCCAAGAATGAAGATAAAGGGCTTCCCTGGGGGCGCAGTGGTTGAGGGTCCGCCTGCCGATGCAGGGGACACGGGTTCGTGCGCCGGTCCGGGAGGGTCCCACATGCCGTGGAGCGGCTGGGCCCGTGAGCGATGGCCGCTGAGCCTGCGTGTCCGGAGCCTGTGCTCCACACCAGGAGAGGCCGCAGCAGTGAGAGGCCCGCGTACCGCAAAATAAAAAAGAATGAAGATAGGATTTTTCACAGCTGTTCATGCCAAAAACTCCTTCTGAATTCTGTCATTTCATGCCCTTCCTTGGGAACCCTCTTTTCCCCCCTTTCTGCTTATGGTACTCTCACTCCAATCTCAAAATATCTTTCCTAATAATTAGCTGCTTGGAGAGCACGGAAACTTTGCTCTTAACTATCATACTTTCAATCTCTTTTTCTTATCCCAGGGTCAAATTTTTGAATTCTTTTTTTCTCTGTGAGCAAGTATATCATTGCTTCCCTGAGATAGTAAACATGGAATGTTCTTCCTACCTGGATTGGAGAAATTTTTTAAATGTAAAGAAATATGAGAGAGAGGGAAGGACATTTATTTTATGTTGAAAAATATTATTCCACCACACTTGTATTTTTATAGTGTGATTCTTCTGAATGCTTCAAAGCTTTCTTAATAAGAATACTGTTTTTTAGTGAACATAAGGTATGGAAACTCTTCTTACAATCTCAATTTAGAAATTCAGGATTCAGACTTAATTTTTCATAGATATACATTTGGTATTTTTACCACTTCCTTTGGGAAACAGGGAATGGCTGGGAAGAAGAGGAGGAGGAGGAAGAGATTTCTTCTTTTTCTTTTTCTTAAGAAACTTTTCACTGTGGGAAATTTGAAACATACACACAATCAAAAAACAATAGTATAGGGCTTCCCTGGTGGCGCAGTGGTTGACAGTCTGCCTGCCGATGCAGGGGACGCGGGTTCGTGCCCCGGTCCGGGAAGATCCCACATGCCTTGGAGCGGCTGGGCCCGTGAGCCATGGCCGCTGAGCCTGCGCGTCCGGAGGCTGTGCTCCGCAACGGGAGAGGCCACAACGGTGAGAGGCCCACGTACCACACACACACAAAAAAAAATAGTATAATGACTCTTCATGTACCTGTTCTTCACCTTCAACAATAATCAACTCATAACTAACCTTTTTTCACCTATAATCCTACTCCTCACCATTCTCTGCCTTTGGATTTTTTAAAAATTTATTTATTTATTTATTTATTTTTGGCTGTGCTGGGTCTTCGTTGCTGCTCACAGGCTTTCTCTAGCTGTGGCGAGCGGGGGCTACTCTTTGTTGTGGTGCGTGGGCTTCTCATTGCGGTGGCTTCTGTTATTGCAGAGCACGGGCTCTAGGCATGTGGGCTTCAGTAGCTGTGGCTCGCGGGCTCTAGAGCCCAGGCTCAGCAGTGTGGCGCACGAGCTTAGTTGCTCCACGGCATGTGGGATCTTCCTGGGCCAGGGCTTGAACCCGTGTCCCCTGCATTGGCAGGTGGATTCTTAACCACTGTGCCACCAGTGAAGTCCCATTGGATTATTTTTTTTTTTTGCGGTACGCGGGCCTCTCACTGTTGTGGCCTCTCCCGTTGTGGAGCACAGACTCCGGACGCGCAGGCTCAGCGGCCATGGCTCACGGGCCCAGCCGCTCCGCGGCATGTGGGATCTTCCCAGACCGGGGCATGAACCCGTGTCCCCTGCATTGGCAGGCGGACTCTCAACCATTGCGACACCAGGGAAGCCCTGGATTATTTTTAAGTTTATCCCCCCCCCCACCCCACCCCTTGCCTTTTTCTTTTTTTTGGCTGTGCCTTGCAGCTTTCAGGGTCTTAGCTACCCTACCAGGGATTGAACCCAGGCCCTCGGCAGTGAAAGCATGGAGTCCTAACCACTGGACCTCCAGGGAATTCCCAAGTTTATCCCGTTTTGATGATGGATGAATAAGTGTTCTACCATTCTGGTATCATTACTTATTCCAGAATGCAAAAGTCCATTTATTCACGTAATACTTATGGAATGCTTATTCTGCAACAGGTAGTAGCCTAGGCTCAGCCTATGTAGAGTACATTGTAAACTCCTGGAAAAAATTCACATTAGGTGCTAGGTGGTAACGCAAGGGTATAATTTCTCACTTCTTCTTAAGCTTTTCCGATATCTTTCTGTCTACCCTAGCTTTATTTTCTTAAAAAAAAGAAAGCCGTAAACCATCTGCTGATCCCTGCCCCGCTTGCCTTCCTGATTCTTCTTGCACTCTCAACTTGCCTCATCACACCCAACCACACTGGCCTCCTGACATTACTGAAACATTTCCTTTATGTTCCCACTTCAAAACGTTTGTAATTGATATTCTCTCTGTAACACTTTCCCCTCAGATATCTGCATGGCCTATTCATACCTCACCTCTTTAAAATCTTCTCTCACCTCAGCTGCGTTCCAAAGTGTGTCCTGACCTCTAGATATTTGTCCGTAGTTGCCTTCTTGACTAGTATTTAGGGAGTGGGGTTTTGAGGCATACTCTTGCTCTGTTCTGTATTAAGAATTTAATATCAAATTTATTTATTAAAAAGAATACAAATGGTTGGGGAACAACTCAGCCTTTGCAAACATAAATTTACTTATCATCTTTGCAATATACACCAAAATTATTTAAAAGGATGCTTAAATATTAATTGATTATTATGGTATTCTTTTCTTCATGGTATTCAGAATCCTAAGAAATTAGGTGTTATGCTTTGGTGATAACTTGTGTTTTGTGCCAGATGCCAGCATGCCTCCCAGCTGTAGAACTATGAATCTGAAGAACTGATAGCTAATAGTTTTAACCACTGCAAATCTTGTATTTTAATACTATTTATCTCCCTCTGATGAGTAATTGACTGGTATCATTTCTCCTCTCCCAGATAGTTAAGATAAGGTTTTTGTGAGTTTTTGTGTGTCTTCTTTAAAATCTTGTCCTATGTTCTGCTCTGTCTACTTCACTAGTATCTGTTTCACTGAGATTTAGTTCTTCAAAATACCTTGTTCTGGCAAGAGAGCTGTGAGATTAGCATTCTCAGTCACTGCTCATGGAAGTGTAACTCTTTCTGAGAATATGCATTAAGAAATTTAGACATGTTCATATCCTTTGATTTCATTTTTAGGAATGTAACCTAAGGAAAATGCACATACTGAAGTATATATACTTATTTCTGGGTGGTAGAAATTCTGAGATTATTTTCTTTTTCTCATTCTTTTCTGTTTCTTCTAGGTTTCTTTAATACTCACCAACTTTCCATCCTCTTCTCTTCTCTTCCTTTTCTTTTCTCTATTTCCCCTCAGTACTTTATTGCTTTATTTCTCTTAGTATTAAAATGTATACAGAGGGAGAGAATATATGGGAAATCTGTATCTTCTCATCCATTTTGTTTTGAACCTAAAATTGTCCTTAAAAATGAAGTCTATTTTATAATAAAAATAAGCAGATAAATAGTATGGGATTTTAGGGACTTCCCTGGGTGGCACAGTGGTTGGGAGCCCGCCTGCCAGTGCAGGGGACATGGTTTTGAGCCCTGGTCTGGGAAGATCCCACATGCCGCGGAGCTGCAGGGCCAGTGTGCCACAGGTACTGAACCTGCGCTCTGGAACCCAGGAGCCACAACTACTGAGCCCTAGTGCCGCAGCTACTGAAGCCTGCGCGCCCTAGAGCCCGTGCTCCGCAACAAGAGAGGCCACCGCAATAAGAAGCCCGCACACCGTGGCGAGGAGTGGTCCCTGAAAGCCACAGCTAGAGAGAGCCTGCACTCAGCAACAAAGACCCCAATGCAGCCAAAAATAAATAAATTAAATTAAATTAAAAAAAATAGTATGGGACTTTAAATAAGTTTCTGTTGGGATGGTATTTGGTTCATTAGGAACTCAATAAATGTTTGCTGAATCATTTTATTGCTTTGACTAAGCAAAGGTTCTTCTTTTTATGAGAAAGCAGCCTCTTTGTGTTTTAAAGCCTATATCCTACCACCTAAGAATCAGGGAAACTACTGAAGTATCCAGAAAAAATGAAACATTTCTTTGGATAAATGAAATGTTTTAGGAACTAAAAGTGTTTTAAAATTAAAAATATTTTAATGCCTTCCCTTTATATGAACTATTAAATAGACTTTTAAAGAATCTTATTTGATATTTGTTTTAAAAGCCCCTTCCTGAATTATAGGAACTGCATTAAATTAATTTCATTGTTAGATGGAGAGGACTGAAGTGTCCTAAAGGCTAGGAATTATATTGGTGCATGGGCAATCGAATTGTCACTATTCCTTCATGTACTTGTGCTGTTCAGATGCAATTAGTTGTGTATTTCTTTAACAGTGATATATGTAATGACTAAGTTCCTGCAGATGTTTTTTAAAGTGTACTCTTATTTGGAGATTTTTCTTATTCCTCAGAAACTCAGTCTTTCTTGTTCGTTAATTATTTGAATTGTGCATTGAATGTCTTATTTTAGCTTATAAATTACCACAGTATTCAGGATGGTTATGCCCACATTCATTTTTTTCACTGCATGGATTAAAGTTGTTTAAATACATTTTCTTTCTCCTGCAGTGGTTCCCCCTGGAAGTCCTGGGCCCATTACTCGGCACGGGTCCTATGACAGTTTAGCTTCTGACCATAGTGGACAGGAAGATGAAGAGTGGCTGTCTCAGGTAAGACTCTGAAACACTGGGTCTGTTGAAGTGACAGAAAACAGAGATCCATTAGCTCTTTTTTTCTTGAATTTTAAAAATTATTTTCCTTAGAGGAAAATGGGCAGAATTGGGATTTTTTTAGGTTCCCCAAGAAATAATCAGTTGTCTTTCCATATTAAGAATTTCTCATAAATACTGCTGCAGGGATACATATATTTTATACACACACGTATACATATGTATATATGTGTGTACATTAGCGTTCACACAGAGAGCATAAAATATGCTATCTTTCAAACAATCCATTCATATCCCCCAGGACCTTGGATTTCAGATGGACTGTTTGGATTAAAATAAGAATTGGCCTTGTTAAAACAGTGAAGCCTTTCAACAGTCTTTGGGCTTTTTTTTTGTGGAGGCAACAATTTCTGAAGATTGGGCCCATACTTTGATTAGGAAAGTTAGGCATTCTAATCTACACAAGTGCCCGCCTGGCTTTCCTTTCCTAAGCTCCTGTAATGCCGCTTCTAGCGGTCTCAAAACCAGTCCTCTAACAGCTTCGACTGACCCTTCCTCTCCGTGCTAGGTGAAGCTGTCTTCATCTCAAGGGCTTTGAAATAAAAGATACTCAGGCAGATTTCAAAATGATGAGATTACAAGTGACTTCATTACAAATGCTGTTATGTCTGTCTCAAGTCTGACATCATTTGGTGAAGTTAATGACTGGTCTCAGATTACCAATCCAGCGGCTTTTCATCAGACAGGTGCCTCAGTGGAGGCCGGGTGCAGTTTCATTGCTTTCTCAGGGAAGGGAGCCCAAAAAACTAAAGGGAATCTGGGAACTGGAGAATCAAATTGTTTCTAGGTGACATACATTTCATCACACCAAAAATACTCCCAGGAAGATCCTTGAAGGAGCTTGATGCATATGGAGATACATCATTTCTTGAGGATACCACGATAAATTTAAAAAAAAAAAGAATGCTGGCAAAGAAACCACTGTCCTTCACTTCCACTTTTCAATTAGAAAAAGGGGTAATGTGTGCTGTCAGTGTGAAAGTATCTACAACATGTTTGTACTGCATACAACAGGAGAGTGAGCAGGAACATCTGGCCATTGCCTCAGTAAAATTGCACAGGCATCTGTTTACCTCTCGGCTCTGTGACACTGATGGTTTTGAGCTTAAAATACACAGAATGCTTTATCTGTGGCCTCATTTACATTGCTGAATACAACTTCTTGAATGAGAAATCACTGTCCTAAATCTGAGTAGTTTTCTCCCTGTGATTAGTGGGAATGTGAATATTGTTCCAAGACCGTGATGCTTTTGCCCCTTAGGACTTACAAACACAGAGCTGCACTCCGTGAACCTTTTCAGTTACATTTTGTTAAGAATTAATCACTGCAATCAGAGAAATGTGATTAAATATAAAAGAACTCAGGGCAAAACTAAGGCACACGGCAAGTCAGTTCCATAAAGTATGTATACAGACGTGGATGTAGCCATTACAAGACATCGAGAAATAGTGTTTTACCAAAGGTTTGCATATTTAGTCTCTTATTCAAGTCGCTCATTTGTAAAATCACATGTTTATTTTTAGGTTTTACCCTCTGTCTTACTCTCTGCATTGTCTAATATTGGCAACATTCCATACCCCCTCCTTAGAGCATGAAGTTCATAAAGCATTCTGTTATTACTGTTTTGCAGCATTTAAAATACCTATGTGAATGTTCATGGTAGTTGAGAAAACAATCTAATTAAGAAATGGTATTTTGAAGACAAATCTAGTTTGAGGGAAAATATATAGTCCTCTCTTACATTAAAAATGAAATTTGGAGGATTTTGAGGGCAGTAAATATTATGGTGTTTAATTGTGGAAAGAAACTGGCTTTGGGTATTAAATTATTTCAGACCTTTTCTTTTCCTTGGATAGTTCAAGAACAACTTCACATTTGTCATGAGCTTGGTCCTCAATGAAGGAATTACTTTTAATCTGTGGATTGATAGGTGTAGTATTCACTGCATGCCCACAAAGTGGTAAGTACTGTCTAGAATGAGTGAAAAACGTAGTCCCTAGGGAGCCAGTGCTCGGTATATGAGGCAGGCAACTGATCCTTTTATTCTCATGTGATTTTTGTGTTATATATGTGGGGTGCATGTGTGTGTGTGTGTGTATTTGTGTTTACATATACACACATATATTTACACATACACAAAACGAGTTTCTGGTATTGATATATTTTGGTGAGAACCTGTAGAGGGATGTAGTGAATGTCTCTATAGGTTGCTACTGTCATCACCTTTTTAAAAAATATATATATATTTATTTATTATTATTATTTTTTTGACTGCGCCTAGTCTTAGTTGCAGCACACGGGATCTTTTGTTACGGTGTGCAGGCTCCAGAGCACATGGGCTCTGTAGTTGCAGCACACAGGCTCTCCAGTTGCAGCATGCGGGTTTAGTTGCCCTGCAGCATGTGGGATCTTAGTTCCCCGACCAGGGATTGAACCAGTGTCCCCTGCGTTGCAAGACAGCTTCTTAACCACTGCACCATCAGGGAAGTCCCTGTCATCACCTTTTGATTGTAGATGCCCTGTCCCTCTTCCACTTGGTTAAGATGGGCTTCTTGGAGAATGTGAGTGTTCAGAGCTGAGACTGGGGTGACGGGGTGGATCATGAAAGGCTCTCAAAGGGAGAGCCTAATACATTTCAATCATGATTCCTAATCTGTTCCAGGTAGAAATTGTAACGCACACCGGACCCCACAGACGTCTGTGGATGGGTCCACAGTTCCAGTTCAAAACCATCCATCCCTCAGGCCAAACCACAGTCATATCATCCAGTTCATCTGTGTTGCAGTCTCATGGTCCAAGTGATACTCCACAGCCCCTTTCGGATTTTGATACAGATGATCTTGATCTCAACAGTCTCAGGTAAGAAATAAGAACTAGAGAGTGATTTGAACACATTAATATGTTCATTTGTCGTTAACATCTTAGATAATATTTGCATTTCCCCTTTTGACGCTGTATCACATTGCAGAATACATGCAGTGTAACTTGTGGTTCATCATTATCACTGGGGATCTTATGTGAGATCTTATCACATCCAATAAATATTTGTGTTCTGGATTGTACTTCCCTAAATCTAATATTCAGTGTACTTTTTAAAGCCGTCTTATTTTATGATGCCTCTCTCATATTTCTAATATCTATCTCTTTATCTGTCTTGCTATATTTTCATCATATATATTCTCGATTCTTACTTGTAAGAATCACAGTAGTTTACAGAGTATGCTTTTTATTATTAGCATTTTTTTAATGTAATTGAGAACTTTTTGACTTTTGTGCTCTTCTGTTTGCTTAGCAGTTTAATTTGTTACACCAAGACTTGACACATTAGGATACAACAGACAGTGAAGGGCTCAGTCTAATGCAATATAATCTCCCTTTCCTTGTGTTCTTTTAAAAAAAAATTCTGCAGTGTATTTTTATTTGAATCTAAAATAGCCCTCTGACCTTTTTCTTGCAACTCTTTTTTAAAAATTGTGGAAATATGTGTCCTAATCCTATGTTGGAAATATGTTTTTATTCTACTTCTTTGTCAACATTAATAACAAATCTTTATAACAATGCAAAAGCTGTTGCAGAGGTGGATTAGGCCTAGATATTTCTTCTTTAAGAATAACTCATATAATGAAACATGTCTCCTGTAATACCTAAGTATTTTAGTTTTGTGTTTTTTTTTTTTTTTTTTTTGTGGTACGCGGGCCTCTCACTGTTGTGGCCTTTCTCGTTGCGGAGCACAGGCTCCGGTCGCGCAGGCGCAGCGGCCATGGTTCACGGGCCCAGCCGCTCCGCGGCATGTGGGATCTTCCCGGACTGGGGCACGAACCCGCGTCCCCTGCATCAGCAGGCGGACTCTCAACCACTGCGCCACCAGGGAAGCCCAGTATTTTAGTTTTCTTTGTATTTTATTTCTTCCATACATTTTTGTGTTTTTTGGTTCAGTATATTTTCTTCAGCTTTCTAGAAGTGGCACTTCTCCCTAAGATGTGAGGCAATAGTGACAATACAGTGAGTGCTAGACCATTTTTCATAGGTACTAATTATAAAATATGATCCAGTTTCAGAAAGTCAAGTAGAGTCAATCCTCAGCTTAGTGAATAAGTGCATATTCAGATGTTTTTATAGGTTATTTTGTTACTTAAATGTTAATAAAATAGACCCATAAAACTATGTTTATTCTCTTTACTAAAGTATTCACAAGATTCTCCCCCCACCTTTTTTTCTTTCTGTTGATTGTCACCCGCTACTCTGATAAGACCCTGTCCCTTTTCTTTGGAGGACATCCTCAGCTCCTGTATACACAGCTCTGTTCCTTTGGGTTTTTTGTTTGTTTCTTTTTTTGTTTTTAAAGTTTTTTTTTTTTTTGATGTGAACCATTTTTAAAGTCTTTATTGAATTTATTACAATATTGCTTCTGTTTTCTGTTTTGGTTTTTTGGCCACAAGGCATGTGGGATCTTAGCTCCCCGACCAGGAGTCGAACACGCACCCCCTGCACTGGAAGGTGAAGTCCTAACCACTGGACTGCCAGGGAAGTCCCCTGTTCCTTTGTTTTTGACCTCCCCTAGCTTTCTTATCCCTGTTCTTACCCCTGTTCCTTTGTTTTTGACCTCCCCTAGCTTTCTTATCCCTGTTCTTACCCCTGTTCCTTTGTTTTTGACCTCCCCTAGCTTTCTTATCCCTGTTCTTACCCCTGTTCCTTTGTTTTTGACCTCCCCTAGCTTTCTTACCCCTTATTTCAGATACAGTTCTTCATTCTCTAACTTGCTTCTTCAGACAGAGCTTTATTCCTGAAATCCTTCCAGAAATTTCCTCAGGGACTTTTCTTTTTCTTATACTAAAGAGCTCCCGGTATTTAAATTGTTTCTGTCCTATTTGTTGGGAACATATAAATACTAGAAACCGGGCTTCCCTGGTGGCGCAGTGGTTGAGAGTCCGCCTGCCAATGCAGGGGACACGGGTTCGTGCCCCAGTCTGGAAAGATCCCACATGCCGCGGAGCGGCTGGGCCCGTGAGCCATGGCCGCTGAGCCTGCGCTTCCGGAGCCTGTGCTCCACAACGGGAGAGGCCACAACAGTGAGAGGCCCACGTACAGCAAAAAAAAATAATAATAATAAATAAATAAATATTAGAAACCTTTATGTTAGTCCCAGGTTTATAAGTTTTTTTTATTTCACTTGTAGTTTATATTTAAACATGTAAGCATATAGGCCCTTGGTTATGACCTTAACCCCATTAGAACACAGTTTTGGTGGAAAATTCAGATTTACCTCACATCATTTCAGTTATGTGTCCCGTTTAGTACCATTTCCTGCCCAGCATCCAGTTAGAAATCCCACTCTTTGTATTCTCCTCACTCCTGTCCACTGTCACTTTATCCCAGCTCCTCACCTCTGGTCCTACATTGCTTTAGGCTTATGCACAATGGCAGTATGTCTGTTGACTTTACCTTCTTCTTTCTTTCTTTCTTTCTTTAATTTATTTTTATTAATTTATTTTTGGCTGCGTTGGGTCTTCCTTGCTGCGCACGGGCTTTCCCTAGCTGTGGTGAGCGGGGGCTACACTTCGTTGTGGTGGCTTCTCTTGTTGCCGAGCGTGGGCTTTAGGCACGCGGGCTTCAGTAGTTGTGGCACGTGGGCTCAGTAGTTGTGGCTCGTGGGCTCTAGAGCGTAGGCTCAGTAGTTGTGGCGCATGGGCTTAGTTGCTCTGTGGCATGTGGGATCTTCCCGGGCCAGGGCTCGAACCCGTGTCCCCTGCACTGGCAGGCGGATTCTTAACCACTGTGCCACCAGGGATGCGGCCCTGTACCTTCTCCTTTAAATTGTGAAGACTTGTTTAGATTTTTTGGCTCAACTGACCCTTTACACCTGGTACCTTGTCCTATACCTCATATTGCTAAGGATTACTTGATGCTGTGGTATTCTGCCTCCCTGTATCCTAACCAAAATGGCAACAGTCAGGTGTATTGGTGGCTGTCATATCTATAACAGGCATGGCTGTTAGGCATGGCTAGCCTCATACCAGCTCCTTATTTGGAATAGGGATTTAACTCGTTAAAAAGGTCAATGAAATATTTATTAATAGACCTGAGAAATAGATAATGTAAAAGAAAGTGAAATATAGAACCTAGTTTTTCATTCAAGATTAGCTCCTAAGAAATCAGTTTCATCTTATCATTTTATTTTTTCATCTAGTTAATTAATACATCCATCAACTGATACATTTTATATATGTATGTTGTGAATTTTCTGTGTGTGAGAACATTTAACTTCTACTCTTTTAGCAAACTTCAGTTATATAATACAGTTTTATTAACCATAGTCACTGTGTGATACACTAGATCGTCACACCTTAATCATATTATTTTAGTTGATATATAATTCACATAACATAAAATTCACTGTACAATTCAGTGGCTTTAGTACATTCACTATGTTGTGCTACATCCCCCAGTCTAATTCTAGGACATTTCCATCACTCCCACCAGGTTTTTTTTGGTCTTTTTTAAATTATTATTATGGAAAAATTTCAAGCATATATAAAAATATGTAAAGTTAAAGAGAATAATAGAATTAACCCCTGTGTATCCGTTGCCCAGCTTCAACACATCAATTCTTGGCCAATCTTCTTTCATCTATAGCCCAGTCCATACCCCACCCACAACTCTGGATGATTCAGAAACTCCAATGCTATAAAGTGAATTAATAATAGGAAAATTATTAGGCCACATAAATTATTTAGATTGGGAAGGAGCTTTGATTTGCATGCACTGGGCATGTCTAACAGACTAGCTTCTTGTTTCTTATAAGACCCAGAAAACATCTCTTCTAGAAACTTCAAATGAACTCTTCCTCTCTTCTCACTGGCCCTCATTTGGTTCGGCCTGCCCATCCCTGAGCTAATTAATCTCACCATGAGATGATGGGATTACCATGACTGGCTTGGGAAAATGACCTGGGGCAGAAGGCATACTGGTTAGGGCACCATTATCGTCCACTACAGCAGTGATCATCAACATTTCCAACTTCCAGTACTAGATCAAATGCATCATTTTTCATCCCCCCGCCCCATTTCTTTCTTTCATACAACAAATGCATATACATTCGAGCTGTGCTTTCAGTAAGGACTCTTTTGGGACTTCCCTGGTGGCACAGTGGTTAAGAATCCGCCTGTCAATTCCCACATGCCACGGAGCAACCAAGCGCATGTGCCACAACTACTGAGCCCGCGCTCTAGAGCCCGTGAGCCACAACTACTGAGCCCGTGAGCCACAACTACTGAGCCCGTGTGCCACAACTACTGAAGCCTGTGCACCTAGAGCCCGTGCTCCGCAACAAGAGAAGCCACCGCAATGAGAAGCCCGCGCACCGCAACGAAGAGGAGCCCCCACTCTCTGCAACTAGAAAAAGCCCCTGCACAGCAGCGAAGACCCAGTGCAGCCAAAAATAAATAAATAAATTTATTTAAAAAACATACAAAAATACCTCTTCACAAAGATTAACTCAGTGGATCACGGATCTAAATGTAAAAAGCAAAATTAAAAAAAAAAAAAAAAAAAAAAGGACTCTTTTTCTGTAGTCCATAATTGGTATGTCAGGCTTCTATAATCTGTCCCATGGTGCTTATCGATTCTTATCTTCCACCAGTATCCACTATAAACCCTATGCTTAAGCCAAATCATGCTCCTCAAGATGCCCTCCATTTATCATGCTTGGTCACAATTCCAAGGGTTCACTTGTTCTAGTTCTATGTTTAAAGGGCACTTCTTGCCCCTTTGCATATATACACATCCTAAGACTGTATACAGGTCCAATTTCTTTTTTTTTTTACATCTTTATTGGAGTATAATTGCTTTACAATGGTGTGTTCGTTTCTGCTTTATAACAAAGTGAATCAGTTATACATATACATATGTTCCCATATCTCTTCCCCCTTGCGTCTCCCTCCCTCCCACCCTCCGTATCCCACCCCTCCAGGCCAATTTCTGTTACAGCGCCATAAGATCATCTCGATCTGCTGTGGGCTGTACATTCCTCCCCCCATTTCTTCATTCTGAGCTTTCATTACCTATTTCATTCATTTTCACACTCCAGTTTTCTTTTGCATCAGTCCTGAATGTCCATATGCTATACTATATATCTGCACACAGACTTTGTATTTCGTGTTTTGTTTCTGCTTGTTCCTAGAATAATACTGACACATGATTAATATTCAGCAAATACTTACTGAATGAACGAATCGCCAAAAATGCATGCTTATATTGTTATAACAAGTCTTTAGTCCTTTAAGTTGCCTGGGCCTCTCAAGTCTTTTAGCCATACAGAAATTTTTGTGTGAATAGTATTAATCTAATACAGCTGGAAATAGACTCTTGGCATTTATAGATTTGCCATTCCCAAGCAACTTGAAATTGTATGTAGTAAATTGCAATTTTGCTGAGACTCTAATTGATTCTTCAATGCTAATTGATGATTTTATGGAGGTAACTCAGTTAGATAGTAGTAATCCTGGCTAACCCCCTGGCAGCCAGATCCCAGCACAGCTTTGTTATCCTATGCTTGTTGTCATATATAAAGTAACTTTCATTAAGGATTTTAAGGGAGTGACTCAAAATTTGTATCTATTAATGCTATCTTTTAAGGAAGGCATGGTTCTATTCATGAATTTGAAGATTCTCAAAACTTTTCATCTCCTTTGCAAATGCCAAAGTTTTCAGTATAATGTGTTTTGTGTCCTCTCCCATGCTGCTTCATTTATCCCTTTAAATTAATTTCAGTTTTTCAGTCCCTTGCTTAAAACCTATTGAAAACATACAAAGAGAAGAAGAGGTCTAGAGTGTAGAGAATGCTGTGCTTTAGCCTTCTATGAGAATAAGGGACTGCAGCTCCACTGTTTGCCTTGTTTTAGAATGAATGGTTCTTTAATGGATTGGGCTATTCCAGCGTTCCTGATTTAAGATCTGTTGTAGCCAGCGACAGTTTTGATGCCAGTAACATACGTGAATTAAATTAAATTGCATTGCAGGATCCAGCCAGTCCGCTCTGACCCAGTCAGCATGCCAGGGTCATCCCGTCCAGTGTCTGATCGAAGGGGAATTTCCACCGTGATTGATGCTGCCTCAGGTAGAAAACTACCTCCAAAGTGTTTACTGCGTATTTCTGTGCATTTTTAATTTCTTTTTTGCCACCTTCCTCTTCTTTTTTCGGGGGTGGTGGGGAGGGCTGGCTGCGTGTGCACGTGCAGTTGTGTGTGCACGTGTGCGTGTGAGGGGTGTGTGTGTGTGTATTAAAACAGTACTGTGCCTACATTTGCTGCTAAACGACGCCATGCATTTAAATATTGTTCAGGTTGGTGAATGATGCGGTGGAGTTGGCACTTGATTAAATGTCATGAACACAGTATTGAAGGCTACAGCTTGATGACTGTTTTGCCTTTGATCTCTCAAATGTGGAGAAGCAACCTTGACAGAGAACGTAAATACAATATATGGATTCAATTTACTCAACCTGTTGAGTATCAAAGTGCCTGATCTGTGGAAGTAGAGAGTCCAAATGCTATAGCTTAAATGGTTTTATTATTGAAAGCATAAAGTTTAGAAATTCATTAACTTAACTCTATCTATCACAATGATTAACTTCCTATCCTTGGAAGCAAGCCATGAATATGTGTCATCAGTACCTGGAAGTAGGTCTTTGTCTCTATAGGTGATAGTTGCTACATTAGTATTGTAAAACTGTTTTCTGCCAGGTCTGCCAAATAATAGAACTGCTCGTAATAATACATTTTCTCATCTCTAAATGCAGTCATAAAGAAAATAAGGACAGTGATGCTTTATATATGGTGCATCTGTGGCGCATCTGAAGACAGCATACAGCAGGGTTTCATCAAAAAAGTCTCTTATAAGTAGAATTATTAAACCCTCGACATTAGTCAAACAGTTGAGTCAGAGAGGATTTTAATCTATAGCAATTTCAAAATCCCTAGAGACAGCTGACTTGATTGAGGCTTAAAATGTGAAAGAAAAAGGAAACAAACACAAACCTGATTTGTGAAGGTCTCTTTTAAAAGACCAAAGCTTCTGTTTCTGGTTCTGTCTCTGGATGTGTTTTGAAGTTCGAAAGCTCATGGGTTTCGTACGTTTTCTTGGCTTTCTGAACTATTTGTCAGTGGATTGTACCTTGTGTCTGATTGAGCTATCCACTTCCAGGGCTGTGCTTTCATTCTTAATGTAAACTCCTACTTTGGAGAACTCATACTTGTTCCTCTGCTTTAACTTGGCAACCAGGGTAGTCCCCTGGAAACAAGCACAGAAATATCTAAGGTCTCTAGCCTTGCACTGAATGAGATATTGAGATAGGTGACTTAAACAATAAATCTTTTTGATAGTTTCAGTCTGTCAGTGCTAACAGATCCTGCTCATATGAAATTATCATTTACAATTGTGAATCCTGGAAATGATGTATTTTAACCTGAAGTATTTTATTCAAGATTTCAGTAGTAGGCTTTGTTGGTTTGGGGGTATTGGTTTTTTGTTTTTTTACATTATTAAACTGCCATATTGTTAATGTTTTAGCATCAGGTAACGAGCTATTGGTCAAGTGAAACACATGTCACTAAAGCAGTTCCCATGTGTGTTATTAAATGTGCCATATTCAGTGCACAATTCTGGGTTAAGACTTGTATTTATCACATATCATTATCTCAATTTTAGCTCTTTGTAAAGTTCTCTCATGCCACAGAAAGGAACTTCAGTGAACTATTGCAACCATAGTTTTGTTTTACTCTGTTGCAAGAAGAGTTTTTAAGTTGATGTTTGAGCAGGGGATTCAGTCTTTGCCTTTGATTTACTCAGATTTCCATCAGAAAAACATGTAGGAGTTTCTAGGATATTGTTCTCCAACTCTGAGCCTCTGCCTGACAGTACTAATCTTTGGAGTAGAGAAGGACTTCTTGGTGACCAAGCTGTATTATTTTTCTCGGCCTCTTTTCATTCCAGAAAACTATAGCTCCTTTCAGAATGACAGCCAGAGAAATGAAATGTGTGTGCTACGTTCTCTAGCTGAGCTAAGGAAACCCCATAAATGAGGGATTAGACTTCTATGAATTATCCTCTACCTCTCAAATGGTTTGCGTCCCTTTTGTTGAACATGTTTTTTAAGTGGGTGAATGATGTTTTGTTGGGGAAACTTCATCTACTTCTATCTAGTAGGACCACTTATTTAACAGTCTTACTTTCTATTGAGAAACGATAGAGATAACAAGATAGAGGTTAGATGATTTGGGTTCTTTTTTTGAAATTTATTTTATTGAAGTATAGTTGATTTACAATGTTGTGTTAATTTCTGCTGTACAGCAAAGTGACTCAGTTATACATATATACATTCTTTTTCATATTCTTTTCCATTGTGGTTTATCCCAGGATATTGAATATAGTTCCCTGTGGTATACAGTAGGACTTTATTGTTTATCCATTCTGTATATAATAGTTTGCATCTGCTAATCTCAAACTCTGATTTGGGTGCTTTATGAAAGGAAGTTTATGGGGAAATTCCGTTTTAGATTCTTCTACTAAAAAGAGTATAGCATATTTTTATAATTGCTCCTAAGCCAGGAAGTGCGTCTCTGATTATGACCCATGCATTGGAGGCAGCTGCATATTACGAAGATGCTAATCTGGAGTTTTGATTGCCTTTGCTTAGAGGGATATGACCAGTGTGGCATCTCCTCTTATCAGGGTTCATTGCTTTGTCTTACCGTCAAGCAATTTATACGACTAAACGTATTGTCTTTTTAATTGTTCCTATGGCATATTTTTTTTCTCCATTACCAGTAAAAGTGTAAAAAGTATGAGAAAAATGTCACCCTGGAGCAGCTCAATCATTTAAGCATTCCAGTAAGTGTTGTCTCAAAATGTTAACACTGAAGGTCTTCCTTTGACAGCCTGACATGCATCCGCCATCAATTAAGTTATCTGAAATATTCTTGAATCTCTCTTTTAACAACATCACCTTTCTGGGAAAAGACTTTCATGTGTTTATAATCCCTTTCAATTGTGAAAGGTAACCCTTATTCTGGTTACCTTTATTTTAGTGGCAGCTCTTGCTCTGTCTGTCTAAACCAGTGGTAGTATAATTATTTTTCATCTAAGTACTTTTCAGAAGCATAGTATTTAAAAGTTTAATGTGACACTATCACATCTTTTGATGGCCGTGACAATTTTCAAAGTGAAAATATTATTTAAACCTTGGGTCTGTATGTTCTGTTCTAGGTATATGTGTATACTGCGGTGTTATTCTACTAAAACTAAAAGAGATCAGCAGGGCATCGTGCCACTCTTGCTAGCAAATTTTTTTTTTCTTGATCATCTAATATGTTTGTGCTTCACTCCTTCACATGGCAATATATTACCTAAACTACATGTTTTTCACTTATTAACTTTGATAATTTAGGCACAGTGTAAATTCCATGCCTTTAGATACCTGTGAACCAGCTTCTTGCTGTCTCTCTCTCTCTATATATGTGTATTTTAGACTCAGCAGATCTAAACTGCTTTATATGTAGATGTTGCTTCCCATGACATGTTTCATCTGATCTTTGGAGTTTCAAAAGATACTGTCCTACCTCAGGTTTTGAGTTTAGATAATTGTATGAGGTTCCCTTCTTGACTGAGGAGAAGACCATTCTGGAAATGGACTTTATAGGATTTATCCATACACACGGTCT
This sequence comes from Neophocaena asiaeorientalis asiaeorientalis, assembly GCF_003031525.2. NCBI lineage: Eukaryota > Metazoa > Chordata > Mammalia > Artiodactyla > Phocoenidae > Neophocaena > Neophocaena asiaeorientalis. The sequence goes on along the minus strand of NW_020174560.1, from coordinate 6,599,088 downwards.
ACCCAGAACAAATGGGATTTGAATGAACTGCTCCATCTTTCCGGTCCAACTGATTGACATCAGTGTCGGAATCTTAGTATGTCTAGACAAAGCAATGCATGGATTACTTACTTTTCTTTTTTTCCCCCTCTGTACATTCCTTTTTTTCCTAACATTCCCGGTTAGGTAACTAAGAATTTCTTCCCTTTGTCCTTTATAACATGTGTCCTTCTTTTGATAAAAGTGTAGGACCTGAAGAAAAAAAAAAAAGTACTGTCAATGTCCTGTTCAAACTTGTTTCCCACATTGGTGACTGAAGTACTTGTTCCAGGCCTTGCAGGCTGTACTTGTTGGATAACTTAATAACAACTCTAATTGCTTTTGAGTCATCCACACAAAGAGCCTAGAAAGATCTGGTTCATCCTAAGTTTGTTTGTCCTCGTTTGTAGTTTTACTATGGAAATTGGTGTTTACCGAGGAAGAACTCAAAGCAACTGAGATTTAAAGACAAACTTATGCCTGACTTGTATGAAGAGCAGACATCTTTGTCAAACTCCACTAAAGTAAACATTTTATAGAGAAAATGTTATTAGAAGTGGTAAGAGCAGCATTGATGTACATTCCTGAGGCAGATGACAGTAGGAGAGGGAAAATTGTGACAGATAAGTAAAGTGAGCTCTTATTCTTTAGAGCAGGCTTTTTGGTACATAAGGTATTGGTGCTACTTCAAGCATTCCACTAAATAGGGACAGAGTTGCAGACCTGGTATTTGTTGTTGTTCTTGACTCAAGAGAAATGTTATTTTTGTTGTACAATTGCAGTCATCTAAATGATTTCTAAGGAATTAATTAATTCAGGCTTCCAGCACCAATTCTTCTGGAAAGCGAAATAATATGTTTGCTTGAAGAAAATGGAAACTGGTTTGATTTGATTGATTTTATAATGATCAACTGTGCCTACTTTGTGTATTTGGCATTTGGTGCATCAGACCCTTAAAAGAACAAATAATACTCATTAGAAGAGTATGGTTGGGTAGGCAACAAGGATATTATTTGAGGAGTCAAATTTCTGCTGGAGGGACATTCTGATAGAGGCATGCTTTTATCTTACAGAGATTTTTCTGATGCGCTGGGGGAAGCATATTCCTAAGGACTGTATTTCACTGTATCTACAGTTGTCGTTTCAATCTGAGGCAGACAAACTTAGTTATTGCATCTTAAAGCCATCAGAGGCACAAGAGCTGCTGGTGGTAAGAAGCAAGAGAGTTATAAGAAACGCCATTTGGTCTACCATGGTGAGGCCACTTAGCTCCGTGACTTTTTTTTTTTTTTAACATCATTATTGGAGTATAACTGCTTTACAGTGGTGTGTTAGTTTCTGCTGTGTAACGAAGTGAATCAGCTCTACGTATACATATATCCCCACATCCCCTCTCTCTTGCGTTCATATATATGCATTAGCATACAGTATTTGTTTTTCTCTTTCTGACTTACCTCACTCTGTATGACAGACTCTAGGTCCATCCACCTCACTACAAGTAACTCAATATCATTTCTTTTCATGGCTGAGTAATACTCCATTGTATATATGTGCCACATCTTTATCCATTCATCTGTCGATGGACACTTAGGTTGCTTCCATGTCCTGGCTATCGTAAATAGCGCTGCAGTGAACATTGTGCTACATGGCTCTTTTTGAATTATGGTTTTCTCTGGGTGTATGCCCAGTAGTGGGATTGCTGGGTCATATGGTAATTCTATTTTTAGTTTTTTAAGGAACCTCCATACTGTTCTCCATAGTGGCTGTACCAATTTACATTCCCACCAACAGTGCAAGAGGGTTCCCTTGTCTCCACACCCTCTCCAGCATTTATTGTTTGTAGACTTTTTGATGATGGCCATTCTGACCAGCGTGAGGTGATACCTCATTGTAGTTTTGTTTTGTTTTTTTTTGTGGTACGCGGGCCTCTCACCGTTATGGCCTCTCCCGTTGGGGAGCACAGGCTCCGGACGCGCAGGCTTAGCGGCCATGGCTCACGGGCCCAGCCGCTCCGCGGCATTTTGGCAGGCGGACTCTCAACCACTGCGCCACCAGGGAAGCCCCTCACTGTAGTTTTGATTTGAATTTCTCTAATGATTAGTGATGTTGAGCATCCTTTCATGTATTTGTTGGCAATCTATATCTTCTTTGGAGAAATGTCTGTTTAGGTCTTTTGACCATTTTTGGATTGGGTTGTTTGGTTTTTTTGATATTGAGGTGCATGAGCTGCTTATATATTTGGGAGATTAATCCAGCTCCATGATTTTAAAACTAGAACTGAGTGACAGAAGCCATGATGTTATAATGGTCTTGAACTTTTGCTGAAACCTTCAACAAGTCATGTTTCCTACCTATCCATTCTTCTCTGCATCTGTAAAAAGAATTTAAGTTTCCCTATGTAAAAATTTGTTTCACCTCTTTTGGCAGGAATGTGTTCAAATTATTTCCTAAAATAATTCCCAGATATAAAGGATATAAAGTTCTTTTGAAATGTTGAGATATTTCTTTGAATAAACAATATGGTTTTCATTTAATAGAGTTCCAGATATTCTTTGTGATTATAAGGTGACGAAAACTCCAGGCATACTTGTACCTTGGGTATTCAAAGCCTATGTGGGATCAGTAAGAGGATTATGGATGAGGGTGAAATTAAAAGAAGGCTTAGTCCTGACCTGTGAACAGAGTCCCTCAGAGGGGAAGAAAGAGGTCAGTACTTTTACTTTGACACTATTTATACTTTAAACAGTAAATATTCAAACTAAGATATTAAGATTGGCTTTTTAATTAGAAATGAGGAAGTCTGTGCATTATTTCAGCTCTAATCTAATGAATACCTACTGCCTGTAGAGAATCAAAAATAAATTTTAGAGATTAAGAATATAGGGAAAAGACCTAGATTTCTCATCAGAAAAGTGCTCAGTCACATCTCTCTCCTTCTGATTTAAATATTCCTCTCATTCTTCTTTCTAATATTTATAGGATGTTAGAAGATGAAATTCAAGTTAACAATGTGGAAAATTTTAGCTCAGCATAATTAAGGAAAAAATCATTGCCCCACTTGAAAATGAAGAAACTGTAAACAGAAGTAGAAGAAGCTGCCGGGAAAGTCTTTTCTGATGACACATTACTTCTTTGAATAAATCTTTGTGTCAACTGAAACCTCGCCTTTGCTTTCTCTGTTGCAAGCACCAAGTCCTTGACATGACTTTAAGTCTTTCCTAAGCATTTTGAGAAGGAATTGATGGAATTCTCCCTACTGTTGATATACCAGGTTACCACATATTTACATGGGACTTTTGGGCCAAAAAACCGAGCACTTCTTTTTTGTACCTTTATTACTACATCTTTAATACAAGGCTGGACTGTTTATGTAGTCTGTTGCCTGAGACTGTGGTGGCAGAGGGACAATATTGGGGGCAGTATTAGAATTTGTTTAAGTCTGAACCGGGAATTCCATCTGTCTTAGTGACATTAGTGTCAAACTGTTAGTGCCACACTATTTTAAATTGTGTCCAAGAGCCTGAGGCTTATGCTTATAGGTGCCATCTATAAACTTAGAAACAAACAAAAGAGCCTCTCTCCATTGAATATGAAAGCCCAGTGAGCAATTAAAAAGCAGCCTGGGACCTCACCCGGACAACTAGTCGGAACCAGAGCTCTTGATATTCCCCTGGATATTGTTGAAAACTGTCAGACAAAAACTAAAGCAAATAATCAAAGTGGAAATAATTGTTCCCGGGAACAGTTTTGTTTTCAAAGCTTGGTGCAGTGGAAGGAATAGTGGCTAGTCACTTACGAATCTTTGGTTCTAGTCTCAGCTCTGCTTGGAACTACCTCTTTAAGAATTTGCTTCAAAACCCAAGGCTTGCTTCTATAAAATGAAGAAAAGAATTGAAGTAGGTTATTTGCAAAGTCCCTTCCAGCTTGAAAAATTGATACATCCATACTTCAGATCACCTTTGAAGAATTTTTTAAAATTAGGGTACAGTTTACATATAGCAAAAACGCACATATCTTAAGCATACAGCTTGATCAATTTTTATGCCCATGTAATCACCAGGCAGATCAAGTTAGAATATTTCCATCACGCCAGAAAGTTCCTTTATTTCTCTTCCAGTCAAGACTACCTTTGGCCTAGACTATGACTTTTATCATCATAAGTTAGCTTTGTCTATATTGAACTTCGTGTAAATGGAATCATTCTGTACATACTCTTTTGTGTCTGGCTTCTTTTACTCAGCTTAATGTTTTCGAGATTCATCCAGGTATTGCATGTGTCACTAGTTCATTTTTTTCTACATTGCAGTGTGGTTTGAATGTAGCACAGTTTATATATCCATTACCCTGTTGTTTTTAGCTTTTGGCATATTACTAATAAAGCTTCTATAAACTTTTCTGTATAAGTCTGTTTTTTTTGGGCGGGGGTGCATATACGTTCATATCTTTGGGGCCTATACCTAGGATTGGAAGTGCTGGCTCACAAGGTAGGCATGTGTTTAGCTTTATTAGGATCTGCCAAGAAAGTATCCCGAAATGACTATACCATTTTTTCATTCTGAACAGCAACGTAGGAGCCGTTCTAGTGAATGTAAACTGTGGTTTTAATTTGCTTTTCTCGGATGCATGCTGATGTTGTGCACCTTGAATATACCTGCTGGCGATTTGGATATCTTCTTTTGCAATGTATTTGTGAAGTCTTTCACCAGTTTTTGTTGGGTCTACTGTCTTTATTGAATTTCAAGGGTTCTTTAACTATTCTGGGTAAGGTCTTTCATTGGATATTTTGCCAGTATGTTCTTTCAGTTCATTGCCTTTTCACTTTCTTATTGGTGTTTTTTGACAAAGCAGAAACCCAAACTTTCCATTGTTTTCCCTTTTATGTTTTCTGATGCTTTTCTCTAGTAATTGTATGGTTTTGGCCTTTGCATTTAGGTCTATTATCCTTTTCAAATTATTTTTTATTACAATATGAAGCAAGGATCAAGGTTCAGTTTCTTCCGTACAAATGTCTCGTTGTTCCTGCACTGTTCATTGAAAATATATGCCTTTTGATGATGCCTTTTCTTTTTTCTTTTTTTTTTTTGCGGTACGCGGGCCTCTCACTGTCGTGGCCTCTCCCGTTGCGGAGCACAGGCTCAGCGGCCATGGCTCACGGGCCCAGCCACTCCGCGGCATGTGGGATCTTCCCGGACCCGGGCACAAACCCGCGTCCCCTGAATCGGCAGGCGGACTCTCAACCACTGCGGCACCAGGGAAGCCTACCTTTTC
>NW_020174560.1:6545613-6592800 GCF_003031525.2 Neophocaena asiaeorientalis asiaeorientalis | reverse complement strand
TTTTGCGGTACACGGGCCTCTCACTGTTTTGGCCTCTCCCGTTGCAGAGCACAGGCTCCAGATGCGCAGGCTCAGCGGCCATGGCTCACAGGCCCAGCCGCTCCGCGGCATGTGGGATCTTCCCGGACCGGGGCACAAACCCGTGTCCCCTGCATCGGCAGGCAGACTCTCAACCACTGCACCACCAGGGAAGCCCTCTACTTTTTTTTTCCAAGTATATCTTGGCTATTCTAGAATATAGAATATAAATTCATGTATCAATTTATCTTTGCATTTCCACACACATGCATATGTATATACATACTGGTGGATGGTATGGTCCACGGACATCTGGAAGTCCCCAGTACACTTCCAAGGGGTCAGTGCGTGAAAACTATTTTTATAAATATGAAGTCATTATTTGTCTTTTTTATACTGTCTTGACATTTAGTATAGATTGTGCTGAAGCAATGGTAGATAAAACTGATGGCATCTTAGCATAGTTAAAAGCAGTGGCACCAAACGATGCTTGTAGCCAATGCAACTCACAGTTTAAAAAAAAAAAAAGATATAATTACTTAAGGCTGTCTTTGATATAGTAAACATTATTAATTTTACTAAATTTAAAAATCTAATACATTTTATTAAATTTTCATGCTTGTGTACTTCTTTTTAATGTTCTGTGTATCATAGTCGAGTTAATGCACAAGGTTGTCTTGAGGAAATGCACTTGTGTGTTTGTTGTGCACTGAACTAGCAACTGTTTTCATGGAATGCAATTTTACTTGAAAGAACAGCTGACAAACTATGTTTATTCAGACATTGGTATTTGGCAGAAATTTTCTCAAAAATAAAGTAAGCCTGTCATTTCAAAGAAGACAACTTACAGTATTTACTACCAATGATAGAAATTCTAGTCTTCAACTGAAGATTGGAAATTTGGAAACCACCTACCAACCAGTCTGCTTAACACGTTCCCAATACTTAAACACATTTCTGATGAGATAGGTGGTGATATTGACTAGTGTGATATTTTATATCATAAAATAAATCAACATTTGGAAGATCTGATGTATATTCCAAATGACCAATCTTATGATATGATAAAATTATGTCTGGGTAATGGATTCATTCCAAGTGCAAGATAGGACAAAGGATTTTAATATGACAGAGTACAAAAGTTAATTGGTATGGTTTCAGATATCATTGTAACTAATTTGTTAAGTGTAATATCAAAGACGAATATCCCCAGAATCTGCAAAGGCTCAGAATATGAATATGCTAATCCTTTTCCAATCACATTTCTCAGTGAGGCCAACTTGTCTTCACGTACTTCAACCAAAACAACGTATCACAACAGATCAAATGCATAAGCTGATAGGAGAGTCTACCTGTTACCTATTATAAAGATTTCTCTCCAAAAAAGTAAAAATGTCACTCTTCTCACTATTAGTTTGGAAATTATTTTTAATAAAAATACTATTTAAACAGCCAGTGCCACAGAGATACAAAAAATCATAAGAGAATACTAAGAACAGTTCTATTCCAGCGAATTGGACAACCTAGGAGAAATGGAAAAATTTCTAGAAACATATAACCTTCCAAAACTGAATCAGGAAGAAATAAACTGAACCAGACCAATCAGTAGTAGTGAAATTGAATTTGTATTTTTAAAAAAATCCTAGCAAACAAAAGTCCAGGAATGGACAGCTTCCCAGGGAAATTCTCCCAAACATATAAGGGCTATCCTCAAGCTAGTCTAAAAAACTGAAGAGGATGGAACACCCCCAAACCCATTCTATAGGGCCATCATTACCGTGATACCAAAACCAGACAATGACACTACAAAAAAAGAAAAATATAAGCCAATATCTCTGATGAATATAGATGTAAAAAACGATTAGCAAATTAAATTCAGCAGTATATAAAAAGGATCATACACCATGATCAACTGATTTATTCCAGGGATGCAAGAATGGCTCAGTGTCTGCAAATCAATCAATGTGATACACCATATTAACAAAAGGAAGGATGAAAACCATATGATCATCTCAATAGATGCAGAAAAAGCCCGTGACAAAATCCAATGTCCATTCATGATAAAAACTCTCATCAAAGTGGGTACAGCGGAGCATATCTCAACATAATAAAGACCATTTATGACAGACCCACAGCTAACATACTCAACTGTGAAAAGCTGAAAGCTTTCCCTCTAACATCAGGAACAAGACAAGGATCCCCACTCTCATCACTTCTATTTAACATAGTGTTGGAAGTCCTAGCTACAGAAATTAGACAAGAAAAAGAAATAAATGCATTCAAATTGGAAGGGAAGAAATAAAACTGTCACTATTTGCAGATTACATGATATTATGTATGGAAAATACTAAAGTTTCCGCCAAAAATCTATTAGAGCTAATAAATGAATTCAGCAAGGTTGCAGGATACAAGATTAATATACAGAAATATGTTGCTTAGCTATACACTAATAATGAACTATCAGAAAGAAAAATTAAGGAAACAGTTAATTTAGAATTGGATTAAAAAGAATAAAATAAACTTAACCAATGATATGACCACAGGAGTTAATATCCAAAATATATACATAGCTCATCCAAAAAAAACAATTAAAAAATGGGCAGAAGACCTGAATAGACATTTTCCCAAAGAAGACATACAGATGGCCAAAAACCACATGAAAAGAAGCTCAGCATTGCTAATCAAAGGAGAAATGCAAATCAAAACCACAATGAGATATCACCTCACACCTGTCAGAAAGGCTATCATCGAAAAGTCTACAAATAACAAATGTTGGAGAAAAGGGCACCCTAGTACACTGTTGGTGGGATTGTAATTTGGTGCAGCTACTATGGGAAACAGTATTGATATTCCTCGGAAAACTAAAAATAGAACTTCCATATGATCCAGCAATTTCACTCCTGGGTATATATCTGAAGAAATAAAAGCACTAATTCAAAAAGATATATGAACCCCAATGTTCATAGTAGCATTATACACAATAGTCAAGATATAGAAGCAACCTAAGTGCCCATCAACAGATGAGTGGATAAAGAAGATGTGGTATATATGTACAATGGAATATGACTCAGCCATAATAAAGAATGATATTCTGCCATTTGCAACAATGTAGATGAACTTGGAGAGTATTATGCTTAGTGAAGTAAGTCAGACAGAGAAAGACAAATACTTCATGTTATCACTTATATGTGGAATCAAAAAAATAAGGCAAATGAATGTATATAACAAAACAAAACAGACTAACAGATATAGAGATCAAACTACCGGTTACCAGTGGGAAGAGGGAAAGAGGAAGGGGCAAGATAGAGGTAGGTAGGGGATTAAGAGGCACAAACTACTGTGTATAAAATAAGCAACAAGTATATAGTCATTATTTGGTAATAAATTTAAATGGAGTATAAAAATACTGAATCACTATGTTGTATACCCGAAACTAGTATAATATTGTAAATCATCTATACTTTGATAAAATTTTACGTAATATACCATCAAAGAAAGAAAGAAAGAAAGAATGTCATTATTTGTAATGGCTTAAAATTAAAATGTCACTTAGTTTAATACATAAAGTGATTCTTACTGTTTTTTAATGAGTTTATACATAAATATTTTCAATATTGTTAGATATAATCACATAAACCAAAGTTCTTTGGAGTCCTCAATCTTTTTTTTTTTTTTTTTTTTTTGCGGTACGTGGGCCTCTCACTGTTGTGGCCTCTCCCGTTGCGGAGCACAGGCTCCGGACGCGCAGGCTCAGCGGCCACGGCTCACGGGCCCAGCCGCTCTGCGGCATGTGGGATCTTCCCGGACTGGGGCACGAACCCATGTCGTCTGCATTGGCAGGCAGAGTCTCAACCACTGCGCCACCAGAGAAGCCCAGCGTCCTCAATCTTTAAGAGCACAAAGGGGTCTTGATTCCCAAAAGTGTTTGAAAACTATTGAGAGAGAGACAGATTATATGTGTGTGTATATATATATATGCCCCACACACGCATATTAAATGTATATTCATCTCTACAGAAATTTAGATGAGATTTGATTCACATTTCATTGAATCTGTGGATCAAATTTGGGAGATTTGACATTGTAACCATATTGAATCTTTCAATACATGAATCTTCTTTAGCTATCCATTTATTTAGGCCTTCTTTAATTTCTCCTAATATTTGTTAACTTTTAATGTAAAAGTCATACATATTTTGTAAAATTTATTTCAATTATTTGATGTTTTGATGCTATTATAAATAGCATGTTTTATTTTTCAGGATTTTTCCATAGTATATAGAATACAATGATTTTTTTTTTGGTATGTTTAAATTGTATCCAGAATCCTTTATAAGTTCATGTATTAATTCTAATAGATTCATTTGGATTTTCTGCTATGCAGTCATGTCATCTACAAATAAAGATGGTTTTATTTCTTTCCAATCTTTATACCTTTTATTTCTTTTCCTCCCTTATTGTACTTGCTTAGATCTCTAGTACAATGCTGAGTAGAAATGATGATATTGAACATTCTTGTCTTCTTAATCCTAGAGAGAAGTGTTTAATATTTCACTATTAAATATAATGTTAGATGTAGTTGTTTTGGGTGTTTTTTTACAAATGAAAACCTACATTCCTCTATTGTATTATTCCTATATTGGAACTCCTACATTCTTATATCATTCCTTCATTGGAATGGCAAAAAGATGGACAAAATCCATAAAAGAACCAATCTGACATTCTAAAACTGAAAAATATAAATTATTAAATAAATAATTTATTGAATGGGCTTAACAGCTGACTGGATGCATAGGAAGAAAGAATTAGAAACTCAAAAGCAAGTCAGAACTTATCAAAACTGAAGTAGAGAAAGAAGAAAATAATGAAATGCAACAGAACTCAGTGTGAGAAGTGTGTGGGGTCATGTTTAACTGTCTATCATATGTGCAGTTGTTACACATGGATGGAAAGAAGGAGAGGATAAGGCAAAAGAAATAAACGAAGGGCTGAGAATTTTCTAAAATTAAAGACATCAACTGAAATTTCAAGAAGCTTAGCATGCCCCAAGTAGGATAAATATAAAGAAAACCGTACCTTAGCATATCAGAGCCAAAATCTTGAAGTCCAAAAATCATGAAGCAATTCTAACAAGCCTACCATGTTTCTTTATTTCTTAGGTTCATATTTGGGTGAGGATCTAAAGTTTTGACAAAATTAGGGTGATTTTAAGTTTCTTTGACAGTATGAGATCCCTGTCTCCCAGTGCTCTGTGAGGAATCTTCAGGATATTTGCCATTAGACAGAAGTAAAAGAAATGGGGAACCAGTATTTACTTATAAACAGCTATATGCCCAACATTGTGGTAGGTGTTTTCACATGGCTTATCTCATTTAATCAGGATCACAGGTCCATTTCAGAAATATGCAAAGAGTGGGCTTCGAGACACCTAGTTCCTGATACTTAGAAATACTTAAAGTGCATTATGGTGACACCTCAGATAAGTCCAGACCTCTTTTTACCCTGCCTGATCAAATATTCATTTCAAAACACTGTATGCTGAAATGAGCCACGTGGGAGTTGAAGAGAATCAACCATTCAGGTGGTGAAAATGTGTGAATGCAGCTGGCAGATGAAGTTCCAGCCTGATGAATTCCCAGCTTGTCCTCATTGCTTCAGGCAACGACTGACAGGCCTGACTGGTCATTGGCTTTCCATTTCTGGCATTGATAGGACTGAAAATTCTTAGTGTCACAGATACTTAAAAGCTGTCCCTGTTAGAGTGCATACAGACAGTGCTGGAGGGTCCTTATTGCATAGAGATGTAATCAATATGGTCTAGAGTTCTTGACCTGAACCTGTAATTATCTGTATGTTGTAAAGGTGGCTTATTGTTAAAGAAAATGCTTATATTCAGAACTTTGGGACTAAGTTGTGAATGAAGTGAAGAAAAATAGAGGCTTTGTCCCTCTCTTTCTACTTCCTAGTATTTAAGAGGCTATCATAATAATCACAGATCAGGGTATTCTTAAAGGATTAGAACATTGTATCTTTAGGATTTGGGGTGCTGAAGTTTAAATTTTACCTCTGATGCGAAAGTCGTGTCTTCAGTGTTTGCAGCTTGTGATTGTGATTTTTCAAATTCCAAAGTAGAATTTCTTTTCATTGATTTAAATACTTGGATTTGAGAGACTTCCCTGGTGGCGCAGTGGTTGAGAATCCGCCTGCTAATGCAGGGGACACCGGTTTGAGCCCTGGTCCGGGAGGATCCTACATGCTGTGGAGCAACTAAGCCCGTGTGCCACAATTCCTGAGCTGCGTGCCACAACTACTGAAGCCTGCGCACCTAGAGCCCGCGCTCTGCAACAAGAGAAGCCACCACAATGAGAAGCCTGCGCACCGCAATGAAGAGTAACCCCTGCTCGCCGCAACTAAAGAAAGCCCACGCGCAGCAACGAAGACCCAACACAGCCCCCAAAAAAGTAAATAAATAAATTTATTAAAAAACAAAACAAATACTTGGATTTGAAGTGCAGCTTAAATAATAACACATTTGAGTTTGATCTCTTCCTGAAGCTAAGTGTATGCTGAAAAAAGAAATTGGGTAAGCAGATGTTATGGCATCCATGATCCATGGGTGGGAGTGAGTAGAAGGCTGTGACACTGGTAGCAAATCTTAAGTTACTTTACGTTCCAATGTGTTTAAGTATATTGTGATCGAGATTAACTTGCCATGAGAAAATAGTAGAAGTGGAGTTATAAAAGCATTTAACAGTCAATGTGGATGCTGATTGCTCTGTCACTGCTTGGCTTAAGATATCTCTGGCTGGCGTTATTATTAGATTACCTTATGCGTACGATGCCTTGAAAAAGAGGGGAAAAGTAATGCCTTGTAATAGAGGGCTATTTGAAAACAAGGGCTGTCTTTGTATTTCCACATGCCTGGTATTGGTGTCTGCCACAGAGCAGATAATCAGTATTTGTCACATTGTTGATTTCTGATAAAACGTCTTTTTTGTAAATTGATTTATTTATGTTTGGCTGCATTGGGTCTTCGTTGCTGTGTGCGGGCTTTCTCTAGTTGCAGCGAGCGGGGGCTTCTCATTGCGGTGGCTTCTCTTGTTGCAGAGCACGGGCTCTAGGCACACGGGCTTCAGTAGTTGTGGCACACGGGCTCAGTAGCTGTGGCTCGCAGGCTCTAGAGTGCAGGCTCAGTAGTCATGGTGCACGAGCTTAGTTGCTCTTTGGCATGTGGGATCTTCCCAGACCAGGGATTGAACCCGTGTCCTCTGCATTGGCAGGCAGATTCTTAACCACTGCACCACTAGGGAAGTCCCTAAGTCTTTAAATATACCGCAAAATGTTTTAAATTTAATAATGTTACATCTTTGTGTATACATTACCTCACTTAAACCTAGAAAATGTAATCTTAACCTAGAGTCCATTATTAAGGTTGTTATTAGGTTGCTATTATGTTTATGGTCACTATTCCTTTGTTTGGGTCCTTGGTAAACTGTGTAATCCGTTGAAATATTTTGTAGAGCGTTTCAAATGATCTTTCGTGTCATTTTTTTTAAAAGCAGCATTATGTTTGAGTGGTATGTTTCTCACCTTTGATACTTTTACATAACTGGACAATAAAAAGAAAGAAATCATGGCCCTCAACTCAGTCATGCTTTAGTCTTATTAGGCTGGCATGGAAATTTGTGTTTGAAGGTTATCTTCATAAAGCAATAATTGGCAAATTCCTGCTTCCTGGGATCTGTTGTCAAGCCTGACAAACATCCACTGAAAGGAATGGACTTGCTTTTGTCTTCTGGTCATACTAGGCTAGCTTCCAGAAATGGTGTTGTGGACATTTGGGACTATCTTTTAAGTCTAGCCCATCTTATACATGGGCCCAGGATATTGGCATATAGGGATCTGACCTAAATTCCATTAAACGAAAAAGTTTTGTTTTGAATTGCTACCATTTTGGTAATGCCATTCCAGTCCAGTGGCTTGTACTTATGCTCTAGGCAGTCCTATGCAACACGCCATCTTGAGTCTTAAACCTGTTTTACTTTGCTTTCTAAGAATAGTGGAGAGATGGTATTTATGCTATAAATGCTCAGTGTTATGATTGTAGAGAATACCAAAAGATGCACTTGAAACTTGAACTCTCCACATAGTCATCCATTTTTTAGATGAGTTTATATAGTTTTCAAGTAAAGAATGTTTGTATGATTGGGAAGAGAAAAGACTCCTTCACCCTTCTGCTTCTCTCTACCTAAAGAGGACACTTAGAACATCCACAATAATCCCTTTGAAATTCTCCTGTCAGGCTGACTTTTCCTATGTCAGAGATTTTGAGCCATAAGTGAATACCTCTAATCAGAGTTTTTATCCCCGTGGTAGGTTCCCAGTTCCTGAATCAGAGGGCCTACACCAGAGAGACTTTAGAAAAATGTTGGTGTGGTATCTGAAACTTTTCATTTGCCTTGAAACATGTTCTTAATTTTACTTTTTCTTCCAGTCCACCTCGTTGATTAAATTAATTACTTTCTCCTCTGTTCTTAAACTTTTACTATTGTGTTTATCACCTCATATTAAAGTTCGTTGGGAACCATTTCCCTTTCAAAACTGTGAGCTCATCTTTGAACTCCCCGCAGCACCCTGAATGGTTCAGACACATAGTAGGCACTCAATAAATTTTAATGAATTCAGCGTTTTAGCATGGAATATTGAAACCAAACTTTTGAATTTGAGTGGGCACAGTAGTTGCCTCCTAGGAGGGGAACTGAATGGCTAGGGAACAGAAGTGAAAAGAAGACTTTCTTTTCATTGTAGCCTTTTAGAACATGAAGGTGCAGTATCCTTGCAAAACATAAATGAAGCTCTTCTTAACACCTGACATATTTTCCAGAATTTGACAGGTTACCGTCAACAACAAGATATTATTTTTTATTTATTTATACAAATAAAGAAACTGAGATTAAAGGGTGTTCAATAGCTTGTGTATTGTTACCTAGTTAGTAGGTGATAGAGCAAAGTATGAATCAGTACGACCTTTACTTTCTCCAGGATATTGAATACCATTCTCGGCCACAATAGCCTACCTTGATTTTGTTCATACAATCAGCAGGGAGCAGGGTAGGTGTCTGACCTAGGAACTATCCTTACTTACTTCTTATACATGTACTGTGTACATCACAGAAACCACAAAATACAGCACCTCCACTCGTTGAGTGGCACCTTTATTTTAAGAGGCCATTGGCCCAACCTCTTTGATGAGGTTTTGATGATTGAAGACTGTTGTGCTCATGACTCACCTAGGTATCCCTGCAGCTCACAGACTCTTACCCTTTAAGCAGTAAACATTTATTTTCAGCTAGGAAAGCCACCATCAATCAGGTAATGTTTTCTCAAGCTGAAAAAGGCTTTCACTGAAGAATGGTGATTGCCCAAGGTCACATTTCTTTACCCATCTACTTGTGGGAAAACACAAACTAAAGGAATATTAGTGTTTGAAACTCACAATTTATTCTGTATTTGCAGGGGAGGGGTGGGAGAGGCAGAGTGATTATATTTCTCTTGGAAATATTGTGAATTACATTTTCAAAATATGGGTAAAAGCATAAAAGAAGCCAAAAAAAAAACCCTCTGATTCTAAATGGACCTGACACCTTGATCTTCTATCATGACATAACATATGAGTGGAGGTTCCCAGTGGACCTTTCCACACTACAATATTTATTCCTATAAAGATTTAAGAGTTTTTAGTCACTTTGAAACTTGCAAAGAGCCGTTCAGATCCCATCCGCTGGACTTGTGTTTTTACATGTTACAGTTATTCTGGTTTGTTTAGTATAGTTCATTCAGAAGTACCACACTGGTCAAATTCTGAATAATAATATTAGGCTTTTCAATAAACTTAAAAAGTAGAGCTCAGATATGAAAGTAATACCTGAGAGAAAAATGTTTTTGCTTTGCTTTTCTTGTCCATTAATGTTTAGGGACTACAGGGTCTTAAACTGACCGATTTTATCCCTCTGTATTTTCATGTGCAAAATGGTAACTAAATTTTGCCTTCTGTTTCATTAATATGATCGAAATACTGATAAATTGAAAGGTACTAAGATGGTACTTCTATCAGTTCCTGCTATTGATGGTGGAATTTTCACTGTAGTTTGCTTTAATACTGTGGTGTCAAGAATAAACAGTGGTTCATTATGGTTTAATTTTAATAATATGGTTTTAAGAAAAAAAATTACTAAAAAATCTCAATGAATATAGTACCATTTACATTCACAAAAATAGCTCTATGTAAATTAGTAGGTGTACTTAGCTGAGACAAAATTATTTTGAGGTTGTGATCATCAAAATCAACGTAAATTAATATAATTTTGAATTATGCACTTCCTTACTTCTGAAGAAAACCAAACTACGTTATTCTAGGAAAGTTATAGAAGTAAGGGGAAATAAATAGGATATTTAACATCTCTACTTAAATCTTGAGTTACATGCAGCCCATATAGTTTCTGTGCTGCATATTAAATTCCATATATAATGAATAATAGTGGTTTTTGGTAACAGTTCGTTGCTTAATATACTGTGCTAAGAGTTTCACATGCATTACCTTCTTTATTCTTCACAGAAATCCTGTGAGATAAACATATTGTTATAATTTCCTTTTTTCAGAATAAGGAGCTATGGCTTAAGAGAAATTGTGGACTCTTTACTACTTCCCATTTTGACAGTGCCACCTGAATTTCTTTATCGTGAACATGTTTTACACAGATATTTATTAAAATATATTTTTGATAAATGCGTTTTTGGGATAGACAGGTGTGTAGTGTATGAACTTTGTGATCAAATGTAGGTTTGCTTTCCATTTCTGTAGCCAGCCAGCTCTATTACCTCCAGTCTCTTTGTCCTTAAGAATAGTATGAAAATACCTGTCTACTGTGTTGTGAGAATTAATAGGCGTAACATTTGTATATCTTCTGGCCACTGTTTGGATACATAACAAGGACTCATTAAATGTTAGTTCTCTCCTTGTTACTTTATTTCAGTAAGAGGAGGAGCAAGAGGGGGAGGAGGGGTAATTTTTACTACGTCCCAATGTTTTTGTTTTGCTCTTTAGTATATTATGTTTATTCCTCAGTCTCCCTATGGAGAATGATTATACTATTGTCCTTATTTTATAACTGAGGAAGAAGAGAACTGGTAGATGCCAGGTTGGAGGCCTGATAGTCTAATTCCGGAGCTTATTTATTTTCTTTTTTTTTCTTTTTTAATACATTGGACTATAATTGCTTCACAATACTGTGTTAGTTTCTGTTGCACAACAAAGCGAATCGGCCATCTGCATACACGTGTCCCCATATTCCTTCCCTCTTGACTCTCCCTCCCAACCTCCCTATCCCACCCCTCTAGGTCATCACAAAGCACCGAGCTGATCTCCCTGTGCTATGCGGCTGCTTCCCACCAGCCAACTATTTTACATTCAGTAGTGTATATATGTCGATGCTACTCCCACTTCGCCCCAGCTTTGCCCTCCCACCCCATGTCATCAAGTTGATTCTCTACGCCTACCTCTTTATTACTGCCCTCTAACTAGGTTTCCCTGCATCGGCAGGCAGACTCGCAACCACTGCGCCACCAGGGAAGCCCACTATTTTTTAAAAATTATTATTCCATATATATGCGTTAGCATACGGCATTTGTTTTTCTCTTTCTGACTTACTTCACTCTGTATGACAGACTCTAGGTCCATCCACCTCACTACAAATAACTCAATTTTGTTTCTTTTTATGGCTGAGTATATTCCATTGTATATATGTGCCACACTTTCTTTATCTGTTCATCTGTCGATGGACGTTTAGGTTGGTTCCACGTCCTGGCTATTGTAAATAGTGCTGCAATGAACATTGTGGTGCATGTCTCATTTTGAATTATGATTTTCTCCGGGTATATGCAAGTAGTGGGATTGCTTGGTCATATGGTTGTTCTATTTTTAGTTTTTTAAGGAACCTCCATACTGTTTTCCGTAGTGGTTATATCAATTTACGTTCCCACCAACAGTGTAGGAGGGTTGCCTTTTCACCACAACCTTTGCAGCATTTATTGTTTCTAGGTTTTTTGATAATGGCCATTCTGACCCATGTGAGGTGATGCCTCATTGTGGTTTTGATTTGCATTTCTCTAATAATTAGTGATGTTGAGCATCTTTTCATGTGCCTCTTGGCCAACTGTGTGTCTTCCTTGGTGAAATGTCTATTTAGTTCGCCCATTTTTTAACTGGACTGTTTGTTTTTTTGATATTGAGCCCAATGAGCTGTTTGTATATTTTGGAGGTGAATCCTCTGTTGTTTCATTTGCAAATATTTTCTCCCATTCTGAGGGTTGTCTTTTTGTCTTGTTTATGGTTTCCTTTGCTGTGCAAAAGCTTTTAAATTTAATTAAGTCCCATTTGTTTACTTTTGCTTTTATTTCTGTTACTCTAGGAAGTAGGTCAAAAAAGATCTTGCTGTGGTTTATGTCAAAGAGTGTTTTTCCTATGTTTTCCTCTAAAAGTTTTATAGTATCTGGTCTTACATTTAAGTCTTTAATCCATTTGGAGTTTATTTTTGTGTATGGTGTTAAGTAGTGTTCTAATTTCATTCTTTTACAGGTAGCTGTCCAGTTTTACCCACACCACTTATTGAAAAGGCTGTCTTTTCTCCATTGTATGTTCTTGCCTCCTTTGTCATAAATTAGGTGCCCGTATGTGCGTGGGTTTATCTCTGGGCATTCTATCCTGTACCATTGATCTATATTTATGTTTTTGTGCCAGTACCATATTGTCTTGATTACTGTAGCTTTGTGGTATAGTTTGAAGTTGGGGAGCCTGATTCCTCCAGCTCCATTTTTCGTTCTCAAGATTGCTTTGGCCGTTCGGGCTCTTTTGTGTTTCCATACGAATTGTAAATTTTTTTCTTCTAAATCTGTGAAGGATGCCATTAGTAGTTTGATAGGGATTACATTGAATCTGTAGATTTCTGTAGATTGCTTTGGGTAGTATAGTCGTTTTCACAATATTGATTCTTCCAATCCAAGAACATGGTATATTTCTCCATCTGTTTATGTCATCTTTGATTCCTTTCATCAGTGTTTTATAGTTTTCTGAATACAAGTCTTTTGCCTCCTTAGGCAGGTTTATTCCTAGGTATTTTATTCTTTTTGTTGCAGGGGTAAATGGGAGTGTTTCCTTAATTTCTCTTTCTGATTTTTCATTGTTGGTATATAGGAATGCCAGAGATTTGTGTGCATTAATGTTGTATCCTGCAACCTTACCAAATTCACTGATTAGTTCTAACAGTTTTCCGGTGGCATATTTAGGATTTTCTATGTATAACATCATGTCATTGGCAAATAGTGACAGCTTTACTTCTTCTTTTCCAATTTGTATTCCTTTTATTTCTTTTTCTTCTGTGATTGCTGTGGCTAGGACTTCCAAAACTATGGTGAATAAGAATGGTGAGAGTGGACATCCTTGTCTTGTTCCTGATCTTAGTGGAAATGCACAGTTTTTCAGCATTGAGTATGATGCTTGCTGTGGGTTGTCATATATGGCCTTTATTATGTTGGGGTAGGTTCTCTATGCCCATTTTATGGAGAGTTTTTATCATAAATGGTGTTGAATTTTGTCAAAAGCTTTTTCTGCATCTATTGAGATAATCATATGGTTTTTATTTCTTAATTTGTTAATGTGGTGTATCATATTGATTGATTTGCATATATTGAAGAATCCTTGCATCCCTGGGATACATCCCACTTTATCATGGTGTATGATTCTTTTAATGTGCTGTTGGATTCTGTTTGCTAGTGTTTTGTTCAGGATTTTTGCATCTATGTTCATCAGTGATATTGGTTTATAATTTTCTTTTTTTGTGATATCTTTTCTGGGTTTGGTATCAGGGTGATGGTGGCTTCGTAGAATGAATTTGGGAGTGTTTCTCCCTCTGCCATTGTTTGGAAGAGTTTGAAAAGGATCCGTGTTAGCTCTTCTCTAAATGTTTGATAGAACTCGCCTGTGAAGCCATCTGATCCTGGACTTTTGTTTGTTGGAAGATTTTTACTTACGGTTTCAATTTCATTACTTGTGATAGGTCTGTTTATATTTTCTAATTCTTCCTGGTTCAGTCTTGGAAAATTGCACCTTTCCAAGAATTTGTCCATTTCTTCATGGTTGTCCATTTTATTGGCATATAGTTGTTTGTAGTAGTCTCTTGTAATCCTTTGTATTTCTGCAGTGTTGGTTGTGATTTCTCCTTTTTCATTTCTAACTTTATTGATTTGCATCCTCTCCCTCTTTTCTTGAGGAGTCTGGCTAAGGGTTTATCAATTTTGTTTGATAAAAAGCCAGCTTTTAGTTCTGAAAGAGCCAGCTTTTAGTTTTATTGACCTTTGCTATTATTTTCTTTGTTTCTATTTCATTTATTTCTGCTCTGATCTTTATGATCTCTTTCCTTCCACTGACTTTGGGTTTTCTTTGTTCTTCTTTCTCTAGTTGTTTTAAGTGTAGGGTTAGATTGTTTACTTGAGATTTTTCTTGTTTCTTGAGATGCGATTGAATTGCTATAAACTTCCCTCTTAGAACTGCTTTTGGTATATCCCATAGGTTTTGGGTCATCATGTTTTTGTTGTCATTTGTTTCTATGTATTGTTTTATTTCCTCTTTGATTTCTTCAGTGATCTCTTTGTTATTTAGTAGCACACTGTTTAGCCTCCATGTATTTGGGTTGTTGGTTTTTTTTTAACAGTTTTTTTCCTGTAATTAATTTCCAGTCGTAGCATTGTGGTCAGAAAGGATGCTTGATACGATTTCAATTTTCTTAAATTTTCCGAGGCTTCATTTGTGACCCAAGATGTGGTCTATCCAGGAGAATGTTCCATGTGCACTTGAGAAGAAAGTGTATTCTGCCACTTTTGGGTGGAATGTTCTATAAATACCAATTAGATCTCTATCTGGTCTGTTGTGTCATTTAAAGCTTGTGTTTCCTTATTTATTTTCTGTTTGGATGATCTGTCCATTGGTGCAAGTGGTGTGTTAAAGTCCCCTAGTATTATTGTGTTACTGTCGATTTCTCCTTTCATGGTTGTTAGCATTTGCCTTATGTGTTAAGGTGCTCCTGTGGTGGGTGCATAAACATTTATAATTGTTATATCTTCTTCTTAGATTGATCCTTCAGTCATTATGTAGTGTCCCTCCTTATCTCTTGTAACAGTCTTTATTTTAAAGTCTGTTTTATCTGATACAAGTATTGCTACTCCAGCTTTCTTTTGATTTCCATTTGCATGGAATATCTTTTTTCATCCCTTCACTTTCAGTCTGTATGTGTCCCTAGTTCTGAAGTGGGTCTCTTGTAGACAGCATATATATGGGTCTTGTTTTTGTATCCATTCAGCCAGTCTGTGTCTTTTGGTTGGGTCATTTAATCCATTTACATTCAAGGTTATTCTTGATATATATGTTCCTATTACCATTTTCTTAATTGTTTTGGGTTTGTTTTTGTGTGTCTTTTTCTTCTGTTGTGTTTTCTGCTTAGAGAAGTTTCTTTAGCATGTGTTGTAAAGCTGGTTTGGTGGTTCTGAATTCTCTTAGCTTTTGTTTGTCTGAAAAGCTTTTGAATTCTCCATTGAATTTGACTGCGATCCTTGCTGGGTAGAGTAATCTTGATTGTAGGTTTTTCTCTTTCATCACTTTAAGTGTATCCTGCCACTCCCTTTTGTCCTGCAGAGTTTCCACTGAAAAATCAGCTGATAACCTTATGGGGATTCCTTGTATGTTATTTTTTGTTTTTCCCTTGCTGCTTTTAATAATTTTTCTTTGAATTTAATTTTTGTTAGTTTGATTAACATGAGCCTTGTTGTGTTTTTCCTAAGGTTTATCCTGTATGGAACTCTCTGTGCTTCCTGGACTTGGGTGACTATTTCTTTTCCCATGTTAGGGAAGTTTTCCACTATAATCTCTTCAGATATTTTCTCAGATCCTTTCTTGTTCTCTTCTTCTTCTTGGACCCCTATAATTCGAATGTTAGTGCGTTTAGTGTTGTCCCAGAGGTCTCTGAGATTGTCTTCAATTCTTTTCATTCTTCTTTCTTTATTCTGCTCCTTGGCAGTTATTTCCACCATTTTGTCTTCCAGCTCACTTATTCCTTCTTCTGCCTCCGTTATTCTGTTATTGTTTCCTTCTAGTGTATTTTTCATTTCAGTTGCGTTGTTCATCTTTGTTTGTTTGTTCTTTAGTTCTTCTAGATCTTTGTTAAACATTTCTTGTATTTTCTCAATCTGTGCTTCCGTTCTATTTCCGAGATTCTGGATCATCTTTAGTATCATTACTCTGAATTCTTTTTCAGGTAGATTGCCTGTTTCCTCTTCGTTTATTTGGTCTTGTAGGTTTTTACCTTGCTCCTTCATCTGTGATATATTTTTTTGGTGTCTCATTTTTGTTTTTTTATGAGTGGCATTGTGTTCCAGTGTTACTGGTTGTTTGGCCTGAGGCTTCCAACACTGGAGTCTGTAGGCTGTTGGGTGGAGCTGGGTCTTGGTGCTGAGATGAGGAACTCTGTGAGACCTCACTCTGGTGAATGTTCCCTGGGGTCTGAGCCTCTCTGTTACTCCAGTGGTTTGGACTTGGAGCTCCCACTGCAGGAGCTTCTTCCCCCGACCCAGGCTCGCGAATCAAGATCCCACAAGCTACGTGGGGCAGCAAAAAAAAAGGGAGAACTAAGTTTGGGCAGTGGGTGGGGCCAATGCTCAGGACCCACAGGACTGGAAAAGGCCCTAGGGTCTGTGGGGGGTGGGGCTTAGGCTCAAGGAACAGAAGGGCCCCAGGCATGCCCCCCA
Organism: Neophocaena asiaeorientalis asiaeorientalis; assembly: GCF_003031525.2. NCBI lineage: Eukaryota > Metazoa > Chordata > Mammalia > Artiodactyla > Phocoenidae > Neophocaena > Neophocaena asiaeorientalis. Next base: position 6,575,931 of record NW_020174560.1, on the reverse strand, counting down.
TCCCTGGTCTCAGAGGGCATAGGACCTCACCTGGGAGCCCAGCAGGCTTCCTGGGATCGAGTGGGCATGGCAAATGCCCTCTTCTCCTCTCCTGCTCCTCCAGTCTGCAGTCTGGGAGGGCCCCTCCCGCCTGCCTCTCCTGATCTCCCGGGCCTCCCTCCTATGCCCCCAGGACCAATGCAGCTGATGGTGGGGAATGGGGTGCCTTGGAGGGCAGGGGACAGGCCTGGGAGCTCAGCAGGGTGCCAGTCTTGTCTGACCTCCACTTCTCCTCCCCCCTCGGTCCCCCTGCGTCCTACCGGTTCACCCTAGGGTTCCTACCGTCTCCTTTGGGGTCAGAGTCCCCCACCAGTAGCCTGCAGGTACCCTAGTTGTGGGGAGATGCTAACTCTGTGTCTTCCCACACTGCCATCTCGACTCCTCCCCTGTTTTTTTTTAATTGAAGTATAGTTGATTTATAAAAGAGCTTGCCTTCTTAACTAATATATGAGTTTCTTGGAGGATATGTTCCAATAACAATAGATGAGATTCTGATATTTTAGGTCTTAATCTTAGAAATTATTCTCCCACCCCCTCCTTCTCCCTCATCCACTTCTTCCAGGTTTAGATGTGACAGTGTGACAGTTCTTTTCCTGATCCTCAGTTGATTCCTACCATAAGTTTGTTCGATTAGATGTTCACAAAGACCCTTCTGATTCTAAAATCTGCGATGCTATACTGTTTGGATACATTTGCAGTATTCTGAGGCAGCTCTGACAGTCCTTTAAGGGAAAGGTATTCATCACCGTGGCCAAATAGGGAAGATGTTGACTTCAGTAGTGAACTGAAATTAACCATTTCATGGGGTTTTTGGTGGGAACAACAGAATGCAAGTTACCTCCTCAAGCCTCTTCATCTCCTTAAAATAATTCTGCCCAGTTGGATTTTACTTTGGTCGTATTAGTTTTTGCATGTGAATACATTTTGTTCTGCCTACAGAAGATGAAGACACGGAGCTGTTCTGTTTGCCAGAGGAGGAGTCACTCTCCTAAACGTTTTTGGCTCTGTCCTGATCTGTCATTGTTTCCCTTTCACTCTTTTTTCCCTATGTCTCTGTTTCAGTTTGTCTTGTGTTTCAGTTTCTCCCTCCTAGGTTCTATCTTCTTGTTTTGATAATCCCGCCCCCCTTTTTTTTCTCTAAATGAAAGTCTCTCCCAGGGATGCTGAATAGTTCATTCTTTTTATAACACTCCTTATATGCACAGAAGAATTTAGCTTGGCTGTAAAATTTGTCCTTGGCATAAATTTGGCAGATAGTTTTTAACCTCGGTGAGACTTTTCATTGGGGTCATGGAAGTGTTGAGGCATCACTGCCCTCCACTCTTCCTTCTTCAAGTATGACATTAGTGGTTTTAGCTCTTGTTGACCCTTCTTTAAACCAAAGCTTTATAGCCTATTACAGCACAGTGTGGATTTTTTTTTTTTATGATATGTTGGAGGGAAAGAAAAAACTCCTCTAAAGTTACAAATGGTTTCACTTACCAAAATGACTATTACTCTTGGAAAGTTTTGTCTTTTCTTTAAAATTTCCAGGAGTTGGGTGGGCTTGATGTCCTCTCTCCCACTCCACCTCCCCACCCACACACTCATGTTGGTAGAGATGCCAAGAGCTTGAAGCATAATTCCAGTCTTCTAGGAGACAAATCATTTACCAAGGAGCAAGCAAGACACACTTTCCTGCTGTTATTTTAATCTTGCGTTTCATCATTTATTGGATCAAATAACAGTCTCATTTACTTAGGATCCGTGTCAGCACCTTGAAATCCAAATTATCTGTTATATGTCACCTTGTAAGAGATTCTCTGCATTGCCCCTCTCCAGCCCTCCTTCCTTATAGGACTTTATTTAAGCATCTTCATTTTTGCTGGGTATCTGAGGGTTTCAGTGTAATGAAAAATGTTTGCCCTCTTCATAAAAATAATACTTAAAACTTTTTTTTTTAAGTGTGTGCCTCTTCCGATGCTTGCAGCTTTTTTAAAAAATAAATTTATTTACTTATATTTGGCTGTGTTGGGTCTTTTTTTTATTCTATAAATTTATTAATTTAAAAATTTTTTAGCTGCATAGTGTCTTCGTTGCTGCACGCGGGCTTTCTCTAGTTGTGGTGAGCAGGGGCTACTCTTCATTGCAGTGCATGGGCTTCTCATTGCTGTGGCTTCTCTTGTTGCGGAGCACGGGCTCTAGGCACGCGGGCTTCAGTAGTTGCAGCACGCGATCTTCAGTAGTTGTGGCTCGCGGGCTCTAGAGTGCAGGCTCAGTAGTTGTGGTGCACGGGCTTAGTTGCTCTGTGGCATGTGGGATCTTCCCGGGCCAGGGCTCGAACCTGTGTCCCCTGCATTGGCAGGCGGATTCTTAACCACTGTGTTACCAGGGAAGTCCATGTGTTGGGTCTTTGTTGCTGCATACGGGCTTTCTCTAGGTGCAGCGAGCGGGGGCTACTCTTCATTGCTGTGCACAGGCTTCTCATTGCAGTGGCTTCTCTTGTCGAGGAGCACAGGCTGTAGGCACGCGGGCTTCAGTAGTTGTGGCACGCAGGCTCAGTAGCTGTGGCTCGCAGGCTCTAGAGTGCAGGCTCAGTAGTTGTGGTGCATGGGCTTAGTTGCTCCGCAGCATGTGGGATCTTCCCGGACCCGGGCTGAAACCCATGTCCCCTGCATTGGCAGGCGGGTTCTTAACCGCTGCGCCACCAGGGAAGCCCAATACTTAAAACTTTTATCTTAAGTTTTGCTTATCAGAGTAGCTTTGCCCAGACCTGGACCTGAGCATTCTTAAATGTGAGCCAGTGAATCTTAGCTTCCGATGGTTCTACAAGGAACCACTGAAGAAACTTAAGGATTTCCTGTCCAAAGCAAGCAGTGTCCTTCAGTAGGGTACCAGATTATCATAAACCTAGACATAGCTGAGAAGATGAAAAGTTGTGAATCATTTATCATCACAAGTTGAATAACACAAACTTCAGGCAGCCTCCATGGGTTTCCTCCCTGCTGTTGGCTCAGCTAGGGCTTTTATTGGAGCCATATCTGCACCTCTACTCTTTCAACCCTCTCTCTTTATGAAACTAAAATGTAAATTGGGTGCTATTTAAATATTTCCTACTTATGTTTATTGAAAACTATGCTGCCACAGGGCATGGCGCTTTGAAAACTGCCTTGCACCAGCCCAGTTTTCCACCGACGTGGTTTACCCAAAAACCTGGACTTTCCTTTCCTCAGACCTTTAATTTCTTTAAACCAAATGATCACACAAAAACTTAGGATGAACCTAGTTTCGTTTGTGAGGTTTTCAGTAAAAGTTGAGTGTGGCTAGAAAACCAGACCCATGAAAAGCTATGCTTATGCTGACACTAGAGGAAAAACTTACAGAATTCTTATACTTCCTGCTTTCAGTGTTGGGGAGAAAAGAAAAAACAAGGAAGATGGAAGAGCTTTAGCAGTGGTCCACTTTGGGAAGGAAAGGAGATGAGGGAAGCTTGGTTGAGTTCATTTGTCACTTATTTGGTGTTTTATTTTGTCCTAGACTTAGAAATTTTTGAAAATACAGAAAAGTATTAAGAATAAAATTTAAAAACTATAATATTTTTTAAATTGACAAAATATTAAATGATATTTTGTAACTTACCTCATTTATTATCATCAGCATATTTCCTTCAAATCATTAAATATTTTTCAAGGCATAGATATTTTAATGGTTATATTCTCTGAATCATTTATTTGTCTAGTCTTCTATCCTTAAACTTTTTGATTTCTAATTTTTTTTGCCCTACTAATTAAGAATAAATAAAATTCCTATATAGAGATCTTTGGTTTATATGTTTCCAAACACTTAAAGAAGAATTAATACCAATACTTATCAACCATTCCAAAAAACAGAAGCAGAGAGAACCCTTCTAAACTCATTTCATAATGTCAGCATTATCCTGATACCAAAACCAGTCAAGGACACAACAGGAAAAGAAAATCAGGCCAGTATCCCTAATGAACAAGAGGTAGAGATCCTTAACAAAATTTAGCAAACCAAATTCAATAATACACAAAAAGGAGCACCCACCATGATTAAGTGGGATTTATTCCAGGGATGCTAGGATGAGTCAACATCTACAAATTAATCAGTATGGTACACCACATTAACAGAATGAAGGATAAAAATCATATGATCATCTCAATAGATGCAGAAAAAGCATTTGACAAAATTCAACATTCATTTATGATAAAAACTCTCAACAAAGGAGGTATACAGGGAACATACCTCAACCTAATAAAGCCCATATATGACAAGCCCACAGCTAACAACATGGTGAAAAGCTGAAAGATTTTCTTCCAAGGTCAGGAATAAGACAAGGATGCCCACTCTTGCCATTTATTAGGCAAGGCAAAGAAATAAAAAGCATCCAAATTGGAAATGAAGAAGCAAAACTGTCACTATTTACAGATGACATGACATTATATATAGAAAACTCTAAAAACTCCACCAAAACACTGTGAGAATTAATAAACAAATTCAGTAAAGTTGCAGCATACAAAAATCAGTTGCATTTCTATATACTACATACACTATACTGAACTATCAGAAGAGAAATTAATAAAACAATCCCACTTAAAATTAAATGAAAAAGAATGAAATACCTAAGTATAAATTTAGTCAGGGAGGTGAAAGACCTGTACGCTGAAAACCTTAAGACATTGATGAAAGAAACTGAAGAAGACATAAATACAGGCATACCTTCTTCAGTTCCAGACCACTGCAATAAAGTGAATATCAAAATAAAGTGTTTCACATGAACTTTTTGGTTTCCCAGTACATATAAAAGTTATGTTTACAATATACCGTAGTCTGTTAAGTGTGCACTAACATTATGTCCAAAAAAACAATGTATGTACCTTAATTTTTAAATACTGCTAAAAAATGCTAACCCTCACCTGAGCCTTCAAGGAATAGTAATCTTTTTGCTGGTGAAGAGTTTAAAATAATGTGAGAATTATTAAAATGTGACACAGAGATATGAAGGGAGCAAATGCTATTGGAAAAATGGTGCTGGTAAACTTGCTTGACACAGGTTTGCCAGAAACCTTCAATTTGTAAAAAATACAGTATCTTCAAAGTGCAACAAAGTATCTTCAAAGTGCAATAAAGTGAAGTACAATAAAACGAGGTGTGCCTATAAATGGAAAGATATACCATGATCATGGATTGGAAGATTTAATATTGTTAAAATGTCCATACTACCAAAAGCAATCTACAGATTTAATGCAATCCCTATCAAAATTCCAATGGCATTTTTCACAGGAAGAAAACAATCTTAAAATCTGTATGGAGCTGCAAGAGGCCCCAAATAGCAAAAGCAATCTTGAGAAAGGAGAACAAAGTTGGAGGCATCATGCTTCCTGATTTCAAACTATATTACAGAGCTATAGTAATCAAAAAAATACAGTATTGACATAAAAAATAGATCAATGGAACAGAATAGATAGCCTAGAAATAAACCCTCGCATATATGGTCAATTAATTTACAACAAAGAAGCCAAGAATATGGACCACTATCTTATCCTATGCACAAAAATCAACTGAGAATGGTTTAAAGACCTCAGAATGAGACCTGAACTCATGAATGCATAGGTGGTAAGCTCCTTGACACTGGGTTTTTTATTTGATACCAAAAGCAAAGGCAACAAAAGCAAAACAAACAAGTGGGACTACATCAAACTAAAAAGTTTCTATACAGCAAAAGAACCCTCCTCCCCCACCCTACCCCCCCCCGCAAAAGACAGGTATCCTGCAGAATGAGAGAAAGTATTTGCAAATCATGTATCTGATAAGGAATAATATCCAAAATATATAAAGATCTCATACAACTCAATAGAAAAAAATGTCTGATTAAAAAATGGGCAGAGGATCTGAAGAGAAATCCCATAGAATACATACAAATGGCCAATAGGTACATGAAAATATGCTCAGCACACTAATTATCAGGGAAATACACATCAAAAGCACAATGAGATATCATCTCACTCCTGTTAGAATGGCTGTCATGAAAAAGACAAGAGATAACAAGTGTTGGCAAGAATGTGGAGAAAAGGGAATCCTTGTGTACTGTAAACTAGGATTACGGAGTGTAAGCTGGTGCAGCTACTATGGAAAACAGTATGGAGGTTCCTCAAAAAATTAAAAATAGAACTGCCATATGATCCAGCAATGTCCACTCTGGGGAACACATTAACTCACAAAGGTATCTGCATCCCCATGTTCATTGCAGAATTATTTACAGTAGGCAAGACATGTATACAACCTAAGTGTCTGTCGATGGATAAATGGATAAAGAAAATGTGATACACACACACACACACTGTAATATTCAGACATAAAAAGAAGAAAATCCTGCCCCTTGTGACAACATGGATCGACCTTGAGGGTATTATGCCAGTCAGACAGAGAAAGACAAATACCATATGACCTTACTTTAGAAGTGGAATCTAAGTAAAAACAAAAACAATAACAAAAACTCATACATGCAGGTAACAGGCTGGTGGTTGCTGGTGGGGGGATGTATTGATAGATGGAGGGAAATGGATGAAATGGGTGAAGGTGGTCAAAAGGTACAAAATCTACTTTAAAAATAAGTGAGGCTTGGGAATGTTAAAACATGGTGGCTATAGTTAAAATACTACATTGTGTATTTGAAAGTTGCTGAGAGAGTAGATCTTACAAGTTCTCATCATAAGAAAAAAATTGTAACTATAAGTTGGTGTTGGATGTTAACTAGACTATTGTGATCATTTCCCAATATATACATATATCAAAACATTATGTTGGGGCTTCCCTGGTGGCGCAGTGGTTGAGAGTCCGCCTGCCGATGCAGGGGACGCGGGTTCGTGCCCCGGGCCAGGAAGATCCCACGTGCCGTGGAGCGGCTGGGCCCGTGAGCCATGGCCGCTGAGCCTGCGCGTCCGGAGCCTGTGCTCCGCAACGGGAGAGGCCACAGCAGTGAGAGGCCCGCGTACCGCAAAAGAAACCAAAAAAAGCAAAAAAAAAAAAAAATAAAACATTATGTTGTACATCTGAAAGTAATGTTATATGTCAATTATATTTCAATTAAAACATTTTTTCTTCTCATTTTATTGAGATATCATTGACAGGCAGCACTGTATAGGCTTAAGGTGTACAGCATAACTGACTTACATGAAATAATTATCATAATATGTTTAGTGAACATCCATCATCTCATATAGATACAAAATAGAAGAAAATGAAAAAAAATGTTTTTCCTTGTGATGAGAAGTCTTAGGACTTACTCTCTTAACAACTTTCATACATAACATACAGCAGTGTTACTTATATTAATTATGTTGTGCATTATATCTGTAGTACGTATTTATCTTATAACTGGAGGTTTGTACCTTTTGACCACCTCAGTTTTTAAAAATGATTTAATGCTTAAAAGATCAAAAATAAACACATTTTATTTTGGGGGGGGAAAGTAAGTTTAACTTATACTCATTTGATTACTTTTGATGTTGGACTTTGAGAAAATGTTAATTAGCCATTCATTGTTACCTTCTGGAGTTTTCCTATTCTCATTGATTTTAAGATCATATACCTTTTTCCAAATTTTACTTTTCTGTGTATATCATTATGTCTTACAATGAGTTTCTTATAGACAGCATACAGTTTATGTTTTTAATTCTCTCTGCCAACCTCTGTCTTTTATTTCATGTTTGTGGACAATTTATATTGAATGTAATTATTTATATGTTAGGGCATAAGTCTGCTCTTTTATTTTTTATTCTCTATTCTGTTTTTGTTTGTTTGTTTTCTTTCCCTTGCCTTCCTGTTTTTATTATACCACTTTATATAGCTTTATTAGTGGTTGCTGTAGGTGTATTACCTTAACTATGCATAACTTATCACAGTCATTTTACCAGATTGAGTGAAGCCTTTCCTCCCTTTATGTCCCTTTACACTCCCTATTTGTAATATAATTATCTTATATATTTAGAGCCACATCCATGAGTGTTACTTTTTTCTTCAACTCTTAAACATAATATAGAAAACTCAAGAGGAGAAGCGCAACCTATTATATTTACTCATATTTTTGTTTACTATGTTTTTTCTTCTGTCCAATGTTCTAAAGTTCCTTCTTTTATTGTTTTCTTTCTGTTAGGAGAACTTCCTTTAGCCATTCTTTTAGAGTAAGTCTGCTGACAACAAATTCTCTTTGTTTTTGTTCATCTGAGAAAGTCTGGATTTCCCCTTCATTCATGAAATATATTTTCTCTGGGTACAGGATTCAGGGTTGACAGTTCTTTTCTTTCAATACTCAAAAAAATACCATGTCAGTTTCTTCCAGCCTCCGTGTGTTTTTGATGAGGAATCTGCTATCATTTGAGGTGTGTTTCCCCTATAGGTAAACTGTCACTTTTCTCTGGCTGCCTTCAGGTATTTTTCTGTCTTTAGTTTTCAGAAGTTGCATTATGATATGTCTTTTCATGGGTGTCTTTGGGAGTGTCCTGTTATGGGTTCACCCAGCTTCTTTATTTTGTAGATTTATGTCTCTTGCAAAGTTTAGTTAGTTTTCAGCCTTTGTTTTTTCAAATACTTTTCCAGCCCCATCTCCTTTTCCTTTCCCTTCTGGGCCCATTATGACCCACATGTTAGATCTTTTAAAATAATCCCACAAATCCCTGGGATTCTGTTAATTTTTCAGTCTGTTTTTCCTGTCTTTGTCAGATTGGGTAATTTCTACTGTTCTTTTACAGTTTACTGATTCTTTTTTACTGTCCCTCCATTCTGCTATTGAATCTATCCACTGAACTTTTGATTTTATTGTATGTTGAAGTTACAGAATTTCCATTTGGTTTTTCTTTACATCTTGTAATTCTTTGCTGAGAGTTTCTTTTTATTTGCTGAAGATTTCTATTTTTACATTTGTTTCTAGCATATTCATAGGTGCTCTTTGAAACATTTTTATCATGGCATTTGAAAAATCTTTCACAGATAATTTAAACATCTTGGTCGTCTTGGTGTTAGTGTCTATTGATTGTCCTTTTTTCATTCAGTTTGACATCTTCCAGGTTCTTGGTATGTCCGGTGATTTTCAGTTTGAACCTAGGCATTTTCCTAAGATTTGGATCTTATTTAAAGCTTTTGTTTTAACTGGCTTTCTTGACACCACCGTGGCAGGAGAAGTTGAGCACTGTGCCTCGCTCTGCCAAGTGGAGGTAGAAGTCTTGCTTGGCCAACGTTACTCTTCAAGGTCAGGGGACTATTGGGCAGAAATGGTAGTTCAGCTCACCATGTGGCTTCATTACTGCTGAATGATGACAGAAGTCCTCCTGACCCTCTTCTAGGCCTGTACTCACAGCTCACGAGTGGGAAGGAGTAGGGGTGCCTCTCTACTGCTGGGAGCAGCGAGTGAGGGCAGTCCAAGTTCCCTGTTTGTTCTGTACCACCAATGCGTGGATTGGGGGCTAGTTCTTATTAATGGCTGGAAGGAATTCAAGTCCTAACAACCTACTTAGCCTTTTCTGGCACCGCCTCAGTTGGGTGTTGGGCATCTTGTTACAGTCTCAGGAGGGCGGAAGTCCAGCCTCTCCACTTGGCTTTTGCTGGCATGGGTGGTGGTGGAGCCACAGTTTTTTCCTTTGGTGTTTGTCTAGAGTAAAGCAGCTATTTTCTAAAAGTCTCTGCCTTGCAAGGCTGCCCCTTTCCTATTCCTTTGGCTAGAGAGATCAGGCTTTTGTTCAGACTTCTTTTTGTCCTTTTCCATTGGCATTTTCAGGTTGCTGGCCTCTTCACCTCCAAAGCTGGGATATTGAGGCAAAAACAAACCCCAAGGACCTCATGCTCCTTGTGTTATTATTTGTGTCCTGAAGGTCCTAGCTGTCCTGCTGCCTCTTCTTCACCCTCCAGAGTCTTATGTTTATTTTGTATGTACAACTGACCCTTGAACATCGTGGGCATTAGGGGTGCTTATTCTCTGCGGAGTCAGAAATCCATGTATGACTTATAATTGGCCCTCCATATCCCCGGTTCCGGTTCTGCATCTGCAAGTTGCATAGTATTGTAGTAGTTACTGTTGAAAAAAAAAATCCCCATATAAGTGGACCCACCTAATTGAAGCCCATGTTGTTCAAGGGTCAGCTGCAATTAATGCCCATGGTTTTGCATAGCAGATTGCGTAGTATTGTAGTATTTATTGTTGAAAAAAAAATTCCTCTGTAAATGGACCCACCCAGTTCAAACTCCTGTTATTCAAGGGTCAGCTGCAATTAATGTCCAGGGTTTTTAGTTGTACTTAGGTAGAGAAACGTACATCTACTCTATTTTCCACTAAGTGGAATCAGTTTGTGCAATTTACTCAAATCTTTCAGCAAAAATATATATGCGTTTTTCTGTCTGTATGTGTATGAAAATATATCTTACGTGAACAATTTGTCCCCGATTTGGTCAGTATCAGGAGTCAATAAGCTTTTCCTCCACAGTAAATATTTTAGACTTTGAAGACCATACCGTAATGGTAGGTACATTTGAATTTTTCATTTCTTCCTTGCTTGCTTTTACTTTACCAGTATTTTTAGAGCATGATGTTCAATATGACACAAGTTTAAAGCCAAGCTAGACATTTCATGTACATTAAACTAAAATTTGTCAACATTGTTTCTCTTTTTGAAACATGTCGCAAAAATCTGGGAGGGAAAAACACTGAAACGTTGATGGACATAGAATATGCCTTGACTGAATATGAAATGGGCTTTGGAATCTTGAGTCTTGCTAAGTAGGAGCACAGCTTTGCTTCCCCTCCATCTCTTTTACCTGGCTTCATTCATTTACAAATAGAATTTGTAGACCAATCTCTTCTCTGCTAAAGACCTTACTAGTAAATCTGCAGAGACCTCAAACTTAGGCTTCTCTACAGAAAGAGGCAGAGATGAGCACATAGCTCAATAAGCTACTGTTGTCTCTCATATGGTAGGTGGCTTGAGTTACTGCCTCCATTTAGTTCCTTTGTGTTCTGAATATCTTGCAATTGAAATGTCATTACTCAGGGATGTAATGCACCTTATAAAATAAAGAACCTATCCTTTCTCCAGGTCACTATGTAGATTCTATCATAAACTGTAGCAAACTAGTACTAAGGACTCCAGTGAGTTATAGAAATGTTCAGTAACATTTATCAAAATCAACACTAACTTCTCAAGATTTTGTTGCTACAATTTGAAATGAATATTGTTTGTCTAATCTGGCTTTCTCGTTTCTTATTCCATAGTGACCTTGCCCAAAAAAAAAGTTTTTAAGTTATCTTCCAAAAAGTTGACAGCTCTTTTGTTTGTCAATTACTTTAATATTTTTAAACAGTTGCTTGGTTGGGAGTCTCTAGATACAACACTTCACACTAAAGAAGGCTGACAGTTAAGTGATGTGGAAGCCATTATCTCATCTTTGTGCTTGTAGACTGTGGCCTCTTGCCTTTTCCTATTTCATAATAAGTAGCATTAGCATTCAGGAACTTTTTAACACCTATTGAGGACAGGAGTTTTCTAATCCCCTATAAGAGAGCATTTTAAAAATGAATGAGTAAAACCTAACAAACATAGCATTAAAATAAAGAGAACTAAGCATCATTCTTACATTTGAATTTAGATTCATAAATATCAAGTAAAATACCAACCAACCAAATTGAACATTACGGGGCTTCCCTGGTGGCGCAGTGGTTGAGAGTCCGCCTGCCGATGCAGGGGACACGGGTTTGTGCCCCGGTCCGGGAAGATCCCACATGCCATGGAGCGGCTGGGCCCGTGAGCCGTGGCCGCTGAGCCTGCGCGTCCGGAGCCTGTGCTCCGCAATGGGAGAGGCCACAACAGTGAGAGGCCCACGTACCGCAAAAAAAAAAAAAAAAAAAAATTGAACACTACGATAAAAGAATCATCTACAATGACCAAATATGATTTATTCCCATATTTAAAAATCTGTTGTTGTAATATATAATAATTGGTCCAATAAGAGAACATGATAATCTCACTAGTTGCTGAAAGAGCATTTGATAAAATTCAGCAGTTATTTATGAGATTTACTCTTGAGATAACTAGGAATAGAGAGGTAAATTCTGTAAATAATAAGGAATCTTAAACCAAATCTTAAACCAAACAGCAGCATCATATTTAATGTGGAATATTGTCGGCATTCCTTCTAAAATCATGAAAAAGGCAATCATGCCGTGACCATTTTTATATAATTACTCTGAAAATTCCAGACAATGCAGTAATATATAAAACATAAGGAACAGATATAGTTACAAAATCATTTACAGATTGATTTTGAATTATTTTTTCAGACAATATAATTTTTTTTGACAGAGAATTCAAGAGCATCAAGTTTTAATGAACTTATTACACTGATCAGATACTTAGTTCATATGTAAAACATCCATACTCTTTCTGTAAAACAGTGAAAACTAATTAGGTAATCTAATTCTTTAAAAAATGTACTCATAATAATACCAGAAAACATAAAGTACTTAGGAATAACCCTAAGAAGAAATATAAACAGTGTACCAAAAGAAAAATAAAAGGGTGAAACTCTTCAGAGTAATATAATTTGCATAAACTAACAATATATCAGGTTTCTGAAGAAGGAAACTGAGTATTGCAAAAATTGCAGTTATTCCAAAATTAGTTCTGAACTTTTTTACAATCCCAGTCAAAATAGCAGTGGATTTTTTTTTTTTTTTCTTCCCAGTACGCGGGCCTCTCACTGTTGTGGCCTCTCCCGTTGCGGAGCACAGGCTCCGGACACACAGGCTCAGCGGCCACGGCTCACGGGCCCAGCCGCTCCATGGCATGTGGGATCTTCCCAGACCGGGGCACGAACCCATCTCCCCTGCATCGGCAGGCAGACTCTCAACCACTGCGCCACCAGGGAAGCCCTAGCAGTGGATTTTATTTGACTCTTAACACTGCATCAACAGGTTTGAAAGTATCAACAGGCAAGAATTGCTAAGATAATTTTTTGTCTTGGCAATGAGTAGGAAGTTTAATTCATAACTTTTTATTGTGAAAATTTTCTAACTTATAGAAATAATTTAAATAAATATATAATATAGCAAATATCTAAACGCTGTCACTAGATTTCAACAAGTGATAATATTTTTGATATGTCTCTACACAAAGTAGAACTTTAAATAAAAATGAATGAAAAAAAAAAAATGAATGAACCATGAGGTCCATTTTAAAAGCAATATCAACTACAGACCCATTTCTTTCGTTTAAAGTATAACTCCTCAAAAGAATTATCTACACTTGCTATCATCAGTTTCTGTGGGTCTGCGCATGTGTGTGCGCATGCGTGCGTTCACGCACACATACACGCTCTCTCTTCCTTTAACACCTTATTATACAAAATTTCAAATATATGCAAACATAGAAGGAATAACATTACGAATCCCCTAACAATCAGGTAGCTTCAGCAAGTAGGAACTCATGGCCAGACTAGTTTCATACCTTACCCCACTACCCCACCAGATTATTTTGAAGCAAATTTCAGACATTATTTCATCTGTAAATGTATCCACACATATCTCCAAAAAATAAACTTCTTTTAAAGCAAAATACTATCACTCCTGAAAAAAATAATAATGCTTTAATATCAAATTTCCAATTCATGTTAAATTCCCTGATTATCTCATTTTTAAAAATCATGTTCCAAATAAGACCCATACATTCCAATTGGTTGATATCTCTCATAAGACTATCTTAAAATATAGGGTTCTCTTCTATCAGTTTTTAAAGAAACATGTATCCTGTAGTGTTTCCCTTCCCACAAATAGGATTTTGCTGACTGTATCCCCATGGTGTTCTTTTGTCCCTGAAATTTCCTATAAATTGTTAATTAGATCTGGAAGATTGTTTAGATCAGATTTTATTTTGTGGCGAAAATACTTACTTTCTGTGAATTTATATTATTATGCGCACTTGAAAAGGGATATATTCTCTGTTTTCAAGATATAAAGTTGTGTTTATATCAGTTAGATTTACCTCATTAATTATGTTTTTGTGTCTTCTGATGCCATATGTATCCTATCCTGGACTTAGAAAGGTGAATTAAACTCTCATGCTACTAATACTTTTCTCTTTATTTCTCCTTATACTTCTGTAGTTTTGCCATGTAATGTCCATGTTATGTGATATACAAATATGCATAACTGCTAAGGCTTCATTGTAGAATGTAATGTACTACGTGTCCTTTTTAACATTTCTAGATTTAATGCTTTTTTTGTTGTTTAATGCTTTTTCTCTAACTCAGATTGTGACCACTGCTTTTCATTTTGCCATTATAAATGTGTAGAAGGATAACAGAACTGTATTTTATACATTTGAGAAACTAGAAGGAAACGGAGCAAAATATAAATAGTATTTAACCTCTGAGTGGTGGGATATGGGGCATTTTTAACTTTCTTCTTTAAAGTTTTTCCAAAGTTTTCTACAGTGAGCTTGTGTTACTTATATAAGGCTTAAAAATCTGTTATTTTTTTACAAGGGAAAATTTTAAAGAAAGTATGCAAAGGTAGTTTGGTTTTGTTAATGTTCTTAGTATGTTTTTGGCCACAGCCTAAATAATGAACTAGTGACAGTATCGAACAGACCCTGCCCCCTATTTTAATCACAACGAAAATCTAGTGCATGCCTTTTTCAGGCATGGGTTTGAAATGGGAAATTGTTACATGAGTGAAGGAAAATTCCCAGAGTCTTTGATGCAACTCAAGGACTGGGAATGGAGCGGGGGAGGCCTCCTGAAAATCTGTCTAACATTCGCTCAGGCTCCTCTTGGTTCTGAGCCAAATAACAAACCCTTCAGTTGAATTTTTCTGTCCAGACACTGGCTTAAATGAAGGTATACTTAACTTGGAAATATCATTTCAGCTTTTGGCTGGAATAGCTGTTGTAGAAGAGCTTCTTTAGATGTGAAGCCATGAGGGAGTTCTCTGAGTACATGCATTTTCACACATCTGCTAATGCAAAAGCCCCAGTGTGAGCATTAGTACTCAGGAATGTGATGTGGATTTGAGATGATCTCCCCAGGATTTTGGCAGGTCAGGACAAACATTATCTTGCTCCCATATGTTTTTGTAGGATCTTGAAAGGGAAATCATATACATTTCCTTAAACTGACATGCTGAATTTTCCCACATACACCAAAAAACCCTCTCAGCTAAAATAAATTCAGGAATATGTATATATGACATTCATATATTTCGCAGCTGTTGTCAATACAACAATATAAGCTGATGGCTATTGGGAGTCGCAGACAGTTTGTATTTACTTTGACTTATGTTTAAATGGCTGATTTCAGAAAACCTGGCCCAACAGATAAAAAACTATGAAAGGTCCCACATTTTGAGTAAGTCCTTTTTTTTTTCTGCTCTGCACTTCCTTAGGTGCAGTGTGTATGGGGCTCAGTCCTCATTGTCACTGTTTCCCACTGATAGCACTGCTACCCTATATGGACCCCTCTCCCGACATATACAGTATAAAAAACAACCAGGGAACGCTTGTGAAGCTAAGAAATTCAAATGCATTGATAATAATATTGATAACACATACTGTGTACAAAGACTGTATCTGTTTTTTATCACCCTTGAGCAAACCCACTCCTGTTTCCTATGGGGTTTGACAAACAGTAAGTACTCATTAAATGTTGACTAACCCTTTTCCTAAGTCTTTTCATTCTTCAGTCTGTACTCCCTCTAGAGAATGATATATTATCTGCCTAGTAGTTTGGCTCCTTTTCTCAGCGAGTGTATTATTAAAACTTGAATAAATATAGCACCAGTTTCAGCTACGTAATGGCCTCTTGTGCCAAGGGTCGCACATTGGTTGATTCTCACTGGCACAAAAGCTGATAGATTTAGTCTTATTTCATTCTATATCATAGCTAGGCCCACTTGTAGGATTGAACCTATGTGAGAAGGTAATAATCCCTAACCACTATTTGTTTTCATGTTTTGTAAATGAGTTTTGTTGCTGCAGTGTCTTGTACCTAATCAAATCAGTCCTCTGGTTCTTCTATCTGCTTATACCACATGGTTTTTAAGCTATCAAATATTATTTAAAAGTAATATCTAGGATATATTTCTTCTCCCACCCCCAACATTTGGAGAGAGGTCACATATCTTTTTACCTTTTTACCTCATTTCTTTTACTTTTGTTTTGCTTATTTATTACCATTGGTTTCCTGTTGGATTATTTAGCTGGAAAAATGATTTCTTTATAGAAGTAAGACCTGGGATTCTACTCCATAAAGGGAAACATGGAGAGGCAATGTTATCAATTTAATGTATTACAAATAATTGGCCTTGGATTCTTTTCCTGGCATCTTGATGAACCACTGCGTTCATGTAGCTTTATTTGGTCTGAATTTATCAGTCTGTACAGGTAGGGATTATGATAATGTATTTTTTAAATTTAGTTTGTTGACTGCATTCTATTCTGGAATTGTTATGTATATATATTTTTAAGATCATGTGATTCATGAAAATATTGGTGTTGTATCGGTTCTTATTTCATTGCATATTGGCACTTTGGCATTAGTTCTTACATCCACTGTTAGTATTTAGGGGAAAATCATGGAAAACTTTTCTTTTTTTTTTTTTTTTACTAGTTTTCCTTGGTGACTTATAAAGTTAATTTCATAAAAATGTTCTTCTGTTCTAAAATATGTAAGATTTTCAGTCCTTTGAAAAAATCGTTATAGTCAATTTTCCATGTATTACTCAACGTTAGAGATCTACCTGCCAAATGATCCCAGGTGTGGGATTGCAGCAGGTAATTTCCTGAGCTGTATGGTACAGATGATTTTCTGTGTTAGAAGATGCTATCAGCTCACCTGGCCTCTTAGTGACAGAGAAATCCTTTGTTTATTCATTTAGTAGGCAGATTAACCCTAATGAATATTGGCTTCCTGGAAATAGATACAGGTGACAATGGCAAAGTGAGGAGTGGGGAGAAGTAAGACAAATTCCCTTTTCTTTCTTCACTTATAAATAATGGTGGCTTTCATTGGAGAGTGTTTTAAATCAGAAAGGAATGCAAAATATTTTAATTTAAAAGCAAGATTTAAATAATCAACCTTTAATTTTTAGTTTTGAACGTTTATATATGTATATTCTTTTCAGAAGAACTAAGGATTTTCTCATTTTGGCAAACAAGTTAAAATTTTTGTGTCTTTCAAATTAGAGTTAAATGAAAATATTTAATTAAATGCTTCATGCTGGTTTGGACAGAATGAGTCATTTGAACAGGCAAATGCAACTCTAATATGTTCTTACATTCAGTTAAAATTTTGTGAATTAAAAAATTACATCATTCATCAGCCTCTCCTAGCACAGGAAAGAAAATGTGCATTGTGCTGTGTTCATTTCTATAGTCTGTTCATGCTGCTTCAGTGACATATTTATTTGTTTTCTCAGGAGCAAAGATGAAGGGCTAATATAGCCATTAGAAGATTATTCATAGAGTTATACTATAAATTGTCAAAAATTTGTAGAATTAAGCTACTTAAAATTCTTTGCTTTGTTATAACTTTTAACAATATTTACAGGAATCATTTTTGTGAATATAATCATGGATATTTGATTAATTCTCAATAACATATGGTGAAATGAAATCTTTGTGATTGCAACTCATAAGCTTTGCTTACTGAAGGGAGGAGTACTTTACAACATTTTTCTGTGAATGGTTTTGAAGATACATTATTCCCAAGACATGAATGTATAGACACAGATGTGGAAATCTCTTAACATTCTACCAAACTTTTCCAGATCTTACAGCAATAATTTATTCTGCACTCTCCGAAGACTCCCCAAATGTCTTCTTTTACATAACTTTATTCATTGGAGGAAAAGTTAAAATTCTTCCCCACCACATGCTAAATATTGAAGATAGGCTTTTCATGATGCATTTTGTAGTTGACTATAAAAGCTCTAGAATTTCAAGGGAGAAGTGAAAAAGCAGAGTTTATCTTTCTATGCAGATTTTAAATTTATGATTTTTTCCTAGCTATAGGCTTGATATTCTGCTTGAATTGTGTTATGGAGAGTTCTGAATAATCCGAGATATATATGAATCAGAGGCAGTAATAAATTCTGAATGAATCTTTGGTTTTTACTTAAGATTACTTTATCCTTAAAACTAATGTTTCTATAACCTCTGACCGAATACAGAAGATCCAAAGTACTTCCAAGGGTGAGAATTTTTCCTGGCCTCGTGTGAGTAGTTTAATTCATTCCAATTGTGTGGTACAGTGTGGCATGTGATGGAGCACATCAGAGGTATATTTGCAGATTCTTAATTTACATACCACCTTCCCAAAATATGATGCAGTCCTTTACTGATTTGTCAGTAATATTTATTTTCAAAGATATTGGAAAAAGACAAAGCAACGTATGTGTGTCATATTATCTTCACAGTAACCACTGCCTATGTTAACTGGATTTTCCTATCCTTTTCGTGAAAAACCAAAGGACAACAGTCATTATATGATTTTGTATTTTAAGTATTTTCATAATCCAACATAAATTGGCCCACCCAAGGATTATGTCTGTCTTATAAAGATGTGTTTACATAGTCATTGGGTGAAAGATTGCAGAAGTTGAACCAGTAGTTTTGAAAGTTGAGCCAGACCAGGAAAAATCAGGATACAATTTGGCACTTATGGAGACGAAATGATTTCCTTTTTAGCTGCTGATTTCTACTGGGAAATGTATCCTTGGACTGAAAATTGCATCCGGAAAAATGTTTATGTAGTGTTTTTCAAATGACTGATTATTCTTCTAACCTTTAACATGAACTGTGTCTAATTTTGGTCTCTTTTAACTCTTCCATGACTAGGGGATTTTTCTCTTTGTGGGAAAAATATTACTCACAAACATATTTTTACTACTTGGAATACAAAAATGTCTTCCATGGCAACAATAACATAAAATGTGTTAAGATTTCTTCTTGGGTTGTTTTTCTGAGCAGTTAGTACGATGTCGTAAATCATCCACCCTTTATCACAGGCATTATATTATGAAAATATAGTAAGGTACAAAAGATCATCTGTACCTTTATATCACAGGTTTTATATTATGTTACATCTTAAGGAATAGTTTTAGTTTGCTTGAGCAGCTACATTTCCTCCTCATTCCACCACCACCTGCACATGCGAAGTAGGAGCTTCTTGACCTTTTCGTGGGTAATATTTGACCCATAGGGTTTTAACAAAGATCAGTACTTGCTCTACTCTTTTTCTTGTATATTTTGTGACTTTTCTGGCTAAATTATTGTCCATCAGAGGTTGCAGGAGTCTCTGCTCCATGCTGTCTCCACTCTTGGACCTCGATTAACTAAAGCGTCATCATCAAATTATTGCAGGTGACCGTGGCAAGGGGAAGGGGACACTGGAGGTCTCACACTGGTCACTTCTCACAATTCATGAGTTAGAACTGTGCTGTCCAGTGCAATAGCCACTAGCTGCATTTGCTTATCTAAGTTCAAACTAATGAAAATTAAACAAAATTTGTCCTTCAGTTCCTCAGTGGCACTAGCTGCATTATAAATCTACCATCCTGGACAACACAAAATACAGAACATTTCCATAATCACAGAAAGTTGTGTTTGAGACTAATGGACTAGAGCTTTAAGGGGATGGGGAAGTACAATCCTCTTATTAGCCCAGAGGTGGGAAAGAAGCAAATATTACTGACTTGCAATAATGTCTAACACTGTTGGTAAACTATATGCTTGCAAATATTCCTGAGATACTCTGTATCCTTTTTTTCCCCCTTGTTTCTTTTGGGGGGGGGGTGAAATGTGAGGAGGGTAATAAAAATGCATACCTACATGAATATATACATACACATATACTGTTTCTAGCTGCATGAAAAAGACAAGAAGCATACACTTGAAACTAACATTTTGCCACGGGGGACTCCTTATGTTCCATATCCCTTTGGAGGAAGAATCTGTATTGCATTTATGTGGCTTTGGAGAAGATATTCAGGAAAGAAACACCACAATTCCCATTGAGCTCAGAAAATGTGATTAAGGAATTTGAATGTAATTACCCAGAGTTTGGCTTTTCTTTTAAGGAACCCACTCATTTTAGAGATTTTTTGATAGTGTAAATCTGACAACTAAATCTGGATTTTTTGGGGAAGATTCCCACCAGAAATAGTGTGAGTCAAGGATGAGTCCATAAAATAGAAGCCCATGCAGCAGGGACAGCCTGAGCAATATTCTGTTTTGACATGATTTTATCTATGGCTGATATATGGAGGGCATATTTAGTGGAATGTGCAGAGCTTTGCTCTAGATTTGTACCTTCTATGATTGGTGTACAAGCTTATTTAAATAAAACGTATGGCAACAATAAATATATATTTGAGTAAATTACACACTGTAGTTATTTCTGATCACAGTAATAATAATAGATTTGGAAAATTGTCTGTGTTTTCAGAGACAAAGTTCTTTTTACCCAGAGTCGATGGATTAGAATTTGCCAACTGACAAGAAAACCTTCAGTTCTTCTGTATCCTAAATGGTTTGACAGCTGTGTAAAGTCCCCAGAAAGCAAGTAACCCAGCAGAGTTTGTGACAGAAACTGTTAACTGTCCTTTTTGGTGTTTCTGCACTATCTTGTCCAACATCTGGAAATCAGCATGTTTGCAGTCATCTCACAACATGATTTTTCATTTACATCATTGTGCTAGCTGATAAAAGTTGTTTTTTTCTTTCTTTCTTTTTTTTTTTAAGGGAAAAAATATCAGTAACTTTTGGTCTGTCACAGGGTCAAGTGATGATTAGTGATGTAGTCTCTCCTAAACACATGTTTAGCTCAGGAAAGTTAAATCAGTTTCCAAAAATTTGGTAACCATTAGAGTACTTCCTAAGTCACTTCCGGATGTCAAACCTAAGGTAGAGGGGGGACAGGGCTGTATTGAGTTCCCTGCAGTTTTTTTTACCAAAGGGACTTAATTTGGCAGCGGATCCAGCCAAGGCAATACTCACGCAGTGGCAGAACTAGACAGGAAAGAAACACTTTTGAAAGTGCTGTTTTTTGATAGAGGATCATGAGATCAGGCAAAGAGCTGTGAACTTTGTATGTAGCCTAGGCCACTTAGCACCAGGCTAGCCATCTGAGGGTATGGCGTAAGAAAGGAAATTAAAGTAGGAGGGCCATAAAATTTGCACGCAGTTTTCTTTTCTCAAAAGAGGAATGCTAAGAATTATGAAATTCTTTGAAGTAGAGGGACATAATTAATGAATTTTGTTGTTGTTATTAGTTTTGGGTTTTGGTTAAGCATTCCACCATCATTATTCACCCTTACATTTTTAACATGATGGTTAGCTTGACTACAAGAGCTTACCTCATCAATTCTAACCACCTTTTTATAGCTCTCAGAAGAGCTGTCTTCCAAGGAAAACACTGCGTTGAGCAAAGGTTGTACTTTGGGAAGATGGACGTTTTATAATGATAAGTTTTGACAACTTGCTCTGGTCGCCATGTGTCTCCCAGGCCTGCCGGTGGGTGGGTATTTGTCAGGAATGAGAATATATCTGAGAGGGGTTGCTTTATAGCAGCCAGACTTGATTTTCAACCTCCAAGACTTTGAGCCTCCTTTCCTTACAGTACTCAGGAAAACAGAGAGGAGGAGCTTTGCTCTCATGTGTGAGGTTGAGGAGACCCCGAGGTCCTGTACAGGGAGGTGCAGATCCTCTGTTTTAGCGCCTTTGTTGGACAACCTTTCATTGTCCCATGAACTTCCTTATGTTCTTCTCTGCCCATATTTAGGAACTACACCTTGATTTATTTCTTCTGCTGAGCTGTTCTTCAGGGTCTATGGAAGCCATTTTTGTGTATAAGGTAGACTTATTCATTTCTCATAGCACATCATGAAATTGTATCTGGTTTAATTCCAACATTTAAAAGCAAAATAAAATCCGTATCTGTACTTGACAAATCTGCTGGTGCTTTTCTTTAGACCATGAGTGATTCTTGGTCTGTTGTTGTTTGTAAAGGCCATGTTGGATTCTCAGCATTATCACCCACACTGCTTCTGTGGCTCAGACAGTTGGCAGGTCCCCGAGAGCAGATGATTCCCTAATAGCATCCGCCCAGCTGTTCTAATCACATATTTGGTAGATAGCTGAAAGACCCACATTCAACTTTACTGAGCTTATATGACTAACTCTAAATTTACTGTCAATACTTTTTAATCTAAAGCTCTTTCAAATTCTTAATAGTATTTAATAATAATTGCATAAGTATTCCTCTTAGTTCTAACTTTCAGAGCTTCTTAAAAACCAACAAATATAAAATATCTTCCCAGTTAACTATGAGCAATTAGTCTGTATAAAACAATACCGAAACAATGTCAGCATTTGGAGCAGAAAAAGGTTTATTTCAGGGCCATGCAAGGAGAATGGGTGGCTTATGCCCTAAAAATCCCTGAACTCCCTAAAGGGTTTCAGCAAAGTATTTTTAAAGGCAAGATGAGGGAAGGGGCATGGTTGGTTATTGCACACTTCTTGGTGTTGGAATCCTTTGTTCTTGCAGCTGTCTAGGTAGGTCAGGTCTCAATGTTCCTGTAAAACTCCAACAAGACAAATGTTATTCTCTGTTCTGCAACTTTTTATCTCTATGTGAATGAAAAAGTGTTATACCCTTAAAGATCAGAGCCTTGAGAATGGGCTATTCTGTATATTTCAGGCTATAGGCAACATTCTTAAAGCAATAGAATACAGAGGTTAGAGTAAAAGAAACAGATCTAATGTGGAGTGAGATTTGTTCTTCCCTATTACAGTGTGATTAATTCTCTTATATCCAAGAGAATAGTCAATACAAGCCAAGGAAACCCCTTGCCCCCCATTCATCAGAATAACCACAAAACTGATCCTTAATTACCTCTTGCCTGGAGCACTGCAGCAGTGTCAACCTTGGTCCCCCAAATGTCAGTCTCTCTGAAGCTGCCACTTCCCCCAGTTTATCCTACATAATGCTGATAGAAACTTCTTCCTCAAATACTGCTTTTATCATTTCATTGCTCCCGTTTTACAATATGAAGTCTAGTATTTTGAATGAAGATTCAAAATTCTAGCCATGCTTCTTGTATATCCCTTCAATAAACACCTGCGGTCTAATCAAATTGTCCTTTTTAGTTCAGTTGGGCTCCAAGCAGTTCAGATCCTGGCTCCTAAGATCAGTATCAAACAGTGTTTCTCCTGAGGTCTTATGAGAGTTTTTCTTCATAAAGTCAATGACAGACAAAGCTTCTGGTTACATTAGGAAAAACAGGAGGCTGTTTTATGCAGTTAGATTCTGGAAGTGTTCATCACTTTGACGGATGCTAGTTCCTTAGTTATATTTTAATAATATTGGAGTGTAGGAAAACTAGCATTTTTGCATACCTATGACTCTGCCTCAGAGGGGTGCTCCTCTGTGCTCTGTGTAAGGACAGTGTCCATATCTGTCAGGCCATGGTGAGATGGCATTATCATGCTTCAGCTTTCACAGACAACAAGCAATAACACACCAACAAAGCTGGAACAGCAGTAGGTCTTGGCTCCTAGGCAGGTGTGTTGCCTTTACTGCCACACAGCATCATGTGTTTGGCTAAGTGTCTCCTATGATTTCTTTCTGGAGTCCATGCCATCCTCACTTTGTCATAGGCAGATAGATATAAAGTAGGTCTTAGGTTTGCCATTAGAAAAGTCAGCATCTAGGGCTTCCCTGGTGGCGCAGTGGTTGAGAGTCCGCCTGCCAATGCAGGGGACACGGGTTCGTGCCCCAGTCCAGGAAGATCCCACATGCCGCGGAGCGGCTGGGTCCGTGAGCCATGGCCGCTGAGCCTGCGCATCCAGAGCCTGTGCTCCGCAACGGGAGAGGCCACAACAGTGAGAGGTCCACCGCAATAAACAAAAAAAAAAAAGAAAAGTCAGCATCTATTTTGGAAGCCATGGACTCAACTCTTGGCTTGCTAATTTGCGTGCCACACTATGGTCTGATTTCGTGTCTCAGGGGTGATTTCACATCTAAGCTTGTATTCTAGGATTCTAGTAGTATTCGCTACAATCTGTATCTGTCTTCCTCTGAAAAGTGAATTTTCTCTACTTTACCCGAATCCCGTTAGCTCTTCAGCCCATTCCAGCTCTCAGAAAAGTCGTTTATAATAATTTAATAATACCTTGTATATATATTGCAGCAGCCCTATAATATATGCAGGAAATATGTAAACCCCGTCTTACAGGTGAAGAAATTGAGTCTCAGAGTGTTCAGTGATTTAGCCAAGGTAAGCGAGTAAGTGGTAGACATAGGACTGTAGCCCACATTTCCTGATTCATATTCTACTCTTCACTTTTCTCTGTTAAGTGGTGATTTTTCAGTATTGACTCATGCATGAGATCTATAGTTGTGTAAGATGTTTGGAATCCTAGTTTCTAGAGTAAACTCTGCTACTAACAAGCTCTGCTGACTTCTAGCCACTCCATTTAGTCTTTTTCTTAGATTATTTCTAAGATCCTTTCCAGAGAAAAAATACAATATGTTCATAATTTTATGATCCTAGTTCCATTTAAGCAAAGTAACAGTCATATTATAGACATTAGAGTTCTCACCTGGAATTTTTTGTTTTATTTCTCAATGACATCTCTGAGTCTTACTAAGTTTTGAGTTAGGTATCAAAATCATTGAGCTGGGAGTACAAATTCGATTCATTAAGCAAACTCATAATCTGCCTTACATTGCTAAAACGAAATTATCTTCTAAACTCTTACGATTAAGTGTGAACAATTTGCGTTTGAGATTTTAAAATAAGTCCTAGACATTGGAGTGCTATTCCACCTCCACTAATTTATTATTTCTCCATAAAGGCCTTTCTTCCTTGAGGCCTGTGAGCCGCCAGTCCTTTTCAGTGTAGCGGTCTCTGCACTTCTCTGTTTTTCTTTCCCTGGGAGTGCTGATTAGTGACTTGCGGCGTGGACTCTGATTTATCGCAGACCAGAGCTGCCCCTTAGGGGCTGAGCAGAAACACTCATGAAGGAGCCCTGATTAAAAAGAGTGGTAATGAAGACAAATGTTTCAGAGGGAGTTGAGAGAAAACCAGTCCTTGGCATTCCCCGTAGCTCCTCTGAGCTTTTGAAAAGGAGGCAGTGGTAGCCAAAGGAAATATTTCTCCTTTGTTGTTTATTTCTTATGGCACTGGAAACATTTTTCTTTTCCTCCTGGGTGTTCTAATTCTCACTTGTTAACTGCTTTTCATGCAGGGTTGCAATTAACCCCTGGCAGATTCCTAACCGGGTTCGCCTTATAGCCACTCCATCCCCAAAGAAGTTTTTAATGCTTTGACCTATAACCATTTTAAAATTCTTCAGACTTGACACTTTTGCCTAATTTCTTAGGGCATTAAATCACACTTCTGGTTTTCTATTCAGTGATTTTTACTAAATTTGATGTTAGGTACCTATAATCACCTTCCCTTCTTCTTCTTTTTACAAGACAGAATGCCAGTAGAAAGAGCAAATTCCTACTCCCTTGGTAATTTTAATCACAACTAGGTCGAAAGTTCCAAATCTAGTGTTATTAAGAAGGGCAGGGCTGGGGCTATATCTCCTACTTTTTGTCTTTCCTTCTCTCCATCTTGCCTTCTCAGCATTGAAGAAAGTACGCAGCACATTAACCAGGTACATGCGTAACAGTCTGCTCTCGTTCGCCAGAATACTTCATGGCGTCCACAATACTTTGTTCAATGTTGAGAAGGCAAGATGGAGAGAAGGAAAGACAAAAAGTAGGAGATATAGCCCCAGCCCAGACCTTCTTAATAAGAAGCTCCTGAGCAGATCTACTTGGGTTAACAGGAAAACATCAAAGAATTTAAGTTCAGATTGATCTGACCCTACTGAAAGGTTTGATTTCCAGAGGCAGGTAGTGGTTTCTAATCCAATCAAGGGGTTTCCTTTTTGTGGAGAAAGTCTCAGTGTGCTCAAGAACCTGTCAAACATCCAAGGTTAAAGGAAAATTTAAATAGAATCCAATCAGATGAACAAAGCTGATACAAAGATACAATCTGGGCTTCCCTGGTGGCGCAGTGTTTGAGAGTCCACCTGTTGATGCAGGGGACACGGGTTCGTGCCCCGGTCCGGGAAGATCCCACATGCCGCGGAGCATGTGGGCCGGTGAGCCATGGCCGCTGAGCCTGCGCGTCCAGAGCCTATTCTCCGCAATGGGAGAGGCCACAACAGTGAGAGGCCCGCGTACCGAAAAAAAAAAAAAAAAAAAAGATACAATCCTTAGTGTGAGAGGAGCCTTTCAAGTTACCATCATGGCCTTCTACTTCTGCCTTAAGGCAAAACAGAAACAAAGAAACAAATAAGAACAACAAATTATGAGCTTAATATTTCTTAGACAGAAGGGAGAGTTTGCAGTTATCCCATTCTGATGAACATATGAGATTAAAGATCAACGTTAAATATTAAAGAGCACTCATTGAGAGAAGCCTTGGGGTAAAACCTTTCACACTTAGGTTGTTTCTATCGAGGTTTGGTCCCTCTGAACTCTTCCCCAACTATAAAAGCAAGGTCAAGGGCTGAGTCTAGGCTAAATGATGTCAAGTGCAAGGGCTGTAAGGCAAGGCCAGAAATTGCTGCAGCTCATCTGGCAACAGATGAAGACTTAGGCTGCTCGAGTAAATTGCCAAGTTTGTAGGATCACTTCAGGAGCATGCTTCAGGGTCGTGGAACGCCGTGTCAATTTAAACCGTTTGGCATTTTCTTCCCCAGTTACCATGGAAGTAGACTCTTTCAGTAATTTCCAAGACTGAACAAAATTCCCCCTCAAGTACTGATGGACTTTTTCTGGTCTTCAATATTGGCATACTGTTCTTTATTTTTCCTGGCTTCAAACAGGCATATTAAGATTTCATGGATATCTGAATCTTTCTTTGAGTATCTGGGAACACATCAGAGAAACCAGATAGAAAACAGAGAAAAGGAAATAGATTATTTCCTTAGCCTTTTAAGCAAATGAATTGGAAGGATGCTTTCTGTGATGTTCATTGGCCCACAACTGCTTGGAATCTCCAGAAACACCATCTTTTGTTCCTTATTGTGTAATCTTTAACAAGGCATTTCACAGATATATTTAGCACAGTTTTTACATTATGTGTTCCCAGGACCCATGGAGCAGAGTTGGAGAAATTGAAGCACTGGAAGACTTACTAAAATAATTTGAAGTTGAGGTATATACTAACGAAGGAATTGTACAAAGAAAGGGAGAGGCAGCGTTTGCTGGATTTGGAAAATAAATATTTTAAATAGTTTGCCTTAGTCTGGTGTGGCCTGTCAGTGTAGTTAGCTAGGAGTCAAGTTCAGAACAAATACAGGAGCAATCTACACACATTTCTTCAAAAGATGGACAGAGGAAATATAATTTCATGGTAGGAAAATTAAGATCAATAATAATAGTGAACATTTATTGATTTAAAAAAATACGTTAGTCACTGTCTTCAGTACTTTGTGAGCATCATCTCATTTAATCCACATTTTTATAAATTAGGAAATTGAGGTTTTGGCTGAATTAACTCAGCTGGTGGAGCCAGGATTCAAAATCAGGCATGTTCAACTACAGAGCCCTTGCTCTTTATACCAAGATATATCATCTCCCTGTGTGACTTCGGTCAGTCAATCCATTTATATAATATGAGAACTGGACCGTGCAATTTCTAGGTTCTTTCGATTCTTGAATTCTTTGAAAAGAAAAGTCGTGAGAACTCTGTCGTGGTGAAACATTTAGAGAGAAGTTGAAGTAGTGATTGTAATACATTTCGTGTTTAATGATACCTAACCTCGATGGAGCATATACTCTATACCAGACACTATGTAATTAAATTACAAACAGATCAATTAATCCTCAAAACAATCCTTTTGATGTATGTTTACTGTCCCTAAGAAAGATCATAATTATTCATAAAGAGTCAGCCACATCAAAGATGTAAAAGACAGTTGTTTAGATTTGAAATGGCTTTAGTTATAATAGTACACCATTGTGGCTATTATAAATCATACAAAATTGGAATCAGGAAGAAACAAGTTTTTTAAAGAAATGTTTCTCTACATCAGTATTCTTGTACTTTTCTCTTACACAGTTTAGTTTTTAATAAAACATTTTTAAATTGAGTAAAAGTGACATACTGTCTTCACAATTTGAATCCATGTTATCAGACCTCTCTCTTGAAAATAGTTCCAAATTAAAAGTAAGAGGTTTCCAGTAGCTTGAAGTTTCTAGAATTTGAATTGGGATAATATCAGGACTAAGATAGTGAGGACACCTTACCTATGTGTCAAGCGGTCTGTGTCATACTTCTTATATTGATACTATGAGGTATTTGGTCTTCTCTTCATCATAACAGATGATTATAAATATGGAGTTGTTTCTTAATAGCTGGTACTTTTTGTCACTTATCCCTAATTTGCTTAATTCAAGGACATACTCTTGTCAGTACTGGGGAGTTAGTTTAAAGATGACTTTGCTGCAGTAATCAGATTACATTAGTATCAAGTGCCCACTAATTATGAAGAAATTTATATCTGCATTAGGTAAATGTCATTTCACCACAGTAGCCTAAAATGAGCTTTCCTTTCCTTTAGTTAGCATACCACCTCATTGTAAGTATTACAGGCAAGCTACTGACAAAATTTAGGCCCAAGTCCATTTGTTCTTTAGCAGGAATGGCTAGAAGATGGTCAGTCCTTCCAGAGATCTCAAGAAAAATGCCCCGCTTCATTTTTTATCTGATCACCTGACTTGTCACCTTGAAGTCCTGTGTATTCACTATAGCAGGGCTTGGCAAACTACTGTCACCATCTGCTTATGTACAGCTACAGCCCACAGGTACAGAATGGTTTTCACAGTTTTATACGGTAGAAAAAAATCAAAAGGGCAAGAATATTTTATTAACCCTGAAAATTACATGCAATTCAAATTTTAGTGCCCATAAGTAAAGTTTTAATGGAACATAGCCACATTCATTATGCACTTACGGATTGTCGATGGCTGCTTTCTCCTCACTATGATCCCAGAGTTGAGTAGTTGTAACAGAGACCATATGGCCTAAAGATATTCCTATCTGGTTCATTACAGAAAATGTTTGTTGACCACTGATTATAAGATCAAGTCCAAGTTCTTTCCTAGCATGACATACAAAACCATGATGATCGGGCTCCTGTGTAATCTTCTATTTTCTTGTTCTCTCCTGAGCTGTAACTATTCTGAACTCCTGGAACTTCTTAGACTCCAACATGCTTTCTGCATATCAGTATTTTTCCACGTTAGTCCCTCTGCATGAAATCACTCCTTTCCATCCTGAGTACCCCTGGCAAATTCCTGTTTGTCTTCCAATATTTTTTGGCTTAAGCGTCCTCTTCTCTCTGCAACCCTAGCATCCTGTGCTGTCTCCACCTTGCACTCTTTCACCAGACAGTAAGCTTTGGGCAGACAGAGATTGTCTCTTGTTCATCTTTGTATGCCAAGAACAAGTTTCTTAACCTAAGCACTACTGGCATTTTGGACTGGATAATTCTTTGTTGTGGGGCTGTCCTGTGCATTGTGCATTGTAGGATGTTTAGCAGTATCCCCGGCCTCTATCCATTAAATACTAACAGCTTCCACCCATCATGAAAATCAAAAATGTCTCCAAACGTTGCCAAATGTGCCCTGGTGGGCAAAATTGTCCCCATTTGAGAGCCACTGCTCTAGAACCTTACATAGTCAGTAGCCCATACTGGGTACTGGGTAATGTTGAATTATGTGTTAAAAGACTTGATTCAGGGGCTTCTCTGTGTGGCTCAGTGGTTAAGAAACCACCTGCCAATGCAGGGGACACGGGTTCGAGCTGTGGTCCGGGAAGATCCCATGTGCCGCGGAGCAAATAAGCCCATGCGCCACAACTACTGAGCCTGCACTCTAGAGCCCAGGAGCCACAACTACTGAGCCCACGTGACACAACTACTGAAGCCCGCATGCCTAGAGCCTGTGCTCCACAACAAGAGAAGCCACCACAATAAGAAGCCCGCGCACTGCAACGAACAGGAGTCCCCGCTCACCTCAACTAGAGAAAGCCCACGCGCAGCAACGAAGACCCAACACAGCCAAAAATTTTCAATTTTTAAAAAAGGCTTGATTCACATTGTACACTTCAAAAGGATGATTTGGGGCTTCCCTGGTGGCGCAGTGGTTGAGAGTCCGCCTGCCGATGCAGGG
>NW_020174560.1:6465772-6545433 GCF_003031525.2 Neophocaena asiaeorientalis asiaeorientalis | reverse complement strand
AAAAAAAAAAGGATGATTTGTATGATGTGTCAGATATTGCTCAATAAAGCTGTTTTTTTTAAAAAATAGATCTTTTTTTTTTGTTTTGTTTTATTTTTATTTTTTATTTTTTTAACATCTTTATTGGGGTATAATTGCTTTACAATGGTGTGTTAGTTTCTGATTTATAACAAAGTGAATCAGCTATACATATACATGTGCTCCCATGTGTCTTCCCTCTTGCGTCTCCCTCCCTCCCACTCTCCCCATCCCACCCCTCCAGGCTGTCCCAAAGCCCCGAGCTAATATCCCTGTGCCTTGCGGCTGCTTCCCCCTAGCTATCTACCTTACTACGTTTGTTAGTGTGTATATGTCCATGACTCTCTCTCGCCCTGTCAAAACTCACCCTTCCCCCTCCCCATATCCTCAAGTCCGTTCTCCAGTAGGTCTGCGCCTCTATTCCTGTCTTATCCCTAGGTTCTTCATGACATTTTTTCCCCTTAAATTCCATATATATGTGTTAGCATACGGTATTTGTCTTTGTCTTTCTGACTTACTTCACTCTGTATGACAGACTCTAGGTCTATCCATCTCATAAAAAATAGATCTTTATTGGAGTATAATTGCTTCACAATACCGTGTTACTTTCTGTTGCACAACAAAACGAATTGCCCATCTGCATACACGTGTCCCCATATCCCCTCCCTCTTGAGTCTGCCTCCCAACCTCCCTATCCACCCTCCTAGGTCATCGCAAAGCACCGAGCCGATCTCCCTGTGCTATGTGGCTGCTTCTAACCAGCCAACTATTTTACATCCAGTAGTGTATATACGTCGATGCTACTCTCACTTCGCCCCAGCTTCGCCCTCCCACCCCATGTCCTCAAGTCCATTCTCCACATCTACCTCTTTATTCCTGCCCTGCAACTAGGTTCATCAGTACCATTTCTTTTTCTGGAATAAAAATTTTTATTAGTATAGTTGCTGTGCAATATGATATAAGTTACAGGTGTACAATATAGTGATTCACAATGTTTAAAGGTTATGCTCCATTTATAGTGCATATAAAATATGGGCTATATTGACATATATACACTAATAGGTATAAAATGGAAAACTAATAAGAACCTGCTGTATAAAAAAATAAATAAAATTCTAAAATTCAAAAAAAAATAAGCTATAAGGATATATTGTCCAACAGAATATAACCTACATATATATATATATGTATGTATTTTTAGATTCCATATGAACACATTAGCATGTGGTATTTGTTTTTCTCTTTCTGACCTAGTTCACTCCATATGACAGACTCTAGGTCCATCCACCTCACTACAAATAACTCAGTTTTGTTCCTTTTTATGGCTGAGTAATATTCCGTTGTATATATGTGCCACATTTTCTTTATCCATTCATCTGTTGATGGACATTTAGGTTGGTTCCATGTCCTGGCTATGGTAGATAGTGCTGCAGTGAACATTGCGGTGCATGTCTCTTTTTGAATTATGGTTTTCTCAGGGTATATGCCCAGTAGTGGGATTACTGGGTCATATGATAGTTCTTTTTTTTAATATAATTTTTAATTAATTAATTTTTGGCTGTGTTTGGTCTTCGTTGCCGCGCACCAGCTTCCTCTGGTTGTGGTCAGCGGAGGCTGCTCTTTGTTATGGAGCACGGGCTCTAGGCGTGCGGGCTTCAGTAGTTGTGGCACATGGGCTTCAGTATTTTTGGCATTCAGGCTCAGTAGTTGTGGCTCACGGGCTCTAGAGCACAGGCTCAGTAGTTGTGGCACATGGGCTTAGTTACTCTGTGGCATGTGAGATTTTCCCGGACCAGGGCTCAAACCTGTGTCCCCTGCACTGGCAGGTAGATTCTTAACCACTGCGCCACCAGGGAACTCCCCATATGGTAGTTCTATTTTTAGTTTTTTAAGGAACCTCCGTACTGTTTTCAATACTGGTTGTATCAACTTACATTCCCAACAACAGTGTAGGAGGGTTGCCTTTTCACCACACCCTTTCCAGCATTTTTTGTTTCTAGGTTTTTTGATAATGGCTATTCTGACCAGTGTGAAGTGACACCTCATTGTAGTTTTTTGTTTTTATTTATTTATTTTTTTTTTGGGTACGCGGGCCTCTCACTGTTGTGACCTTCTCCCGTTGCGGAGAACAGGCACTGGACGTGCAGGCTCAGCAGCCATGGCTCATGGGCCCAGCCGCTCTGTGGCATGTGGGATCTTCCCAGACCAGGGCACGAACCCGTGTCCCCTGCATCGGCCGGCGGACTCTCAAACACGGCGCCACCAGGGAAGCCCCTCATTGTAGTTTTGCTTTGCATTTCTCTAATAATTAGTGATGTTGAGCATCTTTTCATGTGCCTCTTGGCCATCTGTATGTCTTCCCTGGTGAAATGTCTATTTAGATCTTCTGCCCATTTTTTAGCTGGATTGTTTGTTTTTTTGATATTGAGCCCCATGAACTGTTTGTATATTTTGTAGATTAATCCTTTGTCTGTTGTTTCACTTGCAAATATTTTCTGCCATTCTGAGAGTTGTCTTTTTGTCCTGTTTATGGTTTCCTTTGCTGTGCAAAAGCTTTTAAGTTTAATTAAGTCCCATTTGTTTATTTTTGCTTTTATTTCTGTTACTCTAGGAAGTGGGTCAAAAAAGACCTTGCTGTGGTTTATGTCAAAGAGTGTTTTTCCTATGTTTTCCTCTAAAAGTTTTATAGTGTCTGGTCTTACATTTAAGTCTTTAATCCATTTGGAGTTTATTTTTGTGTATGGTGTTAAGTAGTGTTCTAATTTCATTCTTTTACATGTAGCTGTCCAGTTTTCCCCACACCACTTACTGAAGAGGCTGTCTTTTCCCCATTGTATGTTCTTGCCTCCTTTGTCATAAATTAGGTGCCCATATTTGCGTGGGTTTATCTCTGGGCATTCTATCCTGTACCATTGATCTATATTTATGTTTTTTTGCCAGTACCATACTGTCTTGATTACTGTAGCTTTGTGGTATAGTTTGAAGTTGGGGAGCCTGATTCCTCCAACTCCATTTTTCTTTCTCTAGATTGCTTTGGCTATTCGGGGTCTTTTGTGTTTCCATACAAAGAGTAAGATTTTTTCTTCTAATTCTGTGAAGAATGCCATTGGTACTTTGATAGGGATTGCATTGAATCTGTAGATTGCTTTGGGCAGTCTAGTCATTTTCACAATATTGATTCTTCCAATCCAAGAACATGGTATATTTCTCCATCTGTTTATGTCATCTTTAATTTCTATCATCAGTGTTTTACAGTTTTCTGAGTACAAATCTTTTGCCTCCTTAGGCAGGTTTATTCCTAGGTATTTTATTCTTTTTGTTGCAGGGGTAAATGGGAGTGTTTCCTTAATTTCTCTTTCTGATTTTTCATTGTTGGTGTATGGGAATGCCAGAGATTTGTGTGCGTTAATGTTGTATCCTGCAACCTTACCAAATTCACTGATTAGTTCTAGTAGCTATCTGGTGGCATATTTATGATTTTCTATGTATAACATCATGTCGCTGGCAAATAGTGACAGTTTTACTTCTTCTTTTCCAATTTGTATTCCTTTTATTTCTTTTTCTTCTGTGATTGCTGTGGCTAGGACTTCCAAAACTATGGTGAATAAGAGTGGTGAGAGTGGACATCCTTGTCTTGTTCCTGATCTTGGTGGAAATGCTTTCAGTTTTTCACCATTGAGTATGATGCTTGCTGTGGGTTTATCATATATGGCCTTTATTATGTTGAGGTAGGTTCCCTCTATGCCCATTTTGTGGAGAGTTTTTATCATAAATGGTGTTGAATTCTGTCAAAAGCTTTTTCTGCATCTACTGAGATGATCATACGGGTTTTATTTCTTAATTTGTTAATGTGGTGTATCATATTGATTGATTTGCATATATTGAAGAATTCTTGCATCCCTGGGATAAATCCCACTTGATCGTGGTGTATGATTCTTTTAATGTGCTGTTGGATTCTGTTTGCTAGTGTTTTGTTCAGGATTTTTGCATCAGTGATATTGGTTTATAATTTTCTTTTTTGTGATATCTTTTTCTGGTTTTGGTATCAGGGTGATAGTGGCTTTGTAGAATGAATTTGGGAGTGTTTCTCCCTCTGCCATTGTTTGGAAGAGTTTGAGAAGGATCCGTGTTAGCTCATCTCTAAATGTTTGATAGAACTCGCCTGTGAAGCCATCCGGTCCTGGACTTTTGTTTGTTGGAAGATTTTTACTTACGGTTTCAGTTTCATTACTTGTGATAGGTCTGTTTATATTTTCTAATTCTTCCTGGTTCAGTCTTGGAAAATTGTACCTTTCCAAGAATTTGTCCATTTCTTCATGGTTGTCCATTTTATTGGCATATAGTTGTTTGTAGTAGTCTCTTATAATCCTTTGTATTTCTTTAGTGTTGGTTGTGATTTCTCCTTTTTCATTTCTAATTTTATTGATTTTCATCCTCTCCTTTTCTTGAGGAGTCTGGCTAAGGGTTTATCAATTTTGTTTGATAAAAAGCCAGCTTTTAGTTCTGAAAGAGCCAGCTTTTAGTTTTATTGACCTTTGCTATTATTTTCTTTGTTTCTATTTCATTTATTTCTGCTCTGATCTTTATGATTTCTTTCCTTCCACTGACTTTGGGTTTTCTTTGTTCTTCTTTCTCTAGTTGTTTTAAGTGTAGGGTTAGATTGTTTACTTGAGATATTTCTTGTTTCTTGAGATGCGATTGAATTGCTATAAACTTCCCTCTTAGAACTGCTTTTGCTGCATCCCTTAGGTTTTGGGTCATCATGTTTTTGTTGTCATTTGTTTCTATGTATTTTTTAATTTCTTCTTTGAGTTCTTCAGTGATCTCTTGGTTATTTAGTAGCGTACTGTTTAGCCTCCATGTGTGTGTTTGGTTTTTTTTACAGATTTTTTCCTGTAATTGATTTCCAATCTCATAGCGTTGTGGTCAGAAAGGATGCTTGATACGATTTCAGTTTTCTTAAATTTTCCGAGGCTTGATTTGTGACCCAAGATGTGATCTATCCAGGAGAATGATCCATGTGCACTTGAGAAGAAAGTGTATTCTGCCACTTTTGGGTGGAATGTTCTATAAATACCAATTAGATCTCTATCTGATCTATTGTGTCATTTAAAGCTTGTGTTTCCTTATTTATTTTCTGTTTGGATGATCTGTCCATTGGTGCAAGTGGTGTGTTAAAGTCCCCTAGTATTATTGTGTTACTGTCGATTTCTCCTTTCATGGTTGTTAGCATTTGCCTTATGTGTTAAGGTGCTCCTGTGGTGGGTGCATAAACATTTATAATTGTTATATCTTCTTCTTGCATTGATCCTTCAGTCATTATGTAGTGTCCCTCCTTATCTCTTGTAACAGTCTTTATTTTAAAGTCTGTTTTACCTGATACAAGTATTGCTGCTCCAGCTTTCTTTTGATTTCCATTTGCATGGAATATCTTTTTTCATCCCTTCACTTTCAGTCTGTACATGTCCCTAGTTCTGAAGTGGGTCTCTTGTAGACAGCATATATATGGGTCTTGTTTTTGTATCCGTTCAGCAAGTCTGTGTCTTTTGGTTGGGTCATTTAATCCATTTACATTCAAGGTTGTTATTGATATCTGTGTTCCTATGACCATTTTCTTAATTGTTTTGGGGTTTTTTTGTGTGTGTCTTTTTCTTCTGTTGTGTTTTCTGCTTAGAGAAGTTTCTTTCGCATGTGTTGTAAAGCTGGTTTGGTGGTTCTGAATTCTCTTAGCTTTTGTTTGTCTGAAAAGCTTTTGACTTCTCCCTCGAATTTGAATATGATCCTTGCTGGGTAGAGTAACCTTGGTTGTAGGTGTTTCTCTTTCATCACTTTAAGTGTATCCTGCCACTCCCTTTTGTCCTGCAGAGTTTCCACTGAAAAATCAGCCGATAACCTTATGGGGATTCCTTGTATGTTATTTTTTGTTTTTCTCTTGCTGCTTTTAATAATTTTTCTTTGAATTTAATTTTTGTTAGTTTGATTAACATGTGTCTTGGTGTGTTTTTCCTAGGGTTTATCCTGTATGGGACTCTCTGTGCTTCCTGGACTTGGGTGACTATTTCCTTTCCCATGTTAGGGAAGTTTTCCACTTCAAAAGGGTGATTTGTATGATGAGTCAGATATTGCTCAATAAAGCTGTTTTTAAATAAAAAGATTTGGTTTACTAATAGCCGTTACCAGTGGCACTGTTATTGTGTACTGTGAATGAGTGTTCTGTTTTTTGTCTTCTAGAATAGTTGCTGATGCAACTCCTTGTGTCACATACTGTGCTAGTTGATGCCAAACATACATTATCTTCTTAATACTGAAGAAGCCTGGGAAGTTGACCTGATTTTTGCTTCTTTCTTTTTTGGCAAATTCAGATGTAGAGAGATTCAGTAACTTGCTCAAAAGTCATGTAACTAGTGAGCATGTATGAAGGGATACAGGACTTAGCTCCTATCTGGTTTCAAAACCTTTGTTTGTATCATTTGACCATGTTGCTTCCGCAAGCCAGTTATTAGCCAGAGGAAGCCTATCTTCTTGGTTAGGCGAAAATGCATGTACCTACTGAGGACAATATGTGTATATAGCAGATGTGAGGATTTTTTAAATAAGGGGAACACTGTTTCTGTCCAAAATGCTTAGCACTGAGTTTCTCATCGGTAGAACAGCCCATATGCTCTATGGACCATGGTGGAGTTTTTGTTTTGTTGTAGTTGTAGTTGTTTTGGTTGGTTTGTTTTCTTTGAGTCTGCCAAGGGACCACGTCTTTTCTTTCATGTTTTTAGATCCTGAGGTGGTGGGGACTCTAGTCTGAAACATCATAACGATTTGATTCTCAGCCTAGAAATAAAAGAACAAACTTGATAGGTGGCATTATCAGTTCTATCTTTCACTTTGTCTCGGTCATCCTTAGAATGGCACTGTGCAATAGAACTTTCAGTGGTGATGGAAAAGTGCTAGATCTGTGCTGTCCAGTATGAGAGCCACGTGTAGCCTTTGAGCACTGGAGGGGTGATGAATGTAACTAAGGAACTGTATTTCAAATTTAATTATGAGTCATTGAAATTTAAATAGCCATTTGTGTCTACTGACAATCAGATTGGACAGCACAGCTTTAGAAGTCTTCACTTTGATAAAACCACAAATCTAAGCTTAACCCCAGAAAATATCTTAGGGGTCAGAGGCCCCAGTTTCAGATTGAGTAAAGGGAGCCCAGTCTTAGATTGAATAAATGACTAGTGTTGAATACATATGGAGAGTGTAGGAATATCTACTTTCACAGTACAATTGAATAAGTGATTGTTATACTACAGCTATGTGACTTGTAGAAGGACAAGCTTACTCTGTAGGGGATATACTTCAACAATTATAAACATTTTCTAGTAAGCAATTTTGCATTTTTCTGTTGACTTGATTATTATAGTGATAAAATAAATTATCCATCCAGGGGCAATGTTGAGACATTGAGAAATAAAATGGAGAATGTAGTGTATTTGATTGTTTTAGGTGTTTAAGAATTCTTGTTGGAGTAAGAGTCTTGCTTTGTTGAAATGCTAGGAGTTTTTATCATAACATTTGATTTTTGGCTCTTGGTCCAAATGACAGCTATATTTAGGAATTCAGCAGAAAAGTAACAAAATTTTTCTTCTTTGGGGATATTGCTTTCAGAAGATGTAGTGTTTTGGGGGACTTCCCTGGTTGCACAGTGGTTAAGAATCCACCTGCCAATGCAGGGGACACAGGTTCGAGCCCTGATCTAGGAAGATCCCACATGCCACGGAGCAACTAAGCCCGTGTGCCAAAACTACTGAGCCCACGTGCCACAACTACTGAAGCCCGCACACCTAGAGCCCGTGCTCTGCAACGGGAGAAGCCACCACAATGAGAAGCCTGTGCACCGCAACAAAGAGTAGCCCCTGCTCACCACAACTAGAGAAAGCCCACGCGCAGCAACAGACCCAATGCAGTAAAAATTTAAAAAAAAAAGAAAAGAAGATGTAGTGTTTTGGAATACTTTTCATATTCATAATATTTTAATTATGTTGATGAGTATAAAAATATTAAGTTGTAAAATTTTCATCAGCAACACATTCATAAAAAGGAGAGAAACACTTTATTTCAAATGCCACCCTAAATTAGCTGTTATCTTTGACAAGTTATATTTAAACTCATTTTTTGCCTTTGCTTGTGTGTTTATTACATCTATTAGATCTAGGAAAAAAGCAACTCAATTATAAGGAGACAGAGATGAGTTTCATTTTTGGATTTTCAAGAGTTATTATTTTCTTTTTGACTTTTTATTTTATATTGGAGTATAGCTGATTAGCAATGCTGTGTTAGTTTCAGGTGTACAGCAAAGTGATTCAGTTATACACATACTTGTATCTATTCTTTTTCAAATTCTTTTCCCATTTAGATTGTTACTATTGTTAATATTGAGCAGAGTGCCCTGTTCTATACAGTAAGTCCTGATGGTTATCTATGTTATTTTTTTTTGTGTTACTATTTCTTTTTTGATGTGGACCATTTTTTAAGTCTTTATTTGTTACAATATTGCTTCTGTTTTGTTTTGGTTTTTTGGCCACAAGGCATGTGGGATCTTAGCTCCCCAACCAGGGATCAAACCTGCACCCCCTGCATTGGAAGGTGAAGTCTTAACCACTGGACTGCCAGGGAAGTCCCATAGTTGTCTATTTTAAATATAGCACTGTGTATATGTCAATCCCAAGTGCCATTTTAGAAATATAACTGGGAGGTGGGGACAGAAAGGGGTCTGTGGTGTTGGAAGGACTGGGGCCTGCACGTGTGCTTTGGCATATGTGTGTTTGTAGTACTAACTCTTAGATTTCCCCCGAGGGTAGTTATATTTTATTTTATTTATTTTTGGCTGCGTTGGGTCTTCGTTGCTGTGCGTGGGCTCTCTCTCGTTGTGGCGAGGGGGGGCTACTCTTCGTTGCAGTGCACGGGCTTCTCGTTGCAGTGGCTTCTCGTGTTGCGGAGCACAGGCTCTAGGCATGAGGGCTTCAGTAGTTGTGGTGTGCAGGCTCAGTAGTTGTGGCACACAGGCTTGGTAGTTGTGGCACACAGGCTCAGTAGTTGTGGCACACGGGCTTAATTGCTCCGCAGCATGTGGGATCTTCCCAGACTCAAACCCATGTCCCCTGCATTGGCAGGTGGATTCTTAACCACTGCGCCACCAGGGAAGTTCCGTGGTTATATTTTAAAAGTAATAGTATGTGCATTTCATGCTACATTTAAAATGGATAACCAACAAGAGTTCCTGTTAATTTTTTTATTTATGTTTATTTTGCCCTAGCATGTACCTTGTATTAATTGCTAGTGGTTGAAATTCTGAAGTCTAGGTGCATTCTTCACTTGATCTTAGCCAAAAGGCCAAGAAACGTAAGGTGCATTCTCAAAGATTATACATTATTCTCCTTAGAGTTACAGATGACCTAATCTAAAAATTTGGAAGACTTTAAAAGAAAAAAAAAAGCATAAAGATATTTTTTTCCCTTCCCCATTTCCCGACTTGCTCCTTTTAAGGAAGTGTGATGAAATTAAAGATGTCTGTGATCTGGCTGAAAGAGGTTCACAAACACTGTTTCCATATTTGTGGTTTTGGTATTTCCTCCTACACATGTGTCTTCCTTCTTCAGTTTCTTACTCACTCTGTCAGGAGAGAATTGGCTGCTCTTTCTGTGTACTGTGCATATATCAGATGGGCTCAGTGGGGGCTTTGCAATAGAAACCATAAAGTCCAGGAGTTGGTGAGCCAGTTAAGAAATTTCCCTCAAAGAATTCCTTGTGTGGACTGCTTATCAGAAAAGATGTAAATGTTATTACTGATGGTTTCCTAGATATCAAATATGCAGCACAGTTCAGTGTGATTAAAGGTCACTGTGCTCCATGCTCTAAGGGGTACAAAAACTGAAAAGGGTATGCTCCCTGACCCTTAGAAACATGGAATTCAGGGGATAAAAATCAAACTCTAGTGACCATAGTACAAGACCAATCAAGTCCTCTTAGAGTACAAATAAGGGAAAGATGAGTTCTAACTGGGGCGATGAGAGACAGTTGTGTGGGGAAAAAAAAAAAAAAGCCATTTGAGCTAAAATTTGAGAAATAGGTAGAATTTTGATAGGCAAAGATTCAAGAAATGGACTCCTATTGGCAAGAAGCAAAGGCACCAAGTCAGACACATACTGAATAATTTGAGGACAACCTGGAGTCTGCTTTGAATATATAGGAGGGGATATGTGCAGGGAAGTTTGGGAGCTTCAGCTGTCTAGGGAGGTTATGACCAGACAGTGAAAGGAAAGTGCTGGTAGAAGAGTTGGAATAGAGAACAAGGAATGAAAAGTGTTTGAGGTGATGAGTGATCTGTTTAGGAAGACTGTCCTAGCAGCAGGATTGAATAGGTGTGGTAAAGGCTAAAGAAAAGTAACCTTGTTAAGTGGTTATCACAGTCAGCCATTTACCTGGTAATCACACCAAGAGAGGCTTGATTTGTAAAGCCACATAACACATATATGTGGAATCTAGAAAAATGGTACACATGAACTGGTTTGAAAGGCAGAAATAGAGACACAGATGTAGAGAACAAATGTATGGACACCAAGGAGGGAAAGTGGGGCAGTAGGGGGTGGTAGTGGTGGTGGTGGGATGAATTGGGAGATAGGGATTGACATATATACACTAATATGTATAAAATAGGTAACTAGGACTTCCCTGGTGGCGCAGTGGTTAAGAATCCACCTGCCAATGCAGGGGACATGGGTTCGAGCCCTGGTCCAGGAAGATCCCACATGCCTCAGAGCAACTAAGCCCGTGCACCACAACTACTGAGCCTGCGCTCTAGAGCCCTCGAGACACAACTACTGAGCCCACGTGCCACAACTACTGAAGCCCGCACGCCTAGAGCCTGTGCTCTGCAACAGGAGAAGCCACTGCAATGAGAAGCCCGAGCACCACAACAAAGAGTAGCCCCTGCTCGCCGCCAACTAGAGAAAGCCCGCACGCAGCAACGAAGACCCCACGCAGCCAAAAGTAAATAAATAAAAAATTTTAAAATAGATAAATAATAAGAACCTGCTGTATAAAAATAAATAAAATAAAATTCGGAGAAAAGGGTGGCTAATCTTTCCTCTCCACCCCCGCCCCTCGATCCCAAGAAATAGTGCTCTGGCATTTGGCCATCTTAGGATAACTTTTGTACAACTTTGGAATGCAAAATAGAGAGAGAGAAAGAAAAGAATACTCTCATTATAAAGTCAGCAAAAAGCTTCTAGTTTGTGATTTTTTAATTAATAAGTAGGTAGACTGTTCTTACATAAAATGTGGATGTCCATTCTTTTCCTTATTAAATGACTGTGTGACATTGGGCACATTACAGATTGTAATGTAGTAATTTGGTAGTGCATGATTTAAGATACATTTTGTCCCAATCTGCAAGTGTCCTGGCGAATGTTAAGTGAACGAAAAGCATGCCTCCCCATGCCCTTTGTTCATCTGAGTGATTTTTTTCAAAAGTATAATACTGAAATGGTGCAGGCTGAAGCCAAGTGAGAGACCATTGCCGCCACTGCTACTTTCCATTATCAGTACTGTCACTTCTTGGCTTTGCTGTGGCTCACCTGTACAGATGCACTGGGCTGGTTCATTTAGATAAGGCAGCAAGCATTCATCCTCTATCCTGAGTCCTTACCCCGATATATTAATACTAATATAATTAATTATATAATTATATGTAACATATTAATATTACATTCTTTTTTTTTTTTTTTTTTTTTTTTTTGCGGTACGCGGGCCTCTCACTGTTGTGGCCTCTCCCGTTGCGGAGCACAGGCTCCGGACGCGCAGGCTCAGCGGCCATGGCTCACGGGCCCAGCCGCTCCGCGGCATGTGGGATCTTCCCAGACCGGGGCACGAACCCGTGTCCCCTGCATCAGCAGGCGGACTCTCAACCACTGCGCCACCAGGGAAGCCCTAATATTACATTCTTCAACCAAGGCTCCTTACATTTGTGTATGTGACATCAGATTTTTTTAAGGATCGACAGTTATAAACAGGTTGAAGCACCTTTGTTTTAGATTATGAGCTTATTGAAAATTCCCATTAAACAATTATACTGAAATACTTAAGTTCTTAAAAGAAGTTTGTTGAGGGTTATGATTTACAAAAATGGAATATTTTTACCCCCATTTCTTCCTTCACTTCCTCCTTTCCACCTTATACATAACCTCCTCTCTTTATTGGTATTTATCACATGTAAGATTCTCTTGCTTAATTCTTAAAAGTAAGCTACCATTTATTATTTATTATTCTTGGCTAAGCACTCTACACGTATTATTTCATTTAATCTTCTCAACAATTCTATGAGGGAATTATTATTCCAGATTTACAGATGAGGAGACAGGGAACTTGCCCAAGGATACAAAGTTAGTAATTGGCAGAGCCAAATTTAAAACCAGGTCTGTATGACTGAAGCTGATGTCTTCACCACTGTACTTCCTTGACCACTGTAGAGTGTCTTCCTTGGTGCCAGATGATGTGACCCCAGTTTTGGTAATGGAGGAACACTGGTCCAAAATGTCTGTTTGCATAGAGGAGTCATAGACTTTTAAGAATGGAAGGGTATATGGAGGTCATCAGCCCTCATGTCAAACAAAAGTCCTGTGTATCTGAGACATGCTAGGTTTATCTAGATTCATGTAGGGAAATCCCTGGCGGTCCAGTGGTTAGGACTCCGTGCTTCCATTGAAGGGGGCAGGGATTCAATCCCTGGTCAGGGGACTAAGATCCCGCATGCCACATGGCTAAAACAAAAAACAAACTAGATTCAGGTAGTGCCCTGGGTAGTTAGTACTAGTAACAACGACCTATGGGGAAGGGGAGAAGTTTATCATCAGAAAAAAATGATTTTGGGGTGGACGTGAAGGCCGAAAGAGGCCGTCACTGTGGAATAGTGTACTTGAAGGGTCTCTGCTTTTCCATGTACTGTGTCTGATTTGATGACATCTGGAATTTGCCTCAAAATAATACAGGAGGAGAGAGGTGGATGTGGATGGGGCAGGATTGACCATGGCTTGATGGTTGTTGGGTTGTGTGAAGGATGCTTGGGTTTTATTATATTTTTCTATTTTGGTGTATGTTCAAAATCCTTCATAATAAAGTGTTTTAGAAATTTAATTTGAAAGCCCTGTTTTCATGATTTTGTAGTGGTTAGATTATGTATATGTTTTCTTATCCAAAAGTCTCTTGGATGTTTTAGTCGAGAGAAGCATTTTTTCCTCGCGTTTATTCCCTCTTAGAATCTCCTTCCTCTCTTTTTTCTGAATATTTGTTAAAGAAAGGACTCAACTTTTCCAGTGCTGAAGCTAACTGTCAGCTGCCTATATGGCTGCAGTGTTGGGATAATTCATCTAATTTCTCTTATGAGTAACTTCTCTTTGACATTATTTTTGAACTCAAAGACTTGCTTGCATTGTTCTTGTTAGTAAAAAAAAAAATCGCTAGGATGTACTTAGTAATTGGAGTCAGCTGCACTTAAGACTGTTCAGCCAGACTGTTATTTTAGCCTTCACTAGTAAGGTTTTTAACACCAGTTTGACCTTACTTTGAAACATTCTCAAAATACCATACTTTAATATCGATTTATATACTTTCCTACTAAGGCAGGGCAGGGTCCCTGGGGAAAAAAATAATGAAACTCTTACTTCCCACAAATACAAGAATCAAGGTAGATTTTTCTGGTTTTGTTTTTTAAAGAAAAATAGGGAAAGACTTTGGGTAAAGGTTTCCTTTGGTTAGGGCATGATGTTTGCAAAAATGCATTCTGAGTATACAAGCGACAGAAATATAGGATACCTACAGATTAGGTGGGCTGATTCCCTTGGCGTGTGAAGATGGGAGACCAAATGCTCAATTTGTAGCGCCAAGCAGATGCTCAAAGAATTTGTTTCTGAATGCTAAATATTATACTAAATTTCCCAGACTTCACGCCAGTTATACTTTAGGCAAATAAAGTACAAATTTTATAACATTTGCTGAAAATAACTTCGACATTTCTGTTCATTCCAGAGGAGGACAGTGTTCTGATTCCTTCCTTCTCTTTGCTTTTTGCCATGGTCCCTCTTTT
This sequence comes from Neophocaena asiaeorientalis asiaeorientalis, assembly GCF_003031525.2. Taxonomy (NCBI): domain Eukaryota; kingdom Metazoa; phylum Chordata; class Mammalia; order Artiodactyla; family Phocoenidae; genus Neophocaena; species Neophocaena asiaeorientalis. The sequence goes on along the minus strand of NW_020174560.1, from coordinate 6,531,290 downwards.
CTTGACCCGGGGTAAACTCCCGTCTGGTAGCATGTCAGAGGCAGAATAAATTTAGGAGTGTAGATATTCTTTTTTAACGTAGATGGAGAGGGTTATAGTATTCTCAGGACTTCAATGCTTTCTCTGAGGACACAACTATCAGCAGATCCATATAAGGTAGCCGGACTGCTTCCCATCTCCTCCGAGCCTTCTGCGCTCATGTCTAGATACCGTGATAGATCCAGTGCCTGTGAAGACCTGGAACATTTCAGACAATAACTCAGACTTGTTTTCTTATGCTATATATAGGAATTGAGCAAGTGTTTTATAATGAAATATCCCTCCAGGCACTCTGCATCTCCTGGTGATGCAAAACCCTCAGACACCCAGTAAACAGTCCTTTTTAAGTTTAAAATTCTTTCTTTTGGCTGCTTTATTTCTGTTACCTTTCTGAAATATTTGGCCCAATAGCTTTCATAAAATAATAAAATCTGTGAGAGATTAAAATTTTCTGATGGTTGATCCTCAGTAGCTAAAAAGTCGATTCTGTAACAATACAGCATTTCTCTGCATGGTCTTGAGCTTCCGTTCTTGGACTTTTACATTTGCTTTTATTAACGCTTTATTTTCTTGACTTCAAGTCAACAATTGGAATGGTTTTTGAGTGGCGGAGGAAGCTAAAGGTTAAAGATAATTTCTTAGTAAGTTGATTTACATCAAAGAATTACATCATCTAGATGAATGGAAATAATGATACTGGTGAGATTTCCAGGCCAGGATCATTCCAGCATTTGGAGTACGTTCTCGGTGGCTCTAAACTTGTTTGGCTTACCCCCTAAGGTTTAAAACAGAAAAAATATAAAAGTGTTTAAATTTTTCTTTCTCTTTCCTTATCAGAAATATTCATTTAGACCATAACAACTGTTAGAACAAGATAACAACTCCAGGCCAGCTGTCAAATGTTTACCATTATCAGAACTCTCCCTGGAGGGAGATGCAACTTTGGCTCGCCTCACCGGCAGTAATTTAATTTTTCCTTCATTCTGACTCGGAAATGGCAGCATTTTTCAAAGCTTCCTCCCACTGATGGCTGAAATTTTCCTTGTGAAATGATTTCCACCAGTCTTGAATCTTTCTTGTTTCTGCCGTCTTCACCTTTGCTGATGGTTCTGCAACTCATCACCAGCTATGCAAACTGACAGTTCACATCCTGGGGCAGCAGCGGGGTCTGGCCTGCAGAAAGGAGCAGCCTGACCAAATTTACGCTCACAAGATCTCTTAATTCACAAAAGCATTTGCTCTAGTTCCTGTTCTCTGCTGCAGGGGCTTCGGAGAGGGAGTGGGGGTGGGGGCAGGACCGTTGGGAGAATGTTCTGAAGAAAAGAGAGGCTCTCTTCACACTCTACTGAGTACACAGACTTTGGAGATGAAAAACAGACGGAGAGAGGCATTTCCAACCATCTTGCTGATCTGCGCGGGAGTTCATTGAACTGTACAGCATAGCACCAGAGCCTCGTGTCATTTAACGTTCCTTCTTAAAATCGTTCTTAAATGTTCAGCAAAAATATCCCTCCCCCTTTGACTCAAGTTGACAAAGAATATAAAAATTAAAAAGGAAGAAAAGGCGAACTATCGCCGTGAGAATGACCAGAAATCACTTGGCTCTCTGGAGAGTTCTGCTGAATAGGGAAGTCCTCTTAACGAGAGTGGACAGAGGAAGTTTTAGGTTTGATCTGAACTTCATGTTCATGACAGATTTCATTTTTTTTCTTCCTTCACCAATTTCAACCCAGGCCACTTGTTTGCAGAAACTGCCAAACCTTCCCTGGCTGCTGCTAAGATGCTCCTGAAATTTGAGGTTGCCTTTTATCTTCTTCTTGGTAGAGACATATTTTTGTCTTTTTCCCTGCAGCCCCTCAGCTCTTCTACAGAGGACTCATCCCTCTCTGCACAGTCTACCCCAGACAGGCAGCTGGTGCGTTACTGTTTGTAGCACAAGATCACTTATGTACTTGTGAACCAGTTTGGGTCGGTCTGAAAATTGCTTTTGAACACAGATTGTTTATAATGACTGACCTCATAGGCCTATTTCTACCCACTCCCTCCCCAGCTGTCTGAGACAACCTAATCAAAATGGTAGGTTGTTTGCCTGGCTTTGAGTATGGGACTGTAATTAAAGTAAAAATGAGAGAATCCTGCCGCTAGAGAGGCAGATTTGAATTCTAGGCTTCGCTCTTCCACTATGTTCTTCAATTTTTTTCCTTGTAATCCTCATGATCCCAGTGAAAGGGTGATAACACCATCAAGTCCCTAATTTGGATCCCGCTAATTCAAAATGTACGCTGATGCGGAATTGAACTATCTGGAAGTAAATTTTGTTATATAAATTGGTATCTTAAATATTAGTTTACTGAAGAAACGAAAACTTTTCAAACACTTCTGCTGATACAGTTAGCTGTGTACAGCATTCCTAATTACAGGTGTTTCTTTTATCAACGTAGATCTAACAGACTTCTACCTCTCAGCAAGTATTCTTCTGAAGTAGCACTCACCTGTTTCCTTGTTTGAGACTAGCGGTTTCCTGAGTTGCCTGAATTAGAGGTATTTTTATGTTCTCAACAATGCTTTGGGAATACACACTTGAGCTTACAAGTTGGTTAGGGATGCAAATACCAATACAAAATCGTATGTGCTAAATTCCAGAAGAAGCTTGATGAAAAGTAAGTGCTATAGGAGCTTTAGATCGTAGAGATATTTGGAAGGTCTGAAGACAGCACATATACATATATATGCTGTTTTCAAAAAACTTTCCAAATATATATATAAAAACAAAATACATGGACGTTTTAAAAAATTATTTCCAGAACTTGATGTATTATTCTGAGCCACATAAAATGTTTAGCTGATACCTGTGAAACCTCTCTCCATTTTGGAGTCAACGGATTTTATTTGTTGTAGTAGTTCTTTTATTGAGTACTTACTATGTACCAAACACTGTGCGCCAAACACAGTTCCAAACTCTGTTTTAAGCTATCCATGGAGGGTTCAAAAACTCAGATGCTCCGATGGCCAGGTTTAAGCTGGGGAACTATATATAGCAAATAACCTGCATTTAAGGTTCTGTCGCTACTCCGTTCCATGTTGCTGTTGCCAGACCTTCCATTTAGTCAAGAGAGACAGGAAATTCACATTTTTATGGATATTTCCTGATTTTTAAACCGGTACAGGCCAAATAAAAGTTTGTGACTTTTGCATTATATACTCAACCCCCTTGTATCCTCACGACATCCCTACAAGATAGGGATAGTTATGTGTATTTGGCCACTTTCAGTATAGCCAATAAGTAGCAAAAGTAGAGCTTTACCCCCAGGCCTATCTCCAAAAACTACGGTGTTACTGGGCTCTCTCCTTTCTCCCCTAGATTTGTGGGGATGGAGCTGGAGATAGTTTTGGCAGAAAAGTGCTGTTTGGTTAAAGCCAGGCCCTTAACAAAATTATCACATCTCGTAGTACTGTACCGTAGAGGGTCATCTTCCAGAGAAGAGTTATGTATGGCTTGAGGGGAGTCAATTATAACAAGAAGGTATTGGTGACTATAAATATCAAACAAAAGCTCTGTTGCCTTTGCTGCAGATTTATTATTTCAACCTCATTGTACTTCTAGAAGAGCTACACAAATACTCTAAACCGTTTGTAGAGTTCTTCATTTCACAGAGTGGCAAAAGTGTTAGTGGCAATTTTACAAGGCCTGACCTTGACAGAGACAGAGGAGAAATCTGTAGTTCTCAGGATCTACTAAATATTCAATCACTTTTGTTAAAATTCTAATATGAACTTTGTGGCCTGAAGGAGTTAACACACCTCCACAAACCTGCCTTCAGCTGGTAAGGTCAGGCCCATGATTATTATTATATACAGCTGTAAAAAGCCGGTTACATAGCATAAATTGCATTGAAACACTTAGGCCACAAGATTACTCAAGAAGAATTGTATTGCTTGTTCAGTCATATATTTTGATCTTTATTGCTAGTAGTTTATTCTCCTGAGAGTTGGGGATTAGCCTTGCTTTTAATGTAAAACGTGTATCTATGAGGGTAAAAATATAAAATGAAAATAGATTTTTAATGGCAACTTTGGTCCTTAGCATTAATTTTACATGCCTTTTTCATTCTGAACTTATAAACAGTTTGGAGAAACATATGAGAGATTTGTGAACAGGGGCAAGAGAGGGTCAAATGTATCAAATCCTTGGATTCCAGCAAATGTAGGATTTGTGGACAAGCAGAGAAGCACACATGTGTTGGGAATGTAAATTAAAATAAAACCTCGCTTTGTGGAGACTTTGAGAAGCGAGCACACCACTTTATGGCGCATGTCTGAGGCGTTCGTCTCCTTAATTAACCAAATATTAAAATAAACATTCATTTTATCAGTCTGCATTTTTTCCTCTCTGGATGAAAGTGTTTCAGGAAAAATCATAAAAGAATCTATGGTAGCTCAGAGAGGTTAAACTCAACAGTTGTTTTCTTTGAAGTCCCTGGCCATGAGGTTAATTGCCAAAACTGCTTGTGGAAAAGGTGGTAACAATTTAACAAGACTGTACAACTGCAGAGACTTAGATGAATATCAGGTGTTTGCAGAAGTTTTTTTCCTCACAGGAAAGGGGGTGGGGAGGAGAGGAACAGAATGAGAAACAGGGGAAGAGGGAGGCCTGAATAAAGTCCCAGCTAAACAGCCAATAATTCTTTGTTTGCTTAGCCAATCATCCTGTAATTGGCCGGGAGGTTAATAGGAGTCTATTGATTGGTCAGGAGGAGTGCTTACTGTGGCTATTTTTACTGTATGCTTCCAGACAGAAGGCTGCAATTACTGGAGCTCTCAGTCGCACTTTTTAGGGCCATGGTCGCTCTGATTTTTGAAACCCGATCAAGTTGCTCTTGGCAGTTTATGTTTTAAGTGTTGCCTTCTGGGTCTTTGCTGTTTATGGGTCAGTGTGCTACTTCTCATCATTTATTGTGGTCATTTGAATAGGTAAGCTTATTTATGACTTATTGAAGGAGGAATACATTAAAAATAATCACCACCACCCGCGTGGACTGAAAAGTGGGAACCATTGGACAAGCTGTGTGATAGAGCCCTACCTGCTCTAGAAACAGAAATTCTGCTCCTGGCGTAGAGTTCCCCATTGATCACGAGATAAAATAATGCAGTCCTCTCTTTTATCTGCCTTCCACAGACAGGTTTCTCAACTCTCCCCGTTCCTTTGCCTTCCTTGATTACACTTGGATTTGCTCTTGTAGACCTTTTAATAATTGGATTTGGTGGCTGCTGTTTTAGAGTTCAGGAAACTGAGGCCATGTTTAAAAATGACTTGCACCATCCAGACTGCTTCTGGAGCTTGTGCCATGGCCCATCCTGACCTGGTCCTGACTCGAGCATTACTAATAAGGTACTTAACCTCATCATTTCATTTCTCGCTTGCTAAACTTGACTATAAATCCTTCCGTTACTCAAGATCTTGGTTTTCCACCCTTGCTCAAACCTTCTTTTGTAGTTCAGAGTTTCCTGGGAGCCCGGTTGAAGGGGCGTAGATCTCTACTGATGATAAGGTCCTGAGCCACAGATTTCTGGGGAGCCACATCTAGACGACCAGATTTCACCTGCACTGCCAGCTTGTCACTTCAGGCCATGATGACCACAGCTACTGCTGCTGCTACTACTGCCTCCTGTTTCTCCTGCTTCTTTAATTTTGCTACTGCTATTAAAAAAATACAAAACACGTTAAGGACTTCTGCAGATCCTCTCGTTGCTTCTAAAGATCTCCATCATTCAGCATCCACGTTTTGAATGACTGCCCCATTTCGGGGGCTCTTGCAAGTACTGTGGATACAGTGGCGATGACAGTAGACCACAGCTTTCCGAGCTGATCATGCTACCCCGAGTGTGGCGAACGTTGCTGAAACCCAGCGAACTTCCTGTAAGAAGTGTGGCAAGCACCAACCCCACTATGTGACCCAGTACAAGAAGGGCAAGGATCCTCTGCCCACAGAGAGCAGCATTATGACAAGAAGCAGAGGCTATAGTAGGCAGACTAGGTTATCCTTTCCTTGAACTGGAAGGACATAAGAGAATCAAGTGATCCATTTCTAAACTTCATGTTTCATTTTATTATGAAGAGTGTAAAATCTTGAGGTTACATTAAAAAAAAAAAAAAAAAAACCAAAACTATCCCAGTACTGCAGATTCCTGGTCATTTTCCTTTTGGAGAGAAAGGTGCCCTTGAGTTTGGTGGGTACACCTCCCTCTACAAAGCGGTGAAAGATAGGATTGCCCCACATGGCAGAGGAACTACCAACAGCCTCACAGAGATTTTTTTCTATATGTGAACCACTTATTATTGAACTTTCTTATTTATGCTGTCTTGACATTGCAGGAGATAATGCCTTTCCTTGGTCCTTCTTTTAAAAATTTTCTTCCTGGACATCCCTGGTGGTGCAGTGGTTAAGAATCCACCTGCCAATGCAGGGGACACGGGTTCGAGCCCTGGCCCAGGAAGATCCCACATGCCGTGGAGCAACTAAGCCCGTGCACCACAACTACTGAGCCTGCACTCTAGAGCCCGTGAGCCACAGCTACTGAGCCTGCGTGCTTCAACTACTGAAGCCCGCACACCTAGAGCCCGTGCTCCGCAGCAAGAGAAGCCACCGCAGTGAGGAGCCCGCACACCACAACAAAGAGTAGCTCCCGCTCGCCGCAACTAGAGAAAGCCCACGCGCAGCAACTAAGACCCAATGCAGCCAAAAATAAAATTATTAATTAATTAATTAAAAACCAATATACAGTTATAAAAAAATTTTTTTTCTTCCATCATCTTACTCTAACAGTTTTTCTCCTAATCCTCCTGAGTTCACTAGAGCTCGGAAGAACCTTGATAGTTTTCTCGTCTGTCCATTGTCCATAGAACTTTCTTTGTCTTCTTGTTGCTTCTGCAAATAAGAGTGGCCCTTTCCTGCCATGCCCTCCACCTCATTACCTCACTTTAGAAGTCTCTTCTGATTATGATTCCGTCTTTTGTGAGTCTTTTCAACTATTCTGACTAACTTGTTGTTATCATCGTGTTATGAGGTAGGAGTGTTAATCTGACCTCTCAGTGTGGCAGTTAGTTGTATAACTTCTAATAATTGGATTTGGTGGCTGATATTTTAGAGTTAAGGCAACTGAGGCCATGTTCAAGGAAAGCGTAAAGGTTAGTGGCCAAATACCCCATAGGGTAGTCTGCCACCAGTTCCACTAGACTTTAAGAATATCACTCCTGCCTTTCACCCTGGTTCACATCTAGGCAAAATTACCTTTTCTCTTGGTTTTCTATTGGTTACGGTTTTTACTATGACTATCGTAAGGAAAGAGATGACTCAATGTGCTTAAAAGATCTGACCTCACCAACCCCCCCATTGTAATGTGACAGCTCCTATTTACTTAATTTGGAATTCACAAGAGAAGGTAGCTTGGTACTTTTAGACAGACCACGTGTTCTTTAGCCTTTGCTTTTTTCATTAGCCCCAAATCTCAGAGTCCCAGGGAAAGGTCCCTGAAATGCATTCTTTCCACCTTTGCATGCCTTTAGAATCCTTGTATTAGCTTGTTGTTTTCTGATTTTTTTGCTAAACTTCACTATTTAACTTCATTATCAACTTTAGTATCAGAACGCAACGGCATTTATAAGATTCTTTAGTAACATGGTGATATCTGAACTCCTATCTTCCCATTTGTGGCTAGAATCTGCTAGTGTTTTCCAAAGGAATTAACAAACAACCGCCACCAACAACGAACATTTCAGAACAGTCCATGTTCTGCAACTAGCCAGTTTAAAGATCTCATCGTTTAAGTATCCCTTTACTGGTGATAAAGGAATTATGAGAAAGGAGAATAAACAGACAGCAATCCATTTTAAAGAAAGGAAGCAAGGGCTGAGTAAGTAAGCTTGGTGTTCATCCCCTGGGACTGCTTGGTTCTCTTGAAGGATTTTTCCTGTAGATATATGTCACACTGCCTTCCTTCAGTTTTGTTTTGTTTTGAGCCAGTTATGTCCTTTGCTGGATAAGCATGTATAAAAAGGGAAGGGAGGGAGGGTGGAAGGAAGAAAGGGAGGGAGGGAGGGAGGAAGGAAGGAAGGAAGGAAGGAAGAAAGGAAGGAAGAAAAGAGATGGAGGGAGGGAGGAAGGATGGAGGGAAGGAAGGAAGGAAGGAAGAAAAGAGATGGAGGGAGGGAGGGAGGGAGGAAGGATGGAGGGAAGGAACAAAGGAAGGAAAGGGAGGAAGGACAGACAGAAGAGAGGGAGGAAGGAAGGAAGGAACGAAGGAAGGAAGGAACGAAGGAAAAAGAAAACCCATGTAATAAAGCAGAGATTTTGAACTGCGTGTTGGAGCAAATGCAATATTTGGAGATAAAACTATTTATAAAACTTTGGGCGCTGACTCAGCCATGACACATTCACCTTTTTGGGAAAACTCAGGGAGATTTTTTTGGCAAAACTCCGTAACTTTGTTTTCCTAGTTCCGGGACAAAACTACCACCACAGACTTTCACATTCTTGAGAACTAAAACATGACTTTATCAGTTAATCACCAGATTATTCATTATTTAATGTGTTTAATGTAAAAAGGAATAAAATCTATTGTGAATGAAGTTACTGTCACTAAATATAGTTTTGTTTTTAAAATGTAAACTTGAAGTGTTCTTTTGATTGAATGCAACTGTTTTTTGTGGGGGGTTTTTTTGGCTTGCAAAAGACAAAAGAAATCATTTCAGAAATGTGTTCCTGTCGGCACTTTTCCTTGAAATTGTCTTTTGAATATGGGAAAGTGACCAATGCACAATACAGAGAATTTGTAATGAGACATTTCAGGCATCATGGAAGGTTCTTGCATAGCTCCCTCATGTGAGATGACCTCAACAAACTCATTTTGCTGTACAATGAAAAAAAAAGGCGTGAGAGGCTTACATGTGATAAAAATGTTTCTCCAGGGGGCTTCCCAGGTGGCACAGTGGTGTGAGAGTCCGCCTGCCGATGCAGGGGACACAGGTTCGTGCCACGGTCCAGGAAGATCCCACATGCCGCGGAGCGGCTGAGCCCGTGAGCCATGGCCGCTCCCAAAAAAAAAAAAAAAAAAAAAAAAAAGTTTCTCCATCCTAGAGCATAGATTAAAGAAACTTTAACAGGGAGTAAAAATTTAATAAACATCGTTCGATATGAATTTCTGTGAACGTTATCAGAGACAAGTAGTAGTGGGCCAACTAAATTGGTATCTTTATAGGAAAGCTTGAATTGGGGCAATAAACATGTCCTGAGGCTTTGGTGGCATCATCAAGTATGTGTGCTTTATTCTTCGTGATTTATTGCTTTATCAACAGAAGTGAGCATTTGTGTTCAGAAATGGATAATTCACACTTAAATCTTGTTTTTCTGTGTTTAATCCAACTTAAATTACAGGTTGAGTGGTGGCAAAAAAAAAAAAAAAACCCTCCAGAAAAAGTGTATTATTTTACTTGAATCTTAACTTAAATTTGTCACCCAGTGCTGAGGTTTTACATCTGTCTAGGGGCAAACACTGCTGGTATTTGTCAATAAGCAAAAGAAAAATACTGACTTTCAGATAACAGGCATTTGGTGAACTGGCGACAGTCATGCAAGCGAGAATGCTCAAATGACTTCAGCTCTTTCTAGCTTCATTATGTCAGGCTGGCAGATCACATATGGCATTATGGAAATCAGCAAATGAAAACCATATTGATCACCATTGAGAACAAATGTAAAAAAGGTGGTCTCGAGGAGGAGCCCAAGAGAAGAATGCTTTCCTGGTCAACCTGATAGGCCCTTGTTAAGGCCTTTTAATCATTTATTAACGTAACCCTCCTTCTTCCCTTTCCACTCAGATTACCTCAGCCGCAGAGCATCCTGCTCCATTTATCTTTTAATGTTTCCTTTATTTAATTTATTTTTAAGCTCTAAGTTATACTCTTATTTCAGAATTGAGTTTTACTTTTCATGGGATTGTTTTAAGTGACTTAAATGACTTTTCCCAACAAGCTCACCAGGCATTCAAAGGAAGAAAAGCATTTGCTGAGATTCACCTATCAGCAAATAATTTACTTGGTATGCACCACAACCAAAAGCAGAGAGACAGAGAGAGACAGTCAGCCAGACACGTTTGAAAAAAAAAAAAGAGAGAGCGCGAGCAAAATCAGAGTTGTTCCTAAACCTAATTCTCTGGTTAAGGTTTGGGTCAATGTTTCCGTTTTCAAGTTTTTGGTTTTTGGGTTTTTTCACAGTTTGGAATTTAGCTTGGTACAGTTCCTTCAGGTCTAAAACTGAAATCTCAGTCCCCTTTCCTTTCTTTCTTCTCTCTGTGACTAAAGTAGGAAACTGGAGTTGTCTTTCATCTTGTTACTTTGGAAGGAAAATGGGAGTAATACTGGGTCCGCGTAAATAAAAGAGAAATGGGAATCTGGGGTTTGTGGAGGATTCTGTTTGCCTTGAGTTTCCTCACTGGAAACGCATCTTGGGTTTGCAGGTTTGCTGCTTTCCTAAATCACATTCAAACCTAGGTTTGACCGGGTTTGCTTCTCTCCCTGCCTCTTCCGTCCCTCTCTCTCTCATCCCCTCCAACCCCTGCCTCCCCTGACATTTTTTATGTGCAGGTTCATCGTTTAGTAAGAAATTTCAAAGGTGTTTTTTCATATGGAACTGTGTCCTTTTGTAGTTGATGAGTAACCTGTGGACGTGATCCTTTGGAATACTAATTGGCATATGACAATAATTGTTTCTACCCCACTTTGGGGCATAAATCAGTCCTAAGAAAGACTGACACACAAAAGAAATGTGGAATATAGATATAATTTAATGCCCTGAAACTGATGCATACAAACCAACTCTACGATGGACTCTTTCAAGAGTTATTTAGGAAATTGACAAAACTGAATATTTTCTAATTTTTTCCTTCTGAAACCACCTTTATAAAAAAAAAAAACAACCAAGAAACTCTTCAGCATTAAACAATTGAGGTTTCACTTTCCTATAAGTTTAACATTGAATTCTGAGATAGATATTCATTTTAAAAAATGTGTTTAATCTCTACGTGCTGTGGGTGATCAAATCATTGAACTTTCTTTTCGTCCTGGACTCCTTGTCTGTGGCCGTTTGGGCATGATTCTTTTTATCTTTGCTTTCCTATGTTTCCTTTGCCTGCCTGGGCATTTTGAGGGAATATCTCTGATTGATTTGGATATCAAAAGATGTGCCATGTGTAGATCTAATTTATCTAAATAGAACCAAGAACTTTATTTTATTTTGGTTCTCCCCTGGGACTCCAAAGATATATTCAATAATGGATTTGAAAAATCCATGTATAAAATCTATTTTATGGTTTTATCTTCTTGCATACTCATTGATTCCTAAGTGCTTTTCCTTATAGACTCACATTACTGTCCCACGTTCCTCTCTGGGCTCTACATCAAACAGTGTAGGAATTACAGCAGGAGTGATATCTGGGGAAGAGCTACTCCCCTTGTTTGTTGCAGAAGAGCAGAACATTAAACAGTGAGTGGACTGTGCAGAAATGCTCTCCCTCTCCGGCTCTTTTATTTTTCTCTCTGCCTTCCTCTCTTCCTCTTTTTTTTCCACTCTTCCCTCTCCTTCTCTTCTTCTCTTTCTCTCTCTCCCCATTCCCAATGGGAGTGTTGTTTATAGAGCATTATAATTTATAACTGAAGAGAGTGGATTTAATTTCAGTGGAGAGGCTCGCCAGCAGGGCGCCAGCCTGCAATCATATGAATCAGCAAGCTGCAAACTCTATTGAATGGAAAGTATTATCGCTGGCCACAAACGGACACTGTTTCTCCTAAACAACTCCCTTGGTGCAGGAAGACCTTGTCTTCATTCATCTATTTTACATATCTACTTCTGTTTTAATTTTGCCATTTCCTAAAAGTGTTTTCTCTTTGGATTGCAACTTTTCTCTAACTACCTTATTTCCTGACTCAACATTGGAAACTGCTATTGTATATTTCTAGCTGATTCGATATTTCTTCTTATCTCCATCCTTACCATGTATGGCTTTAGTTTTCCCTTCGCTTCTCCTTCCTGTGTACAAGTCTTTTTTTTCTTTTTAATGGGAGCTGTTAAACGTGCAAACAAGACTATGAAGAACCATTAGCATTAATATTGTAAAATGCTAGTCAGTTTCAATCACCTGCAATTTATTTAATCATGGATATTTTGCTTATAGTCAGATATTTTTTTCTACATTCACAGAAAGCTTTATTTTCTTGTCCTTCAAACTTCTGGGAGATGATTTCTTATTTGTTACGTGACCCATCAAATCTCTTGTAATGTTAGTACCTGCACCTTTATGCCAAGTTTTTGAAGCGTTTCAGTCATTTTTTAGAAAGCGTGCTAGAATATGTACATGACTTTTTGTGGTTGGTATTTGTTTTAATCCAACATCGACTGCTTTCATGTAATTAAGCTAAATCTCTGAGTCATTTTGAAAAATCAGATTAGACCGACAAGGCTGGTAACTTTTTCAAAAGTATTTTACTGAATTCATGTAGCTATTATAATTGTTGGTAATTTTGGTAGTGAATCTTTAGCTGAGATTAGACAGATTGCGTTAATACTGCATCAGATATCAGGCTATCTTCATCCAGACTTTTGAATAATTTCCACATTCATGTCTTAACAATGAAATTCAAGTTGCACTAACAGCCTGATTCTGATATTTGCTTAAAGAGAGAGAGGCATAGTACATGAGGCAGTAAGGAAACTCTAGTAAAGGAATTTTATTTAGACATTAGTGGAAAAACCAGACTAGTCTGACTACACTTGTTTAAAATAAAGGTCTTACGTATTTAGAAAATGTAGAAGTTAGCAAATAATGAAAATGCTAAAAGCTCAGAAAATTGATACGAAGTTCACAGGTTTCACTGTCAGAAATGTATTTTCTTGTATGTATACAAGGGAAAATTATTTCTATATCAGCTTGCATTTTTTCTTGACACAATGTGACATCAACAAATCAAATATATGTACATAATTTTTCTCATTTAAAGCACAAACTTATGAATCCATACGTATTAATACATTTTCTCCTTTAAAAGCCTGAGAATAGCGTTACAGTCCTCACTGTCTCAGCTAGGATTTTTTTTTTTTTTTTTTTTGCTGCCTTTGATTACTTAATAAGAATTACACATGGGAACAGAAAATCAATATGTTTACTTCTGCTTATTTTCAAAATTGAACGTTGCTCTGTACTAATTTCAGAGAAGGTATACCCAGCGTCAGCTGAGAGAGGTTCTGTTCGGTTTAGTTTTAAATTCCTTGTGCTGGTAGCTGTCACCTCTAACAGCAGTGAACTATCAAAAGAAGTGAAATTTCTTATCACTCCATTTTTATTCCAAGAAGTAGTATCTGAAATAAGGAAGAAAACTGTAAAGTGATTGCAGGCAAATGTATTTCTAAATCCTTTTATTCCTGACCTAAAATTAGTTTGTAAGCCTGACTCATGATATGTGGATTTTTATCGAATTAAGATTAGAAAAAGTACAGGCAGCTCCGTAATGAATATCTTTATACAGAGGTCTTTTGCACTTTTAACATCCTTGAGGAGGTGGGAGAGCTATAGTGAAACACAAACGTGTGGCTAAGGTTGAAATGAGTCAACAGGAGTGAAAAGGCCCTTGGCTTCATCCGTTCCTTTTCAGAGGGAGGGAAAGGGAGGGCCTTTGTCTTTTCACTTGTCTCTTGTGGAGTTTAGTTACTGTGTTTTGTTTGTTGTGTTTTTACCTAAAAGATGCCGCACTCTCTACCTGTGATGTATAAGGTTCAAGACAAGCATGGTGTATTCTTGTTTTATGCTGATTAATTCCTATTTTTAAAAAATTCTACCATAAGGACTCTCAAAACCCAGTCCTAGAATAGATAAGTTCTGTTTGCCTGAATATTACATGCAAAGGGTTAGTTTCTTAAAATTAGTACCCGTAGTTCAATTAATTCCTTTGAGAATTTTCTGCAGTTGAAGTCAAAGAAGACAAAAATGTGGTACTTATCTACGATTCAAATAAAAAATTTATTGAAAGTAGAATCATCTATGAATACATTTGCCCAAAATGTTTATATGCTACTGGAATCAAAAATAGAAATAAAGGACAGTTCACGAAAAGGTGGTTTTTTATCGTCTAAAGCAGGGTTGGTGTTTTTTGTTTTGTTTTGCACAATTATTACGCGTTGTAGCGACCTGACTTCTTAACACATTATCTGATCCCTTGATCAGAAAACTTTTATGAAATAGTCAGAATGGATTTTTAAAATGTTAACTAGGTGACCTTGTAGAAGTCCCTGCCCTGGTCATACAAGAGATACGTTGCATTTACGTAATTGCTGTTGGCTTCTTTGATTGTTCATATCCAAAGTTTCCATGCGTCGCTTTAATAAAGCGCGTTCGGGCACCGGGGCTATGTTTCCCCTCCTTGTAACTCTGCTCCTGGACCGTGTGCTTGGCCGATTTAGCAAAGCTTAGAAGTCAGCTGCATCTGTGTGAGCCAACTCTGCTTTGACTGGGAGCAATTGAGAACACCATTTGTTTTCTTTTCTAAATATCACAAAAGTTTTATTTTCCATCCACTGGGGCTTCCCCCCCACCCTTTGGGCTAAGGGTTTACCAGTTTTTCTAACATCTATACATACTTACAAAATGTAAAAAAAAGGTCATGGCCTTATTACTCATTGTAGTGGATAACACTGCGGTCGCTCTAGTTAAAACTGTGACCTTGGTTGGGGGAGGGGGAAAGGCCCCACTGGTGGTGGCTTTCCTCACTTTTTGGAGCTTTGATGTGTCCCTGCAACTGATATAAATGCAGGGGGGGCTGTTCAGGGAGAGGCAGCTGGCTGGCAGTGTCAGATTAAAATATTTCTGACCCACAAAAGTAACCAAATGCCCATATTTCTTCATTTAACATAATTAATACCTTGTATTTCCAATGACTTTGATAAAGTGGCCTTCCTCCTCCCACCCCTTCCCCCTTCTCTCTGTCAACTTTGGGAAGACTGCAAGAGATCTATAGTTAAAATACTCTGTAGATGATGAAGGATAGCGTGTCTTAAAAAAAGCTAACATCAAAAGTATCAATTAGGTTGCTGCCTAGCAGGAAGCTTATAACCACATTAAAATGGAAAAGTTATTTCATTTTTAGTATACTGTATTTCAGCAGCAAGGGTTGCAATCTAAGAGCAATATGAAACACTTTGGTTTTGCTGCCAAGTAAATCCACATTTTGTTATAAATGTGTAATTACAGGAAATATATGAAAAGAAAAGTGTTAAGCATTTCTTATCAAATACTGTTAAAGAGGAATTTGGTGCCTTTGGAATTTAGAAAAAGCCTGGGATGGATTTTGGTCATGTTACAAGGTCTACTTGTTGCATTTAATTTAAAGCAGTTGTTCTTATATCATTATCCCAGAGCACAGTGCTTTTCAATTCTTTAAAAGACAGAGACAGTGCTACCAAATGTGGCTATAGGTTTAAGCAGTATTTGATCGATCACGTGATTATATCCGTGACTTTTTTTTTTTTCTTTCCTTCTGCACCTCAGTGTACACATTTCTAAGTGAAAACACAGACGATGTCTTTATTTTAAACAATCTAGCACTGGTTGAGCCAGCCATCTGGAAAGGTGATGTCAGCTGAGGGCAAGGGTGTTTGCTGGTTGAGGGTAGTCATCTGCTCCTTCGCCTACAACACACACACACCAGCCTCCGCAAATCCAGTTTCATGGTGCCTGAGTTGCTGTTTGGTTGGTTGAACTCATTCTCCTCAGCTGATATTTAACTAGTAGTTTGTGCTGGAAAAGTATCAGTACTGCCTTCTCTGGCCTTTACAGACATGATTGCTGCACAAAGATGAGCAGTCCTGGTCTGCTGTGATGGACAGAATTCAATTATATTACTGTCTCTCAGAGAGGAAAAAAGCACACATTTAATGCCATAACCAAATTGTATTCCTTCTGGTAAGAAATCCTACATTTGTGCTTAATAGCCAGATAAATGTAGAGCTGATTTACATTTACAGGCTGATTGTAGATTTGGTTCACAGAATATAAAATTTGGTCAGTATGTAGATGGTTTTACTCCCCCAAATGATATGTATGGATCCTGGTCGTGCAGTATTTTTTTCTTAAGTAAAAATTAAAGACCTCTCATTGGAAAATATCTTGGGGAAGTAAACTGACAGTGACTGCAATGTGTATGGAGCTGCCGTTCTTATAGGAGTATGTACGGTTCAGGAAGATTTTGATTTCTCTGTGGGATGGGGGTAGGTGAGAATCATTTTGTGAGGGAGGGCTTGCAACGGAATTGTGGAAGTGTTCCTGACACCTTTTTTTTTTGTTTTTTTTTTTAACATCTTTATTGGAGTATAATTGCTTTACAATGGTGTGTTAGTTTCTGCTTTATAACAAAGTGAATCAGTTATACATATACATATATTCCCATATCTCTTCCCTCTTGCACCTCCCTCCCTCCCACCCTCCCTATCCCACCCCTCTAGGTGGTCACAGACCACCTAACTGATGTTAAGTTTCATTAGGTCCCATTTGTTTATTTTTGTTTTTATTTCCATTTCTCTAGGAGGTGAGTCAAGAAGGATCTTGTTGTGATTTATGTCATAGAGTATTCCGCCTATGTTTTCCTCTAAGAGTTTGATAGTGTCTGGCCTTACATTTAGGTCTTTAATCCATTTTGAGTTTATTTTTGAGTATGGTGTTAGAGAGTGTTCTAATTTCATACTTTTACATGTACCTGTCCAGTTTTCCCAGCACCACTTATTGAAGAGGCTGGTTCAGGAAGATTTTGATTTCTCTGTGGGATAGGGGTAGGTGAGAATCATTTTGTGAGGGAGGGCTTGCAATGGAATTGTGGAAGTGTTCCTGACACATGTTGTTTTTTTTTTTTTAACTCCCAAGAAGGAGATGTTTCAAATGCATTTGCCTCCACAGAAAGAGAATTTTCTCCTATTATATGGTTATAGATAAAGGACAGATACACACACCATATTTTTTTTTTAATTTTTTTTAATTTACCATTTTTTATTGAGATATAATTGACATACCACATTATATTAGATTCAGGTGTTCAATAAAATGATTTGATATTTGTATATGTTGCAAAATGATCACCAGAGTCAGTCTAGCTAACATCCATTACCACACAGTTAACGAATTTTTGTTCTTGTGTTGAGAACTTCTAAGATCTGCTCTCTTAGCAACTTGATTTTTTTTCAATTACTTACCTATTTTATACATATTAGTGTATATACGTCAATCCCGATCTCCCAGTTCATCCCATCCCTACCCCCCATCCCCCGCTTCCCCCCTTGGTGTCCATACGTTCGTTCTCTACATCTGTGTCTCTATTTCTGCCTTGCAAACCGGTTCATCTGTACCATTTTTCTAGACAGATACACACACCATATTTTATTTGGAGATGTCCTGACAGAATTCCTCCCTGCCTTTTTCCATGTTACAGTCTGTTATACAGCAGCAAGACCAAGATGATCCCAGTAATAAACCTTATGGGTATGGTTCACTGATTTTTTTGGACTCTGCATTTATTTTAGTAGACTTCTCCAATAGCTTTTTGCAGTTTTCAGCTTTTTGTTGTTGAAAACAAAAATAATAAGTAAACCAGTTTAGGGATATATTTCTCTTTCTGAAACTGATTCCCTGTCATAGTGCCCTCCTTGGGGAGGAGCTGTCTCTCTAGCCAAGGCTGGAGCCTAAGGAGCCACTCATGTTGGGATGTGAGAGAAAAGACGGTAGTACTTACATTCTTAAGGTCTTATTATTTGAGAAATTCAAGAGGATCAACATGGTATAAAAAATTATATACATACATGTCTTGTTCAAGTTGTAGTCATAGGTCTGTAAGTTTAGTCTTACTTTGTGAAAGATCAGGGCAACATTTTATTCACATTCAACAAATTTTGGTTGAACACCTATTGGGCAATACAATAGTGAATACTTAGAATGTGTTTACTGCCAGAGTAGGTGGTGTTGTTTCTATTATAAGAGCAAAGCACTGCAGCACACATGATAAATATTGCTGACTAAGACATTTCTTACTAAAATGTAGGGGTCAACATTTCTAAACTCTCAAGAAATGGGATAGTTTCTTTTAACACTTGACGCCAAGGTATTTTATGTTTGAAGGAATAACTATAGTATGTTCTTCCAATGCAGAATTGCTCAGATTCTTCAGCAGTTTAAAGTTTTCATTCCATAATCTTCCTGGAATATAGCTTAAGGAGTGGTCATATTCTATTTGTCCAGGAGTCAACAAAATAAACAAACAAAACTCAAATAAACCAAAGACTTAATTGAAGTGATCATTTTTCAGTTAGTCACAGAAATCAGTGATAAAGACGTGACTTTTTGGAGAGGGGGGTGGGGGAGATGTTGATATTGGAAAAATTATAAAACCCTTAAGAGAAAGCAATAAAAGTCGGGACTTCCCTGGTGGCGCAGTGGTTAAGAATCTGCCTGCCAATGCAGGGGTCACGGGTTCGATCCCTGGTCTGAAAAAGATCCCACATGCCGCGGAGCAACTAAGCCCGTGCTCCACAACTACTGAGCCTGCGCTCTAGAGCCCGTGAGCCACAACTACTGAGCCCACGCGCTGCAACTGCTGAAGCCCCTGCACCTAGAGCCCGTGCTCCGCAACAAGAGAAGCCACAGCAATAAAAAGCCCACGCACCGCAATGAAGTGTAGCCCCCGCTGGCTACAACTAGAGAAAGCCTGCACACAGAAACAAAGACCCAATGCAGCCAAAAATCAATCAATCAATAAAATTAAAAATAAATAAACAAACAAAAGTACCATGGAATCATGTGTATATAGTGATTCTGAAACAGTGGCAAGATATTGAACTGTCTTCTAAATCATCAAAGAAAAATTATGCTCAGTATAGTTTTGTATTAAACATGCTTCATAATTTTCTAGTTCCTTACAAGTTAGTATCTTACTGATAGTATATGATAGCTATGATACCTCTTCATTAAGAAGAATGTTCTCTTAACCCCAACGTGGAATTTCCTGGTTAGACCACTCTCTTTGTCAGTTATGAGAAAGCTGAACCAAAGAGACCCCACAGCCAGCGGCATTCAGATTGAAAGGTATTGAACCCTAGTTGGTTCTCCATTTAGGTGTCATCCAGGAAGCAGAGTGCAGAGCAGAACTCCCAGGAGAGTGCCTGCAGTGACAGTTTCTACCTGTTCACTTTCATTGCCCATGTCTCTTAGAGTTTCTTTAGTTATCTGTTTTGTTGCAAAGGAAGCCTTGTTAGGGCCCTGAGTACTTAGAGACTTTTGTCTCAAAGGGAGCCCCGGGATACGAAGGAATTAGAACAAACCCACCTAAGCACCCAGATGCTCTCTAGAAAGTAGCAGCCTACTGCCCACCATTCTTTAGCTTGGCCACACCTACTTCAAGAGTGTCAGGCACTCTGAGGGCATTTGTGTGATTTTTAAAAAAACATTCTAATTTATAGAGAACTCTTCACTTACATCACTTACATTTCCTTCATTTTTTATAAATTGAAGTATAGTTGATTTGCAATGTTTCAGGTGTACAGCAAAGTGATTCAGTTATACAGATACATACATATCTATAGATATATCTATATTCTTTTTCAGATTATTTTCTATTATAGGTTATTACAGTAGTTCCCTGTGCTATACAGTAGGTCCTTGTTGTTTATTTTATATATAGCTGGTGTGTCTGTTAATCCCAAATTCCTAACTGATCCTTCCCCACCTTTCCCCTTTGATAACCATAAGTTTGTTTTCTATGTCTGTGAGTCTGTTTCTGTTTTGTAAATAAATTCATTTGTATCATTTTTTCAGATTCCCCATGTAAGCAATATCGTATGGTATTTGCCTTTCTCTGTTTGACTTACTTTACTTAGTATGATAATCTCTAGGTCCATCCATGTTGCTGCATCCTCGATTCTTGAATGGACTCAGGCAGGAATTATTATTTTATATTTTATAAATGAGCAAACTGAGGCTTAGAGATGTTAAGTAATTTCAGCATAGTGACCAAGTGTTAGAGCTGAGAGTCAAACTGAGGTCCTGTAAATCCAAATACTGCCACCATGTGACACTGCCTAATTCTTTGTGATGGTAATGATCATTGCTAAAGTAGGTAATTGCTACTTGGGCTTATCAATGAACAAAGGAAACTAAGTCTCATGATAAGTTTTCCCCTATTATCACTGGTTCAGGAGATGTCCCTGCTCAGTTCCTTTTCATCCTTGCAAAACAAAACACCTTTCCCAGGAGCTCCTTTTGGCAGGTTATCAACAAGCAAAAAGCCTTGAATTCCTTCCTAGCATATTTTTGTCCTATAAAGAAGCTTCTGTAACTGGTGGCTTCATTAGTCTTGCCTCCCAACTCCTTCCAGTTAAAAGGCAACTTGCAATAGAGCCTCCAAATGCTAGGTGACAGCACTCTGAGCATTTTCTTAAAGAATCGATTCATTTTGTGAAATAGGTTGGTATTTATTGAATGCTCTCTGTCTCTGTCTTTCTGTTCTTAGCAGTGTGGGAGATGAGAAAACTTTGTTCCTCTCTCATTTCACGGAGCTGTAGTTGGGAAAGATGAGACATAGCACTTGAATTACTTAAAAGATGAAGAAATACATTCTATGATCAATTACAAAATTAATAGTACAGATAGTAAATGCTTTGCATTCAGGGAAGAGAGAATCATAGTCTTAGAACGTGTAATCCTACCACCTTAAGAGAAGGTAGAACTCAGCAAGATTAATATACAGGCATAAATTTATACAGCAAGATATTGTCATATCTGGAATTCAGATTCATATCTTTTCATTGCCAGTCTCTTGCTGGAAGTATACTCCCTCCCTGACCTGTAATCACTTAGATTTTTTGAGATAGAAGTGAAACCTCACCCTCAGTATTTTTAAGTTTCCAACATGATATAGTGGATATTTATCCAGCACCCTGCTGTGTCCTGGGCATGGAGGTACTGGTCCTATAAAAAATGGTCCTTGACTCAAGTAGTTTACAGTCTACTGGGGCAGGAATATATACAGTTAACTGGACTACAAGATAAATTTAAGTGCCACAGAAGAGCCTTACATGAATATAATGTTGTGGGTGCCCAGCGGTGGGGGCAGAAATCGAGTTAATGGGGACTAGGGCTTCTTGTAGGGGATGTATTTGAACGTGCGGCAGTGTTTGGAAGGGCATTAGGTGCAAAGGGAAATGCTAGGGTTTATTTTCTGTTTTTTAGTGCTTTCACAATTAGTTCCTATTTTCCTTTACTCTTTCTTTTATTTATGTATTTTTGGGGCATGCAGGATCTTAGTTCCCCGACTATGGATGGAACCCGTGCCCCCTGCAGTGAAAGTGCAGAGCCCTAACCACCAGACTGCCAGGGAATCCCCCCTTTACTCTTTCTAATTTCATCTCTGTTCCCCATACCTGTTTTTCACCATCTTAGCCACGTCTACGTGGGGTTTTACCTTGCTGCTAAAACCTACTTTTTGATATTTGCAGTAACTATAGGTTTGTTTTCTCTCCTCTGTGGCATAATATGGCACTGCCTGTCTTTTGATTCTAGCAGTAATTTGACTTCCCCATTGGCTTTTATCATTCATTGGAAACAATTGAAATTAATGCCTATTGACAAAATTCATCATTAGCTTATTTTATTTGCTGGGTCAAGCTTGACTTTTCTTTCTTCCGATCTGTCTCTGTCTTTCTGTCTTTCATTTCTCTATCTCTAGGCTTTTTTCTGTCCTTCCACAGTTTCTCCCATGTAACTTCTACACTCTGGAAATCACCTTGATGACCTCAGACAGCCCCTCCATATCTGTTCACACCTATCATGTGGAGCTGCCTTGTCCCTTGAGCCTTTTCTATTTCTTCCTTCTCCTACGTTTTATATTTGGCATTTAATTACCATGCTACAAATGGTTTGACATCATTTTGTGTTTAAAAAATGCAGTCGAATAAAAGCTTATTTTGAACAGCAACTTTGAATATTAATAACTGCATGGAGATTAGGTCATAATTTTCTCACCATATTCAAATATTTTATCTCTACTTTTCCTCCTGCCAAAGTCTAGAATTCCAAAGTGTCTTTCCTCAGTAATTTAATTAGGCCACAAGTTTGAGGCTTAATGATGGATCAAAAAATGTATGATATGCTTGAGAGATCAAGACGGCAAATTGATTACTGCTGTAGCAAAGGTTGGCCAATGTGGGAGAGGGAGCAGGTAATGCCCTGTGCTGCAAGATCTGAGTCAGTGATCAAGGTCAGCCTCAGTTCATTAACTTCTTTTGAGGGCTTATAGTCATTATACATATAACTGCCTATACCTTATATTCTAATTACAATATAGTATGGTTTTGCAATGACTTATGTTCACTTCAGTAATGTCCTAGAGTAATATAGAATGTTGAAAGATCCAGAGTAGTGTAAGCTGATTTCTGGTCATTTTGCCTAGTTTCTTAGTGCCCACAACAGAAAATCTCACCTCTTAAGATATTAGTGTGGATAAATATGCTCCCATCCTTGAGCACAATAGGCAGGAGCCTGTTCTTAACCTAATCATCTAAAACCATCATCTATATTAAAGAGCAATATAAGGGATTCTTATTGTGCTTTCAGCTAACACATCATTGAAAATTGGAATGTATTTTCTTTTTTTTTTTTTTTTTTTTGGCCGCGCCTCGGGGCATGTGAGATCTTAGTTTCCCGACAAGGGATCAAACCTGTGTCCCCTGCAGTGGAAGAGTGGATTCTTAACCACTGGACCGTCAGGCAAGTCCCTGGAATGTATTTCACGATAATTTTTAAGACCTCACAATCAAGATATGTGTCTTTTCAACAATTCTAATACCCAATTTCATTTCTGTGTTTAGACAGTACCATATATTGTTTTGACCATAAATTGCTAATAAGCCTACTTTTTTTTTTTGTAAATTTATTTATTTTTGGCTGCTTTGGGTCTTTGTTGCTGCACGTGGGCTTTCTCTAGTTGCAGCGAGCGGGAGCTACTCTTCATTGCGGTGCGCGGGCTTCTCATTGCGGTGGCTTCTCCTGTTGCGGAGCACAAGCTCTAGGCGCGTGGGCTTCAGTAGTTGTGGCTCCCGGGCTCTAGAGTGCAGGCTCAGTAGTTGTGGAGCATGGGCTTAGCTGCCCCACAGCATGTGGGGTATTCCCGGACCAGGGCTCGAACCCGTGTCCCCTGCATTGGCAGGCGGATTCTTAACCACTGTGCCACCAGGGAAGCCCAAGCCTCCTTTTAAGTGACTTTTAAAGTATTTTACTTGAAGCAGAATAGCAAATCATTTTAAGCTTAGCAGATTTTTTTGTGAAGTCTAGAATGAAGATAACATCTTGTGTACCCAGTCCTTTGCACAGAAGTGAAATAACTTGGTTTGGGGTTTTGCACATAGATAACCTAACTGCTATAAGATGATTCTTTTGTTTAAGGATTCCTCAGTATACATTAGAAACTCTCAACACCAATCTTCAAAAATAGACACAAAATCAGAAAAATCAATCTACTTTTTCATTTGTTATATAGACGTTAAAGACCATTTGAGAAGCAGAAATTGGTGTTAGTGATATGATAATGAATTAGAGTTTAAGCTAAGGATATTTGTGGACGTTGGATCATTGTTTACTCCTTTAATTTTTTGTAATATTTATTTATTTATATGGCTGCACCGGCTCTTAGTTGTGGCATGTAGGATCTTTCATTTGTGGCATGCAGAATCTTTAGTTGCGGCATACAGGATCTTTAGTTGCTGCATGCGAACTCTTAGTTGCAGCATGTGGGAGCTAGTTCCCTGACCAGGGATCGAACCCAGGCCCCCTGCATTGGGAGCGTGGAGTCTTAGCCACTGGACCACCAGGGAAGTCCCTTCACTAACTTAACTTAAAATAGATTTTGTTCCTTGCAATTTCTGTAAGTTGATTTTCATAAAGGTGAAATAATTTAACATTCATTTTATAAACATTAATTGGATACTCCATCCATGGA
Organism: Neophocaena asiaeorientalis asiaeorientalis; assembly: GCF_003031525.2. Taxonomy (NCBI): domain Eukaryota; kingdom Metazoa; phylum Chordata; class Mammalia; order Artiodactyla; family Phocoenidae; genus Neophocaena; species Neophocaena asiaeorientalis. The sequence goes on along the minus strand of NW_020174560.1, from coordinate 6,507,181 downwards.
GTTTTACAAGGCCTTCAGTAAATACAGGCATCAGACTTACCCTTCCACCTGAAAAAAATAAGCAAGACAATTGTATGATACAGTGGTTTTCAAGGTATTGGGTATCAGGCAGCAAGGACAGTGATCCCTGAGAGATGGGAAACAAATGAAGTGAGTCCTACAATTGTCCTGGCTCATTACCAGGACATATTGTAGGGAAGGGGAATCCACATAGAGCACAGCACTCTCTCTGAGTGGAAAAGACGAAGCTGGGAGTTTGGGGAGGCCAAGGTGTCTCGTAGTCACAGGGCACAGTACCAGAGAGGAGAGAGCTGTCCAGATAAATAGCTCTAGAGATCCACAGAGGATATCCTGTAAGCCTTCATCTGAGTACTGATCAGCACATGAGAAACTACCCAGGGCCCAGGAAAGAACCACCAACAAGGGTTAGAGCAGACATTCACTAGAACTCACACAGGGCTGGGAATAGTTTCTGTTCCCGGTAGCAAGAGTGGAAAATCTCATAATTTACAGGCAAATGGGGATAATATGCAGAAAGTTTTTTCCTCCACAGTGGGGCAAAATTTCTCTTACACTATACTGTTCCAGTTCTGCCTAACATAACTTAAAAGCATGACCCACATCATAATTAAATTGCTTTAAGCCAGTGTTTAAAAGTTATAAGGTTTTTATACTACCCATGAAGTGGTATAATATTCCTAAAAGATAGGCTTTGATGAGTAACAAATATATGCTATTAACCCTAAAGCCACTACTAAAATAACAAATTATATAGCTAATAAGCCAACAAATGAGATAAAATGGAATCCTAAAAATATTCAATGACAATGAAGTCAGGGAGAAAAAAAAGGAACCCTGCCCCCCCCCAAAATATATATATAGGCAAATAGTAAACATATAGCAAAATGGTGCATTTAAACCCAACATAACAAAAATCATATTAAATGTAAATGGCCAAAAGACTCAATTAAAATTAGACAGAAGTTGTCTAATTGGATAAAAAGGGAAGATTCAACCATAGGATGTCTACAAGAAATCCAATTAAATATAAGCATACAAATAGAATAAAAGTAAAGGGATGGATTGGGATTGACATATATATGCTAATATGTATAAAATAGATAACTAATAAGAACCTGCTGTATAAAAAATAAATTAATTAAATTAAATTTTAAAAAGAGTTAAGGGATGAAAATATACTGTATAAGATTAAAGAAAGCAGTAACTCTTCTATTAATAGACAAAATAGACATCAGAAAAAATATTACAGAATAAGAAGACATTCATAATGTTAAGGGTGTTAATTCATAAAGAGTACACATCAATTCTAAAGGTTTATATTCCTGATTATGGAGTTTCAAGCCACATGAGACAAAACTGACTACAAGCAGAATTAGGCAAACACATAGTTGGAGATTTCCACATTCCTTTCTCAATAATTGATAAACCAATAGACAGAGAATCAGCAAGGATATTGAAGACTTGAATAACACTAATAACCAACTTAACCTAATATACGTTTATTTAAAAAAAAAAACCACCAACAGCAGAACCACCGTCTTTTTTTTTTAAAATAAATTTATTTATTTATTTTTGACTGCATTGGGTCTTCGTTGCTGCGCGTGGGCTTTCTCTAGTAGTGGTGAGCAGGGGCTACTCTTCCTTGCTATGCATGGGTTTCTCATTGTGGTGGCTTTTCTTGTTGTGGAGCAGGGGCTCTAGGCACACAGGCTTCAGTAGTTGTGGCACACAGGCTTAGTTGCTCTGCGGCATGTGGGATCTTCCTGGACCAGGGTTCGAACTTGTGTTCCCTGCATTGGCAGGGGGATTCTTAACCAGTGAGCCACCAGAGAAGTCCAGAACCACCTTCACTTTTTAAAAATTAATTAATTAATTTTTATTTATTTTTGGCTACTTTGGGTCTTCGTTGCTGGGCGTGGGCTTTCTCTAGTTGTGGTGAGCAGGGGCTACTCTTCCTTGCTATGCATGGGTTTCTCATTGTGGTGGCTTTTCTTGTTGTGGAGCAGGGGCTCTAGGCACACAGGCTTCAGTAGTTGTGGCACACAGGCTCAGTAGTTGTGGTGCACGGGCTTAGTTGCTCCGTGACATGTAGGATCTTCCCGGACTAGGGCTCAAACCCGTGTCCCCTGCATTGGCTGGCAGATTCTTAACCACTGCACCATGAGGGAAATCCCCAGAACCACATTCTTTTTAAGTGCACAAAAAACATTTATTATGATGATCCATATTCTGCACCATAAAGCAAGCCTCAATAAATTTAAAAGAGTTGAATCATACACAGTTTTGTTCTCTGACCACAATGCAATTAAATTAGAAATCAATTACCACAAGATATTTGGAAAATCCCCAAATATTTGGAAACTAACATTTTTAAAAAACTCATGGTTCTAAGAAGAATTTTTTGTTTTTGGAAATTATTTTGAACCGAATAAAAATTAAGACACAGAATATACAAATTTGTAGGATGCACTAAAGTGGTACTTAGAAGGAAATTTATAGTACTAAATGCCTAACTGGAAATGAAGGAAGGTCTCAGATCCGTGACTTCAGCTCCCATCCTAGACTAGAGTAAGGATCAAAGTAGAAAGCAAATAAAAACAAACAATAGAGAAATAGAGAAAACAATAGAGAAAATCAATGAAACTATAATTTCTTAGTTTTGGTAACAGAAGTGTTTTCCGTAAAAGAAAAAATTGACAAATTAAAAATTGACTTCATCAAAATCAGGAACGTGTTCTTTTACTGATGCTGATACTGGAATGCCACACATTGAGAGAAAATATTTTCAATTTACATAACTGATAAAAGACTTGTATCCAGAATATGTGAATATATAAAAACTCAAACTCAGTAATAAGACAACCAAATAAAAATTGGGGCGATTTGAACAGATTTCACTGAAGAAGAAACACAGATGGCAAATAAGGACATGCAAAGATGTTCAGCATCATTAGTCGTTAGGGAATTGCAATAAAACCATAATGAGATACTACTACATACTTATTAGATTGTCTCATATTAAAAATACTGACCATACCAAGTCTTGGCAAGGACATAGAGCAACTGGAATTCTCATACACTACTGTTGGAAATATAGAATCTTACAAAACACTTGGAAAAACAATCTGGCAGTTCCTTAATTTTTTCATGTATCAGAATTCAATAAAAGCCATATTTGTAGTAGCCAAGACCTGGAAACAACTCAAATGTCCATCTGCAAATGAGTGGACAAATTGGTATTTATCTGTAAAATTGAATACTACTCAGCAGTTAAAATGAATTAAATTTTTTTTTTTTTTGGTGGGCTGTGCTGCATGTGGGATTTTAGTTCCCTGACCAGCTGACCAGGGATCGAACCCGCACCCCATGCATTGGAAGTGCAGAGTCTTAACCACTGGACTGCCAGGGAAGTCTCCAAAAATGAAGGAAGTTTTGATAAATGCAGTAACATGGGTGGATCTCAAAATAAGTCAATGGAACCAGACCAAACAAATACATACTATATAGTTTCATTTACATAAGATGCTAGAAAATGCTAACAGATCTGTGTAATAGAAAGTCAACGAACGGCTTCCTGGATTTAGAGATCGGGCAAAGTGAGAGATGGATTACCGCAGGAGGAAACCTTTGGCAGGGAAGGACGTGATCATTATCTTGATAATTGTGGTGATGGTTTCATAGGTTTATACATATGTCAGAACATCTGACTGTACACTTTAACATACACAGTTTATTGCATGTCAGTTAAACTGTTAAATTCTCAAGGATGACAGTTTACACTCTCATTCTAAATTCTGTACAGCAATGCTATTTTGAGATTTTTGGTTTAGCGTTCCAGTTAATCCAGTAGGTCTTTCATCTGAAAGATGAACATTGTCTAGTCATTGTACCTGACTTGTTTCCAAACTGACCACTGTTTAATGAGGAAACCAACTCTTGATACTGTACTAAACCAACAGAAAGGATATATTACATGAGAACACGTATAACAGCTACTAAATGTCCTACATGTCTACATCCTAAAATAAAGTGAACATTAGACGCTTGCTGTATCTTTGAATGTTTAGGGTAGTGTTTTGCTTTTGGACTCTGAAAGACAGACTAAAATCCTAAACATTCTTTTTTTAATTACCTCCCAAATTCACAAGTTCTGGCTCTTAGATGTTTGGTGGGTTATACAGACCCGGTCTGCCATCTTATTCCATGGAAGTCCTGCTTGGACATTATATTTTGAAATCTGTATTACAAAGTCTTTTATCCTTTTATTAGTTTAGTACTTTAAGCCTTAGACATAAGAAAGAAGGCTATCAGTGAAAATCAATTGAAATGCGGTTAGATAAAGATCTGTTGTACTAGCAGAAGGCTTAGTTGCAGCACAATATAATCAATTAGAACCCTCCAGCTGCATACAGAGTTTTTCCCAGCCAATCACTTTTCACACGTTTCCTCCATTAGCTTGACTAGAGTTCTTTTTCTTTTTTTTTTTTTTAATGTGAATTATGATGAATGAGATTCTTGTTATGAATATAGAGATGGGTCATTACCCTACAGAAACCAGACTGTGCTGGTGTTTAGTGATTAGGGCTTTCTGCTCCTGCTATCAATAAAGTATAAATTTATCTGTCTCAAACTATAATTGGGAAGCTGTAGTCATTGTTATCTAATTCATTTAACAATGTTATAATCGTAAATTGTTTTTGTTCGTCTGGATAATTTACATAACTTTTAAGTTAGTTGGGAGGATGAAGGCATATAATTTATCAAATAGAGGTGGGAGATTTTTCATGGCTTCAAATCAAATAAATATCCCTCAGGAATTAGTACCCCCAAATTCAACAACCTGGGTATAGCCGGGCTTCAAGATGTCACAAGTGGAAATAATAAATGAAGTTTATATACCCTACATGAAGATGCTGGAGGTTTGCAAAATAAGAAGCATTAGCTTATTACAGAAATCCCATAGTTGATTAAATTCTAAAAATTATGTGACTGTTTTTCTTGGGCTCAGGTTGTGGAATTGGAGGGAAAAAGGAGTTGTTGTCTTTTGTTTTAATGCACTCAGAGACTGAGATGCGACACTGGTAAAGTGGGCTGATCTGCCTAACGTCAGCATGTTTTATGAAAAAAAGAATTAATCTTGAGAACACCTCCACCTGAGTGGATTAGTAGAGCAGGTCCTGACCATTGAATTATAATCAAATTTAGTCCTTTTCTTTGCTCTGAACTATTTTTGTTTTTTGTTATTTAACTTCTTCCTATTGCAGCCTCCTGTTGTCACAGAAAAAGGCTTTTTGTGTGTCTGTGTGTCTAGAAAAAGCCCTTTTTCAAAAGAAGTCTAGAATATACTGCTTATAATACTCAGCCCTCACAGATGTCAGTGTATGTATAGAAAAATCTCACCATCTTCAGGTGTGAATAAATCCAATGTTACATGGAAAAGCAGGAACTGTTGCCTGACTGATGGATACCAAAGAACACTTCAGTAGAGATGCTGTACTTGGAAGCTGAAAGTTAAAGCAGACCTGCCTTTGAGGTCCATTGATGAAAAGTCCTTTGTGTTTTGTGCCATGAGGGTGGGGGAGGAGTCCTCAGTACTAGAAGAGTTAATAAACACCAAGAGCTGTGCTCATCTTGTAGCTTTAGTAAGCTTTAATCTGTAAGCTTGATTACCTCCTAACCCCTCTATCTCTTGCCTCCCCCTTCAAGCACTGTGGGAGCTTTATGGCAGTATTAGTGGCATTTTGCCCAACACTGGCTTTAGGGAAATCATTCTACAAGAAAGAAAAGCAGAAAGACTGGATCTGTCTGCTGTGTGAGGTCATTAACACAAGAACAACCTTATGAGCTCCAGAGGGCAGCCGGGAATGTCTGTACTTACTAGAAATTTGCAGGTGAAATGATACTGTCCTTTTCATGTAGCCCAAGTTGTTCAAGGCCTGGCAGCATCTATCTTCTAGAAAAACTCCCTTTAGATACTTTCAGCAGGATATTCAGTCGTATATCACGGAGAGCCCTTTGTGTTTGCTATGATATTTTGTAAAAATATGTTTGCAAGCTCTTGCTCTTGGGGATTTTTTTAGAGATAGATACTAGCAAAGAGTTGCTATGTAATTAATTTTCAGTATTAAAGATATTCTAGTGTCTGAGACCAGATTCAGAGCTCCTCGTTTTGCCACACGTCATTAAGTCATTAGCTTTGGGGACTTGTTGTGAAGGACTGATTAAAAGCTCAGAGAAGCCCTTGTACGTTTTTATATTAATCCCAAGAGCTTTACCATATTCCCTTTTCTCTTTATAATGAGTGGTTTGAGAAGATGATATATCATTTCATTAAAAATATCTTGGCAGATAAGCCAAGACAGAAAATGATTATGGCCACGGATAAGCGATTAAGCTATTCAGCCAATAAGCCTGTGATAAGTACTGAACCCATATACTATTAAACTGGGAGCCACTGGGTAGAAATAATTTGGCTTAAAGTTTGACCCCGTGTTGTCAGAGGATGTGAAAGAATTAGTGAAAGTTGTCACTTGCCTCCAGGGTATTCAGGAATTGATTGTCAGGTCACTTGGAGAACTGGTGTGCCTTACACCTGTGAGGAAACAACTCAGAGGGGCTGTTATAGCAAGTGATGGGCCTTGATAGCAAATGGGGGCTCATACTTGCTACCTTTACCAGGGGGCGTTGGCCCCATTCTGTGTGTCTCTGCAGTGGAACAGAAAGCAGCAGTTCAACCTCACAGACAGCATTGCCTGCCAGAGACTTTGTGCTTTAGGCACAGGATAAAATCATCCTAGCCATGCAGCCCTTGAAATGAGGGGGAAATAACATAGCCATGTAGAGCCCAAGGGTAGAATTTAAGCTCCATGAGGCCAGGCCTTATCTTCTGTCATTGAATTTCCAGAAGTTGGAACAGTGCCTGACAGAAAATGGCAGTTTGATATAAAATTTTAATTAATTAATTGGCATGACTGGTGAGGGACAAGAGATGATTTGATCCTGACCTGAGCCCATGCTTCTATGGTAAGACCTGAAACATTGCAGGCCCATTGGTTGTGGTCAAATGAAGGATTCTAAGAAGATCAGGACAAAGTATGGATTTGCCATGTTTGTTTGAGAAAGTCTTTATTCCTCCTTCAGCTCTGAAGGACAGCTTTGCCAGGTATAGAATTCTTGGTTAGCAGTTCTCTCCGCCAATATTTTGGGGATGTTTATCCCATTCTCTCCTGGCCTGAAAAGTTTTTATTGAGAAATCTACCGATGGTCTTGTGGGGTTCCCTTGTATATAACTTCTCTGTTTTCTCTTGATGCTTTTAAAATTCATTTTTTGCCTTTGACTTTTAAGAACTTAATTATCATATGTCTCAGTGTAGCCCTATTTGGGTTCAACCTACATGGGGTCCTTTGGGCCTTATGGCTCTGGATGTCCATTTCTCTTTCTAGGTTCGGGAAGTCTTCGGCCATTATTGCTTTAAATATACTTTCTGTCTCTTCTCTTTCTCTTTTCCTTCTAAAATTCCCATAATCGCTTCTTTTCATTGTGTCCCATAAGTCCCACAGACTTTCTTCACTCTTTTTCATTCTCTTTTCTTTTTGCTTCTCTGACTGGATAACTTCTAATGTCTTATCCTCCAGGTTGCTGATTCTGTCTTTTGTGTGGTTGAGTCCACTTTTGAAACTCCAGAGAGTTTCAAGAACTGAATTCTTCAGTTCAGTTATTGTATTTTTCAACTCTAAGATTTCTGATTTCTGTTTATTTGGGTTGTTTGTTGTTTGTTTTTGGTGGTTTCTGTTTCTTTGTCACACTTCTCATTTTGTTCATCCTCTGTTTTCCTAATTTCGTTTAGTTGTCTGTGTGTTCTTGAAGCTCACTAAACTTCCTTAAGAGTTTTATTCTGAATTCTTTGTCTAACAGTTCGTAGATTTCTGTTTGTATAGGCTCAATTATCAGAACTTTATTAGTTTCCTTTGGCAGTCTCATATTTACTTGGTTTTTTGTTGTCCTTCATTCCTTATGTTGATACCTGCACATTTGAGTAATCAGTCTTCTCTTCTAGACTTTACAGGTTAACTTTGGCAGAGACAGATCTTTACTAGTCAGCTCAGTTTGGCTTTCTGGGTGTGTCTGCTGGTAATGTTCTTGGGCAGGTGGGGCCTGCTATTATGGTCTGTTTTGGGGGCAGTGGCCGTTTGAGCGCTGAGGTCAGGGATGGGGGGCAGGTGTTCCGCTGTCTGAGAACTGTTGGATAGGACTGCTGGCTTGGTTTCCTATTCAAGTGAGGCTGTAAGAGGCTCAATGTTTGCCTGGGTTCTCTGGTCAGGCTTACTAGATGGTCAGGACTGGGTACTATATTCAGTAGTAGATGGGGCTATGAATGAGCTTCCCTGCTCTGGCAGGACAACAGGATGGGACCCAGGGCCTATATGGCTCATTGTTTGGGGACTGGAATCAGGCAAGAGTGTGCACTGAATTCCCTGGTCAGGTGAGGCCACCAGTTTTGCCCTGCAGATGGGGAAAGCCATGGGTTATGTATGTTCTCTTTTCAAGTGCCACTGTTAAGCGGGGCTTTTCGATGGGCTACGCAGTTTCCCGTGTACTCTGGTTAGGTTCCTTGGTTGGGCGGGCTGAAGACTACCTTCAGCAACGAGCAGGGCTATGAATTAGTTTCCCTGCCCAGGTGTGGTGGGAGAAGCAGCTCCAAAGCCGGTAAATCTGTTTATTTGTTTTCTTAACTCAAGCTGACCTGCACCCCAAGTTTCCTGTCTGAACAGGGCCACTGGGTTAGCTCTGCAGACTATCAGCTCTGCCTGGCCATTTCTCAGCTCCAGCGTTGCTGGACTTATGCAACTTCCAGGTGTTCTCCTATCCCTTCTGGTCATATGGGGCCAGGAGACACTCTCCACAGTGGCATAGCTCCAAAAGGAACTCAGTTCCAAAAGTCTCAGTTCCCTTGCCTGTTTGAGATGGGGAAGGGTCACTACAGGCCTCTTCTCATTTATTTGTTGGAAATGTTGTAACCAGAGGCTCACAGGTCCCTCACTCTGTTTCTCCCATAGGAAATTTCAGTATTCATTAATTCAGTGTTCATGGTGACTTTATAGAACATAAGTACCACAGATAACAAGAATTGACTCTATTTAGTAAAGGAATCATGTGCAAAATATGTAAAGAACTCTTATAACTCAGTAAAGAGAAAAACAACTCAATTAAACAATGGGCATTTGAACAGAGACTTCACCAAAGAAGATAAAAAAGTGACAAGTAGGGGCTTCCCTGGTGGCGCAGTGGTTGAGAGTCTGCCTGCCGATGCAGGGACGCAGGTTCGTGCCCCCGTCCGGGAGGATCCCACATGCCGCGGAGCGGCTGGGCCCGTGAGCCATGGCCGCTGGGCCTGCGCGTCCGGAGCCTGTGCTCCGCGGCGGGAGAGGCCACAGCGGTGAGAGGCCCGCGTACCGCAAAAAAAAAAAAAAAAAAAAAAAAAAAAAAGTGACAAGTATGTGAAAAGATGCTCTGACATTTGTCCTTAGGGAAATGATACTAGAACTACTAGAATGGCTAAAATTTAAAAGACTAATAATACCAGGTGTTGATGAGGATGTGGAAAAACTGTGGAACCCTTAAACATTATTGTTGGAAATGCAGAATGGCATAACCACTTTGTAATATAGTTTGGTAGTTTCTGATAAAGTTAAACATATACCTACCGTATGGTTCCATCATTCTACTCATACGTATTTACCCAAGAGAAATGGAAACATATGTTTATACAAAGACTTGTACTCAAATGTTTATTGCAGCTTCATTCATAATAGCCAAAATCTTTAAACAAACCAAATGTTCATCTGTTTGTGAAGAGAGAAAAAAAAAATTGCGTTGTATCACTACTTAGCAATAAAAAGAAAGGGGCTACTGATTGATACACATAGCAACATGGATGAATTACAAAAGCATTGTGCTTAGTGAAAAAGGACAGACATAAAACACCACGTACTGCATGATTCTATTTACATGAAATTCTAGGAAAGGCAAAACTATAGAGCTATAATGCAGATCAGTGATTGCCGGGGACCAGGAGTTGGAAGAAAGAGATTGATTTCCAAGGGGTGTGAATGGACCTTTTGGAGTGATGGAAATGTTCTGTATCTTGATTGTGGTGATGATTACATACTATATACATTAAAGACAGAAACAAACAAACAAAAATCTCCTCAAAGGCAACACTTAAAATGGGTAGGCTTAATTAAAGGTAAATTAATGCCCCTGTAAAGCTAATTAAAACAACAACAAAACTCCTTACCAAAACCTATAAGGCCTAGCATAATAAAACTTGTGCCTAATTTTTCAACTTACAAGTATAAAAGTTTATTGTATTTGTATTCGTAGACCTTCCGCACAACAAACGCTACTAGTGGGGTTGAGTTATCACCATATAAGCCAGTAAGAATTAAAAATGCTCTTTCTTAAAATGGCTAATGGACTAATGGTTTAAATGCTTATCCATATTCTAATATGTTCTTCTTTCATGACCATGCTGTGACCTCTCAAAACAAAAGTTAGAGATCGGATGTAACTAACTGACAATTACAGTGGTTGATACACTCCAGTTTAAATAGAAGTGTCCTCGGTTAAAATATGGTTCATTCATCGGTCAAACTGTCCTTATTTCCTTTAATTGAATTAAGATGGACAAATGAGAGATGTGTGCAAGACAGAAAAAAATCCTTTCACAAATCACTGTTATCCTCCCTCTGAGTGTAAAACGAATCAATTAAAAGCATGTCAAAGCATCTTTTACTCTTGAACAACTTTAAAGCAGAAAACATTTTATAGAAATAAAAAATTTGAGTGAGAAATTGAGAGAAACTGGTTACCTTTTACAGTTAAATACAATTTAATTTTATTTATGAGAATTGTGGATTATATTATTTTATATGCTCTTGCTTGGCTACAGATTATAACTTTGTGCTAAAAAGCCTTAATTTTTCATTTCATCTTCAAATTGAAAATTCCTAATAACAAGAAAGTACAAAATGTAAGAAAATACACAATTCACAGTTGTGTGTACACAATTTGGTTTTATCTGTACACTTACTAAATAGTATTTCTTGGGGAGAGGTGTGGGAGTGGGATGTAGGATGAAGTATAATTTTTATTTTTCCAGCTAATATCCAACTACTTTGAAAAATGTAGTTTTCCGGCTCTTTCTACTCCCTTAAATTATTATTTATTTGTACTGTATCTTATGTGTGGATTCATACACATTCTATACAATCATTTTTAACCTATGTATTAAACTATTTAACCTATTTATAACTAATTTATTAAACTATACATAGGTTAAACTATTTAACCTATGTATAAACTAATTTATTAAAATGAGTTATCTGTCCCTACACTTACCTCTATTTTCACTAGTGTACACATGCAAATTTATACTGCTTAACTTAGAGCCTACTTCCCATTCGTAATTTATATCTTTTTACACTTGAATATGTTTTTTTCCTGCTTTCTGAATTTGGCCATAGTTATGCTCATAATTTGTGTTATTTGTCCATTTGAATTTTTGTTTTACTTTTAATATTTCTAAATTTTTAATAGGTTCAAAATTCAAAAGATACAAAATTGAAAAATCTTTCTTCTACCCCTGTCCCTCAGTCACCTAATTCCTCTCTTTGGAGGCCAACAATATTATCAGTTTCTTTATCCTTCCAGAAGTGTTTTACACAATATCTATCTGGGTGGAGGAAAAAAAAAAACTGAAGCAAAATTTATTTATAAATTGGGGGGTTCAAAATTTCAAAGCTATTGAAGTGCTATCACTTTCCACATGTTGGTTTTTATACAATCAACTTGCCAACATCAATCAGCTCTCAGATTTTTCTTTTTCTTTTTTTAATTTTATTTTTTGGCTGCATTGGGTCTTCATTGCTGTGCGCGGGCTTTCTCTAGTTGTGGCGAGTGGGGGCTACTCTTTGTTGCAGTGGGCTCTAGGCACGTGGGCTTCAGTAGTTGTGGCACGCAGGCTCAGTAGTTGTGCCGTGTGGGCTCTAGAGCACAGACTCAGTAGTTGTGGCGCACAGGCTTAGTTGCTCCGTGGCATGTGGGATCTTCCCAGACCAGGGCTCAAACCCGTGTCCCCTGCATTGGCAGGCAGATTCTTAACCACTGTGCCACCAGGGAAGTCCCAACTCTCAGGGACTTAAATGTTATCAGGGACATCATGACAGACCTTTCACTAAGAGATTTTAAGAACTTATTCAAAATATTCTGAATATCAGGCTTTTAGAGTTTCCTATCTCTAGACTTTATGTCTGTGACCTGTGTTCTAGGCTAGAATTCTGGAATGTCTGAAATACATCTTTTACCACTTGTCTTTTAGCATGGACCATGCCAGTTAGAAAGAGCATGGATATGAATTATTGTGTAACGCTGATCAACGGCACATCTACCCATGTGGTATTTCCCTTACTTTTTTTTTTTTTTTTTTTGCTGTACGCGTGCCTCTCACTGTTGTGGCCTCTCCCGTTGTGGAGCACAGGCTCCGGACGCGCAGGCTCAGCCGCCATGGCTCACGGGCCCAGCCGCTCCGCGCCATGTGGGATCTTCCCAGACCGGGGCACGAACCCACGTCCCCTGCATCGGCAGGCGGACTCTCAACCACTGCGCCACCAGGGAAGCCCTTCCCTTACTTTTATAATAATAAAAGAATAATAATTTTACCATCCTTCTTCCATAATAAATAAATAAATATGTAAAAATTCAGGACAGGAAACTAAAACCTAGAAGAATATTTGTAAACACGTTTAGGGTTATTTATTGGTGGCTTGCTCATTGGCAGTATAAAGTGTGTGTCACTTGTCATTAGCAGTAACAATTTCAGCACATTATGTTCTCTTTTTATTTATTCTGGCGGCAACATGTTTCTGAACAGGGCCACTGGCTGTGGGTCAAGAGGTCAGTCTTTGAGGTTAAGAGTGGATGGGGTCATTTACTATTAACCTAAGATTAGCAGCGAAGTTTTTTTTCTTTTTTTTTTCTTTTTAGCAGATTTCCTCCTATTTGTATAACATGCCAAATTAATCTTGCCCATTTTTAGAATTTCTCCTTTCTGATCTGAATTTTTTCTTAAATTTTATTAAAGATATTTTTCTCTATTCAGATCTCTTTCTAGTCCCTTTTCCTTGTGCATGAAGCAATGTGAACTTTTTCTAAGATTTAAAAATTTTCAGATATTTAAGATCCATTTCCCAACGTACAAATAACAGCTATTTCTTCTATTTTTGAAGTCTTAAGGTTTTTTCCCCCCACATATATACTTACCAAAAAACCCAAAATATACAAACCAATACACAGCAGAATTTTAGGATTTCAGGGATGGATTCTTCCCTAAACCGTTTTTTTTGTTTGTTTGGTTGGTTGGTTGATTTTCTTTTGCTATTCTTGCTAATAAACAACACCCAACTCCTAAACTAGCAAGTTTTCTTGTTGCTGTTTAACTTTAGGTATCTATTTAGTTGGTGCCATGATATCTGAAACATTCTTTTTCTCTCCACTCTTCAGCAAAAAGAATCACCTATTATAATGTAGTTTCATTAGTCATCATGTATCAGTAGCAAGTGTTCCCTGTGGAATGTCTCCATGAGAATTTCCACACAATTCCTAGTTTTTATTCTGGTATGAACCACAAGCCATCTCTAGAAGCTAAGTCGATGTTAGGTCTTTTATACCAAGATTGTTTCTCATTCGATTACTAGAAGGAGATTTTACTTAACTTTAAAAAACTATTGCTGGGACTTCCCTGATGGTGCAGTGTTAAGAATCCACCCGCCAATTCAGGGGACACGGGTTTGAGCCCTGGTCCAGGAAGATTCCACATGCCGCGGAGCAACTAAGCCCATGCACCTCAGCCACTGAGCCCACGTGCCACAGCTACTGAAGCCCATGTGCCCTAGAGCCCGTGCTCCACAGCAAGAGAAGCCACTGCAATGAGAAGCCCGCACACCTCAACAAAAGCCTGCATTCAGCAACGAAGACCCAACACAGCCAAAACAAACAAACAAACAAAAACCTTTAAAAAACAAACAAACAATTGCTGTCGGTGATTCGCTTTCTTTTTGTCTCTAACCTTATCAGTCGGCCTTAGCCTGTGAATAAGTATATAATGAATACCCTATGGGTACAAGGTAAAACAATCAGGGAAAAGTCCTTAGTGCAGACTTCTCAGAGTGCAGTATTGAGCTTAGTGGGTAAAAGAAGGAGAGGAAAGTAAAGTATATACATAAAATTTCAAACATATGAAACCTTTGATAAGGGAGAGATGAAAATCAACTGGATTTCTAATAATATTATACTCTAAAGAACAGCAGACTTCAAAGGGTATGGTCTTTGTTGCTAAGTTCCTTTCTGTGCTTGGAGTTGAGGAAGGGAAAGAATATTTAAGGAAAGCTTTCTAAAGATAGGACACCCAGGATGAGGATGAGTTGAGTCGGTAGCAATCCAGGTAGACAGTATGGCCTAAGTGAAGGTATAGAGGCAGGAAAACCCGTGGTATGTTCCATGGGCTCATACAGAGGCCGCCATAATATAAATTCCTAGGCAGGGAGTTGTAAGAGATGAATCCAGAGCAGTGTGTGTGTTAGTTGAGGATTTTGGAGTTTATCTTATAAGGTATGGACACAGATTTTAAGCAGAAGGGGCTTGCATTTCAAATGCAATTTGGTAGCTGCAGAGAAAGCAGATTTGAAGAAAGGTTAAGACCGGAGTCAGGGAGACTACTTAGAGTGTTGACCTGACCTAGGGCAGTGGTAAATGCAAATGAAAGGAGAAGAATGGAGAGACGTAGGATAGGAAGTTGAGAAGTGTTTAAGAGTAAAACTTGTCAGGCATAGTGATTGGATATTAGGCATGCGGAAGAGGGAGGAGTTTAATATGAATCCCAGGTTTCTACCTGTGCTAACTGAATGGAAAAAAGCAGTTTAATGGGGAACTTAATACTTGTAGTTTTAGGAGTGTTGAAATTGATGTACTTTTGAGACAACCAAGGCAGACCACCTGGAACTGAGTAAAAATTTGGGAGTTATCAGTGCAGACGAAAGAGAAAGTGTATGGAGTGAGAAAAATGGTGGGTCAAGGGCAGACCCCGAAAATCAGCAAAATACCATAGGCCTACAAAGGATGATTTGTTCAGAAAGAACTGAGAAAGAATCAAGACTAGAACCCGCAAAGTGCAATGCCACCAGAAGTCGTGGCGGTGTGGGCATGGGGATTTCGATCAGCAGTGTCTTTAAATATAGGATGGTGCAATCATCCTGGATGACAAGGATAGAAGTATATATTGAATTGGCAAATCACGAGAGGTGTTAGCAAGAGCAATTTGAACATAGCAGTAAACGTGAGAGCCACACTACCACAAATTATGGAGTGAATAGGAATTAGTAGGGGGTGAGAAAACAGGACATGGGGTGTCTCTGTTTTGATGTCATTTTAAAGAGCGGGTTTTTTATTTTCCTTTAAAAAGACTTGAGCATACTCATGGTCTGAAGGGGAAAATGCAGAAATAAGGAATGAGTTAGAAATGGAAGAGAGATTGGATGCCTGACAGAGCAAGATCCCAAACAAGGAAGAGAAGATTGGTTTGGAGGCCTTGAAAAGAAGGAAGGAGAGCTCAGATTTGTGTAATAAGAAGAAATAGCTCTAGGCATGTGGGGATATATTTGTATTTATAGACAATCAGCTGAGGGATTAAGTTCCTTGGTCTCAAGCTCATATTATGACTCTTTTCTTGCCTTCTATGCATTTAAGAGTAATTATTCCCCCCATCTCTACTTAATTTTTACTTTTTACAGAGAGATACATACATAGTCCTGTGGCAATAATACCATAAATACCAAAAAAAAAAAAAAAAAAAAAAAAAAAAAGGAAAGAAAAGAAAATATAGGTTACCCATTAACATACTTCCAGAGGTAACATTTTGGTATAAACTTTCACCTCTCTTTTGTGTATATGGGTGCATTTTTACAGTGACTGTGTAGTATTCCATAATTTATTTAACCAGTCTCATGTTAATGAATATTTCGTTTATTCCTTTGCTTTTGTTTGTTATGATATTATTGGTTTGTTTTTTTGCTTTTATAAACAATGAATTCCTTGTACATTTTCATATATTTTTGTTCATTTCCTCACAATAAATTTCTAGAAGTAGAAATGCTGTCTATTGAGTAGGGGTTCTCTTTGGGCTTTGATGTATAGTTGCCTAATCACATTTCAGATTGTCAGGTTTGCACTGCCATATAAGAGAATGATTTCTTCTTACTCTCAACTTTTAAAGAGAGAGTTTGATAATACAATATGCAAAAGTTAGGTATCTTTCGCTTTAGGTTTGCATTTCTTTGATGCTGATTATTTTTCATTTGTTTTGATCATTTAAGTGAATATTTTTGAGTACTTTCACTCATTACTTGAATAATTAAGCATATAAGAAATTAATTACAATTATTATTATGAATTATAAGAAATTGTTTGAGTATGAGAAATTTTCAGCATGGCCTGCGTATGTAAGTATCTGTGACATAGCAATAATAAGGCCGGTTTGGCTTCAAGGAAAATCAAAAGGTGAATGACTTAGAGATTATTAACAAGTTGGTTGGGGGAATTCTTTCAGTAAAGATGATGTTGTAAGTCTATACTTTGATCACAAACTACTGGAAAAATAAAAGGAAAAAAAAAAATTTAGGAGACATGGCAAAGCTAAAGAACAATAGTAGTAACAATAAAATAATAAAGACATTGAAAACTTAAAACTCAGTAACAATTCTAGACTGTATTTTTGGTAGTAGTTCTCAGAAAACAGTACAGAGATATAAAAAAGAGAAATAAATAGTTAAGAAATAAGGAGTTCAGAAACTTCAATATATATCTAGTAAGAGTTCCAAAATAAAATAGAGAAAATGACCAAGAAGTGATGCTCACATAATAACTAAGAGTTTTCTAGAATTGAAGAGATTTAGTCCTCAGATTGAAAGTATAACTTGAGTATTGAGCTGAATATATAAATAAATTCGTATCTGCATATTTTATTGTAAAATTGAAGATCCCTGATTTTTAAAAGTTAGCAGAGAGAAAAGCTATATTACCTACATAGGTATGAAAATTAGACAGCTAGCAGACTTCTGTTTGGTCACATTAGATGCTAGAAGACAATGGAGTAATACACCAAAGTGCTGAGCAAAAATAACTCTTAAATTACCATTCTATACCCAGCTAAAATTATCATTCAGTACTTTCATGGGGTAGTAAGCATTTACCACCAACTTTTTCTTGCTGGAAAAAAAATCTTTTAAAGATGTACTTCACCATGAAAATGTGAGTGCAGAGGGAAAGGGTGATATGCAAGATACAGAATTATTTTGGCAATTAACTTTGAATGTTATAATAACAATACGTTTCATGGAACTTAAATCCCAAACAATAATGACAAAGAAGCTGTGAGGATGTTCGGTGGCAATTAAAGCATATTTAGGACAAATATTGTGATATTGAGTAACTTAGGGATTTTTATAGTTGTATACATTATGATAAAAATTAAGGGTAAACCATTAACAGAAACATAATCTATAGCTTCCAAACATATAGAGAAAAATGATTATAGAAAACTATCAGTGCCATAGAAGGCAAGGGAGAACAGATCTTACAAAATAAGATGGTAGAAATAAGCCCCAATACATCAATGATCAAAATAAATATAAAAGGGGATATAATATTAAACTTAAAAATCTAATCATATTCTGCTTACCAAAAAAAAGTACATCTGGAGATTGTGCTGTTAGCTTGTACCAATGGTGTGAGATTTTCAGTCAGAATCTACTGTTAGCAACAAATGGCTTTATTTTCTTTTCCTCATTATTACAAATATATTTGCGTGAGAGAAAAAAAAATCGCCTTGTAATTTCACAAATTTTGTCATCAATCAGAGTTCACAGAAGCTTCAAATATCCCATCAGTTAATTCCCCCAGCACTTGAAATTTTCATTGTGCTAAAGCTGATTGAAATTCTGATCTGCCTTTACAGCAATTCCAGACCTCAAGCTTCTGAGGATTTTTTTAAAGTTATACTAAGTATGTGACGCTTAAATTCATAGGCTAAATTTCCTTTTGGATTACTTTTCAAAGACTGAAAATGCTTATGTCAGGAAATATTTTCTCTTTCCATCTCCCGGCTTCCCCTGTTTGTCAACTCTTCTATTCTGACCTCTAAGATGGGGTTCACATTTTAATTACAGTTATGTGTATGGCAGTCTCCATCTGCCATAGCCAGTCAGCATGCAGGCTTGCAGAGAGAGAAAGACAGAATGTAATACAGGACTTCTTTCTGACAAGCTAGATATCTTGCTGTTTTCCCTTTACAGTTAGACTCTCTAAATAATAATCTGTTGCAGTGACTGACCCTATAAATTATCAAATATTAGAAATCTTCATTTTTTGGAAGTGTATCACTTTAAGCATTGGCAATCTATTTCTTTTCAATTAAATTTCTTTATTCTTCACATATGCGTTTGTGCTTATGGACAGAAGGACTTAAAATTTATGAAAGTTGTAAAAAGTTGCTGTTTATGCTCTTATTCCCATTTAACTACAGATGAAAATTGGTTGTTCAGGATGAATTATCCTTAATGGAATATTCTTCCCTCCCATCCCTGTGGGGCCCCTCCCCCAACTGTACTCTCCCTAATAATATTTCTAAACTTTCTAGTTTGCTGTGACTACAGTTATCCACAGATTAAACATAGATTTTTTTTTCTGGTTGGTAATGTACATAAGAAATGATCTGATTGGATCTTTAGGAATGATTTTATTTGCAGGCTATAATAATGATCAAAAGCCCAAACTGATTTTTATCTTTTTGTCCTATTGAGGTACAAGGATCTCATTTTTTAAAATTTATGGACATTACCATCAGAAGTATTTATACATAGTTTTGAAACTGAAAATATAGCTTTTTTTTTTAACCTCTCACATAACTGTAGGGACAATTACCTCTGCAGATCCATCTAGGGCACTTTTCAGATTCATACATGTAAATGAGAAAACTCGTTTGTTGCTGCTGATACATCCTTGCTGTGACTATAGCTGAAATCACTGCAGTCTGAATAACTAAAGAGAAGCTATTCCATAACACAGTGAATCTCAGAATTTATTTTTTCAACTGATACTTCCAGCTCTGGATTCTGTGACATTTGCCCAAAGGGAAACACCGGTCCCTTGGATTACACTGTGCATCCATTGTCTGAACTGTCACAGCAATAGCGCGTAAAGCTGTTTGTGTAGCGTGCTAACTCTATCAGGGTCAGTTCCAGTCTGTGGCCGCTAAAAATGAAAACCATGCCCCAGCCGGGACAAGAGCAGGGTCAACAGCTGGCAAAGGATATGGCAATCATTTATATAAATATGCTTTCTCAAGCCCACAAAAACAAAAAACCCCAACCCAACAGCTGGGAAGGGTTGGAAGTAGCCCCAAGGCTGGTTAGTCCCCTTCCAGATGGGGAGGTTAGACTGGGGCTAGCCAGACTGCTCCACATAGACTTCCGATTCGCATTAGAAATGAAAAGAGGAGAGGAAAGGGAAAAGGAAGAAAGGCTACAAGCATGACTGCTCTGTTTTTCACCTAACTTAATCAAATAAGTGAAGACTTTCCGAGACGGAAGGCTTGCATTTATCGGTATTCACGCTCCGTTTTTTCTGTTTATCATAGGGTCTAATACACTTCTTAACTGCTTAAACAGAAAGCATATATGCTCTAAAGCATAGTTTATATATAATGTCATGGTTATTTGTAGACAGATTGAAGAACCGATCTCAGATTTATGTCCTGTTTACATCTTCCAAACACTTATGTAGAACATTCAGTGCTAGAGAAGATAATAATTGTGGTGTTGGCTCACTCCCAGAACTTTATCCAAGGGATGGGGTTCATTTTTGTAATTTGATTTACTTTATAATACATCGTTATTGCACATCTAATATATCCTACACAATAACGAATACCATTTTCCTGAGTTCATCTTAAGGTTGCATACCATGAGACAAAGTATTATTTTTATAACCTGTTGATGCTACAAGAGGCAAAGGTGGAGAGTATATGACTTTCGAACTCTTCCAGAGGGACATAGTGAAATAAAAGACACCACAGTGATGATGAAAAATTTGTGCTCGTTATCTAGAAATGGGCAGCTTCCTCCTGATAATGGAAAGTCCTGCTGAAGCCAAATTGAATGGCAAGCAGCACTTTCCTCCTCTCCAGCCTATGTTTGCTTAAGAGAAAGCTTACATAATGAATACATTTTTTAGGTGTAGGATGAACTCATGATATTGGAATCCATAAAGAGACATAAATTAGGGTCTTTTGCCAAAATTGAGGCATTGTCTTAGAGAATGTGCTGGTCTGACACAGAAGTTAAATAATGTATTTTTCTTCTTGTAATGATCGGCCTAAAATAAACATTTTAGCTTTACTCATAGGATGTCATAACTAGAAGGAACTTCAGTGATCATCTCAGATACCTCCTCTCATCTTACTGCCAGAGTAGTAGAGATCTCAAAGGCAGAATGTGCGACTGGAGGATGATGTGGACCCCTCATCAGCTATGCATTTCCCAGCTGCAGTTATACAGAGGACCCTGTTCTGAGGAATAGTGCTAAGCCAAGCTGGACAAAGGCCTGCAGAAGACCTGAATTATCAGCTCTATCTGTTGATCCCAGATTTACCCACATCTGCTGTGTAATTGTACTTACTTCCCACTTTACTACAGCCTTAGAGTGTCAAAGCAAGTGTCACTGAAGCATCAACATTTTATTAGATATTTTGACGGTTTCTAGATTGTTTTAGTCATATTTCCTTGGAGAACTAATAAGGTGAGTGAGTTAGGTGTGTTAGGCGTGTGTTAGGAGTCTGTCTTCTCTGTCTGGGTGGTTCTAGCTTTTAAGCATTTTGAGGGCAAGAAAACTAGGTCTTATTCATGTTTGTATCCACTGAGTCTTGCACGTATGAAAGTACCCAGTAGATGTTTGCTGCTGTGAAATTAAAGTGTAGGAAATGCTGATTTCTGAATCATTCAGTCATTTAAATGTTTTCTCCTATAATATCTGCATCCATTTTATGCTAAATTTGGGCGGGGGGAGGATAGGCACTATTTATTACCTTAATTTATATAGTAGATCAGTTAGTTATGTTTTGCAGGAGAGAGAGAGAGTATGGAAAAGTTGTTTTTGACAAGTTATCATTGCTGTTCCTGCCACCTTCAGTTGCATTAACCTGGCCCTGTTTTAGTTCCTGTGCACTTACTTTTGGTTAATCTTCTATTTGATTTTAATATACTGTTCAATTTGTCTCGAACATTTTCTTAGCATTTATCTACAAACATTAAGTAAAAAAGCAAGTCAGGCTTAGAGGTTGCTCAGAATTCAAGAACTAGTGGCTTAATTTCCTGAGTCTGAGAGTCTAAATGTTTCCTTAGATTGATGCAGATTAGTTTAACCTAATTGGAGGTTTGAAAGGTGCATGTTTCTAAAGCTTTTAAGATAATAATACTTAGAAATCACTGATTCTTCCCTGATGACTAATGTCTTTAATAGATGTTTACAAGCTCCAAAGACTTTTAATATATTTTACCATACTCTGATTACTAGTAATATACAACTGAAACAAACATTTTCTATATCTTGTAATTCTTAGTGAATAAAAGTATTTGGTGGAGACTGTCCTTCCTGAATTTAGTTAATGCAGCTCTGCATCTTATTTTTATGTTTCTTAAAACTTTCCCAATCTACAATACATTGCAGCCTTGCTGGGATATATAAGAAAGGTATTTCTTCCTTCCATTTTCTTTCCCTCTTTTAGCCATTTGTATACCATGTACAACCACATAATACATGTGTTTATACCTATTCTATTGTATAGAATATATGTGCGGCCTGCCGGCCTTACTCTTTCCTCTCCAAGCTGCCTGTGGAGAAGCTACCAGCCCTTCTCTACCAAACATTAGAAAAACAGAGGGAGGAAACCAGCGTGTGGTGTTACATGAATGACAATATATTGACTGAACTTTCCTCTCTTAGTTTAAAGGTGAATACTAGCTGTCACAACCAAATTTAGGATGCGATTAATACCATTGTTTAGGTGTGTATGTGGTTCAGTGTGGTTAATCTAATCATATATACTTTTCCTTGTAATTTGTGGTCTGACTGTGCCTTATCAAAGGTTTAAGACAATGACGAACAAGTCAAAAGAAGGACTTTCAGGGTGGACAAATGTTGATTTTTAAACAGCATACACAGAAGGTGAAGCTCCTTTCTCAAACAGTGACTGGTTGATTTTGAATGGATCCCTATGATCTTTGTAAAGTGTATTCATGCCTGTAATCTTGTCCTAAGCATTAGATTCTATCTCTATCACTTTTCAAAAAGCCCCATAAAGTTAGTTGCCCAAAAGGACCTGAAAACATCTTTCTAGACTTCCACCTTACTTCAGGGCCCTAGGGTCATAACCTCTTAACCTTACAGGTTAGAGGTCTCTTGCTTTTTGATCTTTCTTGGTTCCTTAGTTTTTGCCTACTTCCTCCACAACATTCAAGCCTTGTTATATAAGGAAATTGGAAACACCAATTTTGGATGAGATAAGAGTTACCCTCTCTTCCAAAATAATGCAAAAAGATGATTTTAAATAGAAACATGCTTGGGAAAAAACTTAACAAAACTAACTACAGCATCCTGTCTAAGCCAGTTTGAATTGGCCCCTTCATTTCTTGTCCTCCAAAACAACAACAAAAAACCAGCAACAACTTAGAATTTACTGTTGACTTAGTAGGTAAAATTTTTATTTAGGTCACAACACAGCTTGCTTGAGACATCAGAGAGATTCAGAAAGGTTTGAGTGACTAAGAAGTAGATTAATAAAATTGGTTGGTTAACTTAATATTCTTGCCCTACTGGTCAGTATGCTGTTTGATAATAGTAATGACTAACATCAATATGGTACTTACTGTTGACAAAGCATTATCACATTTATTATTTTATAGCCATATCAATTTAGTGAGAGAGAGAGATTATCTTCATTTCACAGTAAAGGAACTTGAGCTTCAGAAAAGGTCCTTGACCTGCCCAAAGCCAGATAGAAAATAAATGGCAAAGCTGGTGTGGAATGTTAGCCTCCTGGATCCTGATCCTTTGCAGCCAACCAAACGTTCCTGTTGGAGAGGCTTTAGGAGTGGAGCAAATTTCTTTTGATTCTCAACTAGGGTGGTGGTAAGATATCTTCAGTTGTTTGGCTGCCCGGCTTGCTCTCTTATTTTGTTAATATGTTTTTATTGTTTATTTACTACTATATTATCTTGCTTTTGTTCCAACCAATATTTGGGTTTTGTTTCTTTGCCACACCCATGGTGCCAGGTACGATTAGACTGAATTTTTAATTCTCCAAATGAAGAAACTTCTTTGAGCCTAATAATCAAGTACTGAAACTACAAATAGAATTGGAAAATGCACTTTTTTGATGGGATACCTCCCTCCACCCCTGCCTGAGCCCAGTAATATCCCCATTAGAAAGGAAAGGAGGGCTTCCCTGGTGGCGCAGTGGTTGAGAGTCCGCCTGCCGATGCAGGGGACATGGGTTCGTGCCCCGGTCTGGGAAGATCCCACGTGCCGCGGTGCGGCTGGACCCGTGAGTCATGGCCGCTGAGCCTGCGCGTCCAGAGCCTGTGCTCCGCAACGGGAGAGGCCACAACAGGGAGAGGCCCGCGTACCGCAAAAAAAAAAAAAAAAAATGAGTCTTGCTTTTAAAAAACATTAAGATATATTGTGACTCAAACCTAAAATCAAACAATGACAGCAATATTTTTTCTCAAATGCAGACTACCTGACATTGGCAAATATCTACTAGTAGCAAAATCAGAACCAGGAGGCCTGTGAATAATAATCATACCTCCAAACTGTGTTAATCACCTACTTGTCTGTCTCACAATAGCCCTGAAGTGTGTGTGTGTATTCTGGATTTATTTTTGTTTTATCTGGCTTGCCAGCTGAATAAGGGGGCAAAGAATGTAATGTGGAAACTATCCATTGCCACTGTGAACGGATCCAAGAGGAATTCCTCAAGCTGAGAACATGAGCTGTGAGCAACATGTTTAAATCGCTAAATATCCAAAGTTTGAGTCAAGTCCATTTATTTTGGGGGGTACACTCTCTTCTTTGAGGCTTAAAGGAGTCCCTTTGACTTAGAGTGTAACAGATGTGGTGCTGGTGGAGGTGAGAGACTGGAAGCCTAAAGAGTTTGCCCAGGTTGTGATTGATGGTGAGAGAGAATGGTGCAGCTCCGTGTACATGACATACAGTCCATGTGCAATCCAAAAAAGCCAGGGACTTTTAAAGGCTTTTCTGTATACTCCGAAGAAATGAGGGGAAAGGTCGGGGAGAGGAAGGAGAGCGGTAGGGGAAAGGAAGCTCACATTTTTGAGTACTTTTTATGTGTTGGATGCCATTCCAGAAGTGTCACATTTAGTCCTATTAACACTTTTAGTAGGTAGTGATTTTTACCACCATTTTGCAGAGGAGGAAACATGATACGTGAAATGACTTGCCCAGTCCAACAGAGCTATCAAGGTTGGGGGTCAGGATTTGATCCCAGATCTGGCTCCAAAACCCATACTTTTCTCAATTGCCTTGAAATATTATTCAAAGCATTCACTAGAACTCTCAACAGCGAGTTTACTTTCCTTCTGATTTTCCTTGTTTTTCTGCCCTAGGCTATCTGGGCTAATCACTCCATTAGTTAGAATAAGAATACATTGGGCCCCAAATCTTGTTTGATCTCTGGATGGGCCAAATGAATTTTTTATAAAGCAAAGCTGAGGATTTTATAGCATCACCATTGGGCTGCTGTTGTGACAAAAGTGTGAGAGATGAGCTGAGAGTGTGTCTGACTCAATGGCAACCCAGAAAAGCAACTCAAAAGCACATGTCCTGTTGCTCTCACAGGGTCTGACTATTTAAAAGGAGTAAAAGAGGGCTTCCCTGGTGGTGCAAGTGGTTGAGAGTCCGCCTGCCGATGCAGGGGATGCGGGTTCGTGCCCTGGTCCGCGAAGATCCCACATGCCACGGATCTGCTGGGCCCATGAGCCATGGCCGCTGAGCCTGCGCGTCCAGAGCCTGTGCTCCGCATCGGGAGAGGCCACCACAGTGAGAGGCCCGCGTACACCCAAAAAAAAAAAAAAAAAAAAAAAAAAAAAAAAAAAAACAAAAAAAAAAAAAAAAAAAAAAAAAGGAGTAAAAGCAATGCATCAGAAGTAGAAATAAACAGCCTGAATAACTTATACCAAGTCGGTAGCTTTTCAACAGTAAAGCTGACTCTTTTGTATCTGTCTTGTTTCAATTTAGGTAATCAAGATACTGAATTTTCTCTGAGCAGGTTTATATTTATAGTATCAGCATCATGACGAAGGTGGTCTTAGCCCTCTGTTGTGAATTAGGGCTCATATTAAATTATGTATAATTGCTGGAGAAGTTTGCTAATGCCTGTGCTTATTACCTCTCGTTTCAAAAAAAAATTTTTTGGTGCCTGCTAAATCTAAAAGGGAACAGTTTTCTTACAATTTCAAGACTTCTTTTTTTTTTTGAGTTATTTTTTAAATGTAAGCACCTTGCTCTGTCCATCTTTGGTCTCTGCTGGTTGTGATCAGGGGTACATGCTTTTGTCTGTCCCACCTTCTTTTCATTCAGTATTCGAAAAATAAACATTTTCATCATCATCACACTTTTCACTTTAAGAATTTTTAAAAACCATTAATAACTATCTTCAATCATTCCATAGTTTAAGTGCATAGTAACAGTTTCTGCGTCGGCAGATTGAGTTTGGTGTAGAGAAAGAATAGGCAGTCTTTAAAAAGTCATTTTTAGAGAGTAAAGATTAATGAAGAGAACTAAACGTCAGTCCAGCCAGGAAGAACCTTCTGCCCTGAGTAGTTGAGAAGAGTCCTGCAGAGTGTATTTTCTTTTCTCTCTCTCCCTTCATTACTATTTTTATTTTATTTTTGTCTTCCTGACTTCTGGGGGACAATGGGGCACAAAAAAGACAGTTTATGAAGAACTTAACAATTTCCACATTGTCATCTGTGTAAAATCAGGCAAAGAATAATTAACAGATGTACCACAGAATAGTTAGGGAGAATAGTGATCAAAAGGGCTTGAAAAGATATTTCGAAATACATGGAAACTTCCAGCTACATATTTTGCTTTCTGTTCATCTTTGTAAACTTTTTTTTTTTCCAGGTTGAGTGTGATTCTTTTTTTCCAGCTGGAACTTTCAGCTTTGTCCCTAGGACCAAAGGCTCCATCAGTATCACTCCGTTTTCAATGTACTAGTATCCTCACCTTGGCAGTCAGTAAGGGATAGTCAGCCCTGCCCTTGGCCCTGAGCTAATTAATCGCAGAGCCCTCCAAGCTCTGAAGTGACAGAGGGGAAAGGGCAGAGAATGGAACCAAGAGATCATTTAAAATGGGGTTCAAGTTGTGAAGGATGCCGGCCCCCTTCTTTCACAGCTGGGGTTTTGGCTGCATGTCCCTTGGCTTGTTCAGCATGGTGACCCTGGCTGCCTGTGATTTACTAACTGTTTTACAAACATTTCCTCACTCTGGGAGGTTTGATATACTCTTCATCCTCCTCAGCTCACCAGAGTCACTCAGGGTCTGAGCCAAATGGGTGGGGGGTGGGGGTGGGGGAAGCCCCTCCCTCCTCTTCCAGTGTTTTATTTTTAAGTAAACACTTTCCCCAAGTTTATTTGGCTAAACCAAGTTCTCCTACAAGGTATTGCTCTATATTCAAATGGGAATTGCTGCATTTCTATAAATAGAATGAAGGTCATGTGAACGAGTTCAGAAAAATCTAAATATCACATTTTACTGGACCTTTACATTTAGTTATAACTATTTTTTGAAAATAATATTCCATGTTTGGATTTGTCTTTTTTTCCCACATTCATATCGGACTGACCATTATGCGAAACACTGAATTTGGGAAACATTGAGTGGAATCTTTTTTAAACTAAAATACCCATGTTAAAAATAACAAAAATTGTTGTTGCTTCGTCACTGTAACTTTCTTTAAAACAGAGTTTATAGCCCTTACATTAAGTATTTCTGGAATACGATTACCTTTGAAAACACAGTACCAGGGCTTTTTTCTTTACATCTGATTCCCATTGTATTATTCAATCTTTGCGTTGGCTGAGAATGGAAAAATGTCTTGGAACTTATTAAACATCAAGAATAATTTGAAGAAAAATTAAAGAGTAATAGGATAAAAAATTAGGAAGTCCCATTCCATCTGAAATCAAAGGCTAACTTCTGCTTCACACTAAGAAGAAATTGAGTAAGTAGCAATTTCTGACAAGTATGCAATGGGTTACTCCTACCCTGCTCATTTTCCAGAGTCCACTGTTAAAACGGAGAGAATTTTCAGACTCTCTTGTTATTAAAAAGTGACTTTCTTTGGAACTTACCTGTCTGGGAAATACAAGAAGTATTATTTTTCTCTTTTCTGCCTGTCAAAAAAAAAAGGTTGAAAGTGAAAGAAAAAAACCCAAACATCTATCATTTCTTTCCTCCTTTTCTGTCTTCTAGAGCCAGGACAGACAGTATATCCTAAGAGGGATACAGGCAGAGACCAGTTTCCTGATAAAATGTGTTTTAGGAAGGAAAATTTGTTTTATTTCAACAAATCCAGCTGGACTTCCTGGTGGGCCTCCCACCTTGTCAACATCAATAGCGTTTATCTGTTGACCAACAGAGGACCACCAGAATGAGGTATTTCCATTTCTGCGTATTTCTAAGTCTACAGGAAAGATAGCTGTTAAGAGAGCTAGTATGGAGGAAATGGCAAACAAACACCGTAGGTGATCCTGTGTGACATTCAGGAACTGTTGCAGACTTCCAATGCTCAAGACAGTCTCCTCAGCCATAATGTCATTGACCTTGACATGCTCAGAACAAATTGGGCTTTGTGATTGCTACCACATGCTGTCGTGCTTTCTTACACCGCCATTGGTCTAAAGGGAAGTGGGCAGGAAAGAGAGCTGCTCATCAGAGAATGTGCTTCTTTTATGTTCTCTAGACCCTTGTTCAGCTGCTTTTCCCACTCTGGTTAGTCTGAAAATGGCTAATTTAAAGTGGCCTAAGCGACTTCCCTGGTGGCGCAGTGGTTAAGAATACGCCTGCCAATGCAGGGGACACGGGTTCGAGCCCTGGCCCGTGAAGATTCCACATGCTACAGAGCAACTAAGCCCATGTGCCACAACTACTGAGCCTGCACTCTAGAGCCTGTGAGCCACAACTACTGAACCCACGTGCCGCAACTACTGAAGCCCGTGCGCCTAGAGCCCGTGCTCCACAACAAGAGACGCCACCGCAATGAGAAGCCCGCGCACCGCAACGAAGTGTAGCCCCCCCTCGCTGCGAGAAAGCCTGCGCACAGCAACGAAGACCCAATGCAGCCAAAAATAAATAATAAATAAATTTATTAATAAATAAATTTAATAAATAAATAAAGTGGCCTAAGCTTTCTAGCACCTGTGGAGTGTACCTAATTTTACCCAAGTACTTAACAGACGAGTAGTCTTGGTATTCTTAGGGTGTGAACTGTGTCAGGGGCAGAGTTTCAGGCAGACACAATCAGAAGGACAGCTTTTTTTATCAATTAGGAAGATAATTTTTGCCCCAAAGGCCTTTATGCTATCTGTGTCCATCAGATCAGTAGAATCTGAGCTTTTAAAGGAAAAACAATGATATCTCTTTTCCCACCTAAAGGGCGAGATGCGCATATTCCTGAATTGTACTTCTCTTTTACTTCTGTAGGTTTTTCACGTATCTGGGTAACATAGGTTTTAGCCTAAGTTTTAGAGGACTGTTTCTAGCACTCTAGTTATAGGCACTTGATAAATGTTGCTGAATGAGTGAGTCTTGCACAATTCAGGATGTGTCGGGTAAGTCATAATCTAGGCAAAAGCCTTACCTAGTACCATCAAATCATCACCTTTGAAACAGGAACTTAAAATCAAATCACACCTTTGATTTTTAGCTTAAGACCGATCCATTAGCTTTTGCAGTGCCGTATGCCTTGACACATACACTGGAGTGACTGTCTGTCGGAATAGCTGGGATGCTCGTGGCACCCTGGGGCATTTTTTGGGCATCGCATGCACAGCCTTCCCCATGTTCTGAATCAGAGCTGTCTGGATGATTCTTGAGCTCTGGGAACAACTTATTTTTACAACAAGTAGGCATATTTTATCTTGCTTTGTGTGTGTATGTATATGTGTATATATAGATCTATACATTATGCTAGTTCTTTTGTGGCACTACGAATAACTATAATATTAACTAAAACTACTTTTTAATGTTAGAAAGTCATGAGGTGGTTTTTCCCTATGAACGTAGCAGGTTTTACTTTGGCTCTATCTAGTTCTTTTCTTTTTTTTTTTTAATATTTATTTATTTGGCTGCGCCGGGTCTTAGTTGCGCCAGGCGGGATCTAGTTCCCTGACCAGGGATGGAACCCGGGCCTGCTGCATTGGGAGCGTGGAATCTTAGCCACTGGACCACCAGGGAAGTCCCTATCTAGTTCTTTTTTTAACTTGAAGAATTCAATGTAGATCCAAAATAATTTTGTTTTGAAAGAACAGGGGTATTAGGGGAACAACTGACATGAAAGCTACAAAGGAGTATGTTTTTCAAGTATCTTTTTATATGAAGACACAATATTAATATTTGTTCTTAGACCTTTTTCAAGTTTTCTGCATATAAACTCTTGCAGTATGCCAAAGATAGCAGAGATGTTTCTTCTTATTTATTAATTATTTGATTTTATTTAAAAAATTTTAATGGAAGAGTAGTCGATTTACAATGTTGTTTTAGTTTCAGATGTACAGCAGAGTGATTCAGTAATGTGTGTGTGTGTATTCTTTTACAGATTCTCTTCCATTATAGGTTATTAAAAGATATTGAGTATAGTTCCCTGTGCTATATCATAGGTCCTTGTTGTTTATGTATTTTATACATAGTAGTATGTATCTGTTAACCCCAAACTCCTAATTTATCCCTTCCCACCCCACTTTCCCCTTTATAACCATAAGTTTGTTTTCTATGTCTGTGCGTCTGTTTCTGTTTTGTAAATAAGTTCATTTGTATCATTTTTTAACATTCCACATATGATATCATGTGATATTTGTCTGTCTGGCTTTCTACACTTAGTATGATAATCTCTGAGTCCATCCATGTTGGTGCAAATGGCATTATTTCATTCTTTTTTATGGCTGAATAGTATTCCATTGTATATGTTTACCACATCTTCCTTATCTATTCATCTGTCAATGGAGCAAGGATGTTTCTTAAACTTTTATCTGTACATGCGTAAAAGCATAGAAATTCAATTTTCTTCCCTGTTCTCATACTACTATATCTACTGCTCTCCAACCTGTGTTTTTCCTCTCACCAATTTATGTGATAGATACCGTCTCCCTGTCAGTATATATTGTACTTATAGATCTACCTTATTCTTTTTACTGTCTGTATATTAATAATAATGGGTAATATTTCTAGAGGCAGCTGTGTATTAATTCATTTAATCTTCACTATAACTTTAGGATATAAGTATTGATAGATGAGGAAATTGAGTTTAAAAAAGGTTATAGATGTGCCCAAGGTTACAGAGACAGTAAAAGCCAAGGCTGGATTCAAACCAAGATATTCTGACTCATTGGCCTGTGTTCCTGTTCATTGAGCTCTTTCCAATAGCATTCTGCTATATGGCAGTATTATAATCGATTTAACTGCCTCCCTGTGGCAGTGGTTTAAAAATGTTTGCTTCTATGAACAAAGCTGCAGTGAACATCTTTGTACCTATTTCCTTGTGTACTGAGTAACATCTTAAAAGCATGGATATAACTGCCCTCTCCAACCACTCTTACCCCAAGCAATCCCTGTGTTGCTTCAAAACCCAGGAGAGGAGAAAATCTGCCCTGTCACAAGGCTCAAGGAAATTCAGCTGTCAAAGGGTCCATTTCCCCAAGTTTTCTTGGAGCTGTGAGATTTAAACTAAGGTAGAAACAATGCATATACATATTTGTGTCTTGTTTGGTGAAAGTGGTGGGGCGGGATAATGTTTTTGGTTTTGCTGAGATTTTATTAGTAACATGGCTTTGTAAAACTCTCAGTAGGATTCTTGCACTTAAGTGGAATCAGAGGAAGAAAAGTATTGTTAGTATTACTAATCTTCCTTTCATATAAGAACCTGGATGGAGAAGAAAAATCTTAGGAGGTAATATTGATCACCTCTTTAAGTTATCTTTAAAGTGTATAGTAATGATAGTAAGTAGGGCTATTTTAAAAATCCCCTTCGAAAAATATATCCAACCACATGTGCAGAAACTTACAGAGACTGGGACATTTAGGAACTCAGAAAGAAGTTAAAGAAATGCCTCTCTGAATCTAGGGTAGAAATAACCTGTTTTCACTTACAGTTTTACCTCTTACCTATTATATCTTAATAAATAACTCATTTAGTATGTTAGAAAATGGTGTCTAAAAATGTGTTGACTTCAATTTATAATTTCAAAATCTAAATTCAAAATAGGGAGGTTTCATGAACTCAGACTTTCTAGAGGCTGGTGGCTTCCTGTTCCACTCCCCTGCACTTGGTATTTTACTTATTGTGTTGCCTATTTACATATATTTGACTTCTCACAGTATTTCATTTTTTTCTGAAGCTGAGCTCTCATCTTCCAGGAACGAGAGAATCTTGTTTTTGGTGCACCGCTAATGCCTTGCTAATGCTCTGACTCAGCCTGACTAGAGCCATAGTTTCGTTTTCTAACATTCTTAATGATTAATATTGAAGCACCAAATTTTTTTAAAAAATATAGTAAGTTTCATTAGAGAGCTGAGATAGTAAGTTTCATGAGAAGTTCTTCTGTTTAGGACATTTCTCATCCTCGGTGTGAGTTTAACTTGAATCTCACTAGCCCAGCTTCACGTGAGGATGTTCTAAAACGGAAAGGGGAGAGACAAAGCGTCTGGTCATCCTAAATGCGAATATCAGAGCCTCCTCTTTTATACATCTGTTAGGTCCATGCTTCTGTGAAGAAAAATAGGTATCCATATTGTCGATGTGCCCTCAGAGGGGCTCAGACACATTTCGTTCCCAAACAGAATTAGAAGGAAAAAGTCTGCTTAGCTGTCTTTCCCTGTTTAAAATACAGCTGCCCCTGAAGCAGAGCCGTCATCAGCTCACCAGCGCTCCTGCAAACTTGTGGTGCGAGTGTGTGATATAAGTGGTGTGGAGTGGTTTTGTTGCTAAGGGAAATGTGCTAAAAAAGGAAGGGGGGGGGGGTGCCATATCTCTTGTATAGCTTGGATCCTTTGGGTATTTAATGTACAGTTTCAACAAAGGGCACTCAGAATTATACCTCTGGTTCAAAATTGCTTAAATGTTGAAACATATGGTCTCGTGTTCCATTCGTTAGGAAACAACCAGCTGTTCTCAGCCTGCCAAATCCAAGTAAACATCCACTGTGTGGAAGAGTGAATCTGAAGTGGTTCAGTAAAAACATAAAAGCTATTTTTGCTGAAGAAGAAGAAGAAGGGAAAAAAAAAAAAGGCCACCCCGAAACAACAGCTAGTAAAGAAATAAGAAATCCTGTCCTGATAACATATTTTCCCTGGCTTGCTTGTAGTGGACTGTGGAACAGGAAAGGCTCTGGCGATGTTTCAATTAAAAAAGATTTGTAGCCATCCATGTTGTCTTCTGACGGTGAAAATTATGCGATTGCCTCAGTGACAGTGATTATTTTAATAAAACGCAATTATCTGAATAATTAATTTATTTGGCTACTCGACTGTGTCCTCCATTCACAGAGGCCAAAATGTCAAAGATCAAGTAGATTGGGAGAATAGGAAAATTCTCATTATAGAGGCAAAGGGAGGAGGGAAAGGATGAAATATTTGGAATTTCAGTGCAGTGGTTTCTATTTATCCGAAATGTCAAGGGCAGTGTAAAATGTATTTTTAAAATGTGTTTCTGTATGGTTTGTGCCCATTCTTGGCATGGCTGTGGCTCTGCAGAGGCCATTGTTCTTTGAAGAGTATGAGGGGGTGTCTTTGTCCAAAGTGACAAAAAGAAGACTTGGAAGACTGGGCTTCCTTTGTTCCTGTGCGGTGCTGTAAAATTTGGTTTGAAATTAGGACCTCAGGGAAGGACCTTCAATAGAGAGCTTTCATTTCCTGCCAGCATTTTAATCACTCTGGGGTTTAAAGTGGATGGCCGGCCAGCATAATGGCCCTATGTTTAATAGAACAGCTCGTATCTTGAAGGCCAGTTAAGGCATCTGTCATCCACCCAAATATTCGTCTTTTCTGTTTCCTGTCCATTTATGAAGATCACCCACCCTTTTAGGTGGCTGCCCTAGACCATTTTGTAGGAGAGCTGCTGCCACTGCTTCTTAAAGAGGCTGAACGGAAAGCCACTTGAACAGTGGTCCAGCCTTCACCCCTATACAGAAAAAAGGTCAGGAGAATGCTCTGACTAGACACGAAATCCACCAGGTTTGGAAGTTGATTCCATCAGTTGCAGAGAGGAAGTGTCAGGGTTCACAAAAGGATAGAATGTGAGGAAGGTTAAAACTGAGCCAGCTCTCATCAGGAATATTGGCACCTGCTGACTTGATAGGTGACTACAACATCACCGCCGTGGAAGTTAATGTCATTCCCATCAGGCAGAGGACGAATTTACCCCTTGGCAGGTGAAGTAACCCAGTGGATTTGTTCCTGTTGTATAATAAGGACATGTGTAGCTTTTGTGATGGAGTGGCTTTTTAACTCTGAAAGATCCCTTTGGAGCCGTTTAGAGATTTACCTTTATGGTCTGTTAGATGATATCCAGAAATCCTAAGGGAGTGAATGTTGAAGTAAAGTCTTGAAAGATAGGGCCAGGTTCTGAATTTCTTCCCTGATTCATACCTGGTGGCTAGGAATAATACCAGTGAAAGCCTCAGGTTCACCAAGTTCTAAGCTAGGACCTATTGCTGAAATTGCTCTGTGACCAGATGCTAAGCATAGAATCCTCCCTGTGTGGTGACAGTAGTAGTAAACTACTTAGCAGAGGCAATTTCAGGGATAGCTTTTAGATAGGATCACAGAGTGGTTGCCTAACCCTGAGTTATGACAGACATGAACAGAGAGCGAAAGGGAAGGGACTCTTCCAGCTGCTAACTCACTCTCCCATCTCAGGGAGTCAGGAACCGCACAGAAGAAGCAGGGAATCTACTCTCCACAGGTAGGTGTAGGTTATCATGGGGAGATGAAGGCGTGTGTAAGCCTCCTTCAGCAGAACTGAAAGGATTCTCTCTCCAGTCTATCCCAGGCCAAGCTTGACCCACACCCCCAGAGATGGTGGAAGTGAGCCAGAGTCTTAGCTGCCCACAGCCTTCTCTGAGCCAGGATCTCTGCCCTGGGTGGAGGAAAGGAGAAAAAGCCTGGGGTGGGGGTGGGAGGAACTGTTCTGGAGAGTATTCTCACTTCTTCAGAAGAAATGGAATGACATTAACATTCTCCCCACTGCCCTCAAAATTGCTGGAACCAGCCCCCCTTCACTTTTCCCCTCTGTCATCAGTAATCATTGCCTGGTTAGTTCATATGACAGCCCAGTTGGCCACCAGGTGGTTGTGCTTCCTTACTGACTGTACTTGTGCCCTGGAAGACTTTTCAAACAAGAATGTAAACATCCAGAGACTCTCCTCCCTTTTTGAGAGCCACCCTCCCTCTGGGTCCCTTCTGACCTCTTTTGTCATGTCGCTAGCCACAGATTTCTGAGCTGCCCAATTTGATCCCTTTGAATTGTCCTCCCTTGGATGAATAGCTGTTTGGAAGCTGATTTAAAGTGAGTGTTGCTCCGTGGAAGAGCTGTTGGCTGAAAAGAGTGCTATCGAGAGCAGCAGAGGTGGCTGCATAAGGCAGGCAGGCTCTCCTGAGGTTGGTTTTGCAGATGTGCATGGGTCTAGTAGGAATTATGCATCATTAGACTCAGGATCTTTTCTTTGTATCCAGGTCGTTTCTCCATCCAAAAAAAAAAAAATGCGTCTGACATTTCAGCCAGGGAACCATCATTGTACTTATACCAGTCTATTCCCACACAGGAAATGTTTCAACTCAAATAACCACTCAACAGCTCTTCTGAAGGTCTAGGGTCGTTTCTTGGGTAACATTTTTCAGGCATAGATTTGGAGGGAAAGCTGCCCACCAGAGTAGGGCCTTAGCGTAAAGTTAGTATCATCAAAGATCTGACTATAATCCGTTTCATTCACTGTAGCAGTTTGCTGTGTGGGTGTATCCACAATGTGGGAACCTCATTTCATTGAAGAATCTGAATACTTTGTAAGGATGTGAAGAGTTGCAAACAACTTTTCTGTAAGGCTGTGAGAGGAACAAAGCAGCTAATGTTAGAAAGAACTGGTACACTATTGTTTTCTGCCATTTGTAAAACTCAGTAGGAATATTCTAGACTTGACAGATTTATATCCTCAACTTGTTGCTCCTTAAAGGGTATACATATCCTGTTTACAAAAAGCCTACCTGTGAAAAGATCTGTTCCATTGGAAGGATATCCTATTTTGAAGATCAGCAAGTTTAAAAATAAGAGGATATGTGTACTAACCCCCTAAATTCTTTGTTTATAGCAAAGAATTTGTCTATACCTTCAAAGAGGTATCCGAAGTCTGCTATATTAGCAAAAGACAAGGCATGGAATAAAAGTTTTATATATACATACACACACATTACCACTTTATTTTTATATGTACACTTGAATATATAAAAATTGTATGTAATAATATATGTATAAATAAATATAAGTATATAAGATATGTGTGTCTATGCAAGTCAGTGGATTTAGCCAAGATGCCTTCATATTTGCTTTGCTTTAGGCAGAGACTATGCCAGCCTTAATTATAACCAGGGCGATTATTAGACTCACTGGTGTTAGTTTCCAGTTTCCGTTTTTCAGCCTCTCTTAGAAACCACACTAGAAAATGAAGTGGCCTTTGTGGAGGTCCCATTTTTGGGCAATGGCATTTGATTAGCATTGTATCTATGGGCTCCCTTGGCAAATTTTGCCTATATCTATATGTCCTTCTGGTCCTTCTAAAAGTCTTTCTTGAGAGTTCCTCCTTTATTTAGTTAATACCTTTTTTTTTTATTATACTGTGTGCAAGTGCTTTTATGTTTTAGAATTGAATTCCAACAAGGTAGTTAACTTCTTTGAGGCAGGACCTACGTTAATACTTTTTCTGTGTTCCTCAGAACCTAGCCAACTGTTCAGTGCCTCAGTAAGTGTGAGTTTCCTTCCCTTGTTTAATTCTTATCCATAAATTTTTCATATGAGAAAAGTAAGGCATGATGAGAATTTAAAGCAAAAGTAGTACAATAACCATCTTACCTCAAGTTCCAAGAAGGATGATCTTCTTTTGCCACCTCTGCATTGTAGCTCATCTCTCTTCCTGACCTTTAACTGTCTTATATTTACATGTTTTCCTTTTTGAAAAATACAGTTGTTTTGAAAATTGTGAAAGAAAGATGGAGGATGAATAGATAGACAGATGGACAGACAGACATTTGTGCTAGGCAGCTGTTTATTTTATTATTATTATTAATTTATTTATTTATTTGGTTGTACCGGGTCTTAGTTGCAGCTGGCAGGCTCCTTAGTTGCAGCTCTCCAGCTCCTTAGTTGTGGCATGAGAACTCTTAGCTGTGGCATGCATGTGGGATCTAGTTCCCTGACAAGGGATCAAACCTGGACCCCCTGCACTGAGAGCAC
The DNA here is from genome assembly GCF_003031525.2 of Neophocaena asiaeorientalis asiaeorientalis. Taxonomy (NCBI): domain Eukaryota; kingdom Metazoa; phylum Chordata; class Mammalia; order Artiodactyla; family Phocoenidae; genus Neophocaena; species Neophocaena asiaeorientalis. The sequence continues at coordinate 6,470,255 of NW_020174560.1, read as the reverse complement.
GGAGTCTTAACCACTGGACCACCAGGGAAGTCCCTAGGTAGCTGTTTAGAACTCACAGGTTTTGAGTCTTCTGGATGTGGTTTAGTCCATCATGAATTCCAAACCATGGCAGCTCCCAGCGTGTGAGGCAGGCAAGGAAGAACTGAATGAGATATTAAACTCTGCCTTCTGACCTTTTGCAATTGTCCCAGGATGGCAGAGAAAGGTCTATAGTAATGTAGTGCAAAGGGGTGAGTGAGGAATTCTGGCAGCCGAATGCCTCCTAAAGTGAAAGGCAAGAGAATGATTGTTGAGAGCTGTTGCTTGATTTAAAGTGGGCTGGAGATGCTAACTAACCTCACAGGACTCCTTGTAGGGCCGGTTTCAAAGCTCATTCCAAGTAAAGGAATATACTAATGGAACTACTCCTTGGAATTAACTGTGGCTTTCCTGGAAAATACCGAAAGATAACTATTCAAAAGGGTATTCTCTGGCTATGAATGTACCATACAGACGCTGAGCAGTATTTAGTGATAACAAGTTTGTTGGGGGTTTCGTCTCAGAAAATTAACCACTTGCATATACTTAATGCACAGGATTACCCTGTAAATACAACCTACATTTCTCTTACATCCACCTGATAAAATTTAAGGAACCAATCAGGCTCTCTCTTTCGATAGCTGGAGCAGATAAGCAGGAAATATAACTAACCAGGATTAATTTCACATATTGTCTATTATTATGATTTTTCTTAGTCTACTCCTTGGCTTGGTCTAATATTTTTCAGTTCAGGGAGCTAGCTTCTTAAGAATGGACAAGGGGCTTCCCTGGTGGCGCAGTGGTTGAGAGTCCACCTGCCGATGCAGGGGACATGGGTTCGTGCCCCGGTCCGGGAAGATCCCACATGCCGCGGAGCGGCTGGGCCCGTGAGCCATGGCCGCTGAGCCTGCGCGTCCGGAGCCTGTGCTCCGCAACGGGAGAGGCCACAACAGTGAGAGGCCCGCGTACCGCTAAAAAAAAAAAAGGAATGGACAAGGATATATTTCACTGATGTCTAATGCTTTTAACTCTTTTGAGAGGGAAACAAAAGTCTCTTGAAACCCATTGGTTAGAGAAAATATTTCAGGCATCATAGTACAAGAGAAAAGAACTTGCTTGACTGATTCTTTCTCTGGATGGGGAATCTGGATGTCTTTGGTTTTTAGTTATCTCTTCTGATACTTTACCTTTCTATACTTCAGTTTGGTATTTTGTGAAACATCTAAACTAGATGATTCCTGACCTCCCCCCAGATTTGTAGTGATTCTGTTGCTTCATCACTTGAGACATGCAGACACTTGAATATGTCTCCAAACGTGTATGCATTGCTCCCCCTGCATAAAGTGGGAACCAATGTCCATTACACTGCAGACTCTAGAATACAGAGGAATATCTTTTGACATATTTTTTGTGTGTGTGTGGTACGCAGGCCTCTCACTGTTGTGGCTTCTCCCGTTGCAGAGCACAGGCTCCGGACGCGCAGGCCCAGCGGCCACGGCTCACAGGCCCAGCCGCTCCGCGGCATGCAGGATCCTCCCGGATTCGGGCACGAACCCGCGACTCCTGCATCGGCAGGCGGAGTCCCAACCACTGCGCCACCAGGGAAGCCCCTGACGTATTTTTTAAAGCTACTTAATTGCAAAGTAAACTGTAATCTTTTACAAGAAGAGTGAAAGTTTAACATTAGCCTCTCCCAATTTCCATCTCTTTCCAATTCACCTCCTTAATTTGCTAACCCCCCCGGCTCACCATATCCAGGCTCCATTAGATGTGGACACCAACAGCTCTTGTGCAGTGGTTCTCAACCTTGGCTGCACATTAGAATTCCTTGGGGACCTTTCAAAAAATCCCTATCTCCAGACCACGCTCAGATCAGTTGAGATTGAAGCACAGACATAAGTATTTTTTAAACTCTCTGGATGATTGCAGTGTACGGCCGAACTTGAAAACCTCTGTCTTAGTTGGATCTCTTTTGCTTTTCAGAGTGTAATATATAAGTTCACTTTTCTAATTTATTAAAAGATATATTTATGTTGGTTTCCCCAGTAGTAGGTCTTTTATATTCCAGAACATTTTGCTGAATATCTTACTGTATATATTATTCCATACTAATCTCTCTGATAGCCATTTCCCTTGCTTTGGAGGTATAGCATCGTTTCAGATTAGGCAGCATGACATGAATTGTCTATTCCCATTTCCTAGGAATAAGCTCTAAGTAAGTGAGGAGGGAGATTCCTTAGTGTATCATGGGATGTCAAGAAATTGAGCATAGTCTGGGACACACGAGTGGATTTAGAGTGGTGTCAATATGTGTTTATGTACTACAGAAGATACCACTATTGGGATTTATGTCACTGTTTCGTCAGATTTGCCTTAACTCAGGTTTACAAAGTATTGAGGGAGAAGCTTTTTTCTTCCAGAATTGACCCTACGCTTAACGGAAGTTTAAAGTACAAAGCAAAACAAAACAAAACAGTTCAGAAAGGAGATACCAAATTGAAACACATGTAGGATTCTAGCCTGTGTCATCGTATCTATGAACTAGGCAGTTCAATAAATACTTGTTGATTTTGTATGAAGCAAAATAATTCTCACATAGTGGAAAAGAATATGAAAAAGAATATATATATGTATAACTGAGGCACTTTGCTGTATAGCAAAGTTAATTTCTGCTGTACAGAAATTAACACAACATTGTAAATCCATTATACTTCAATAAAAAATTTTTTTAAAAAGATAATTTTCCAACACACTCTTCTAAGATACAGAATTTAAAATGTGCATTTGTTAACAGTGAGTCTGTACACTCTTTTTTTAAAAATTTATTTATTTTATTTATTTTTGGCTGCATTGGGTCTTTGTTGCTGTGCGCAGGCTTTCGCTAGTTGCAGCGAGCAGGGGCTACTCTTTGTTGCGGTGCACAGGCTTCTCATTGCGGTGGCTTCTCTTGTTGTGGAGCACGGGCTCTAGGCATGCGGGCTTCAGTAGTTGTGGCACGTGAGCTCAGTAGTTGTGGCTTGCAGGCTCTAGAACTCAGGCTCAGTAGTTGTGGCTCACGGGCTTAGTTGCTCCACGGCATGTGGGATCTTCCTGGACCAGGGCTCGAACCCGTGTTCCCTGCACTGGCAGGCGGATTCTTAACCACTGTGCCACCAGGGAAGTCCCTAGTCTGTACAGTCTTGTGCAGGTTTTCCTTTATCTAAATATCAAGTCCTCAGTCTGCAAAGTTGTTTGCCTACCTTGTAGAGTTTAAAGTTAGCGCTAGTTTTAAAGTGTCCTCTGCCTTTTGTGATAGTAAAAAATCTGGATTCCTGAAAAGAATAGATTCTTTTCCCACCTGGATGATTTCCAGTCCTTACAATGGTTTGGAAGTGTTTGGTGAGGATATTGTGACCCAGGAATCATTGTGGCTTAGTTTGGCTTGCCTTAGTAATGTAAATTATAGGAAATCTTTCCTGAAAAAGATAAACAGGAACTGAGAGCAGAAGTGCTTTTCCTCCTGTCGTGGTTATTTGGAGCTATTGAAAGAATGGACAAATAAATGAAGGGCATATTCCCAGGACCTAGGCACCCTCCAAAATTACCCCCCTTTTATCCCAAGTTCACTTTTGCGCATCTGATATCATTAGGCAGATTCCTCTGACTTGTCAATTTGCTTGAGAAATATTTTTCTTCATCGTGTAGCAACCCATATTGCTTTGCTTAAATTCCTTGAAGCCTTTTTTTCTCCCTTCCTCAAAATGCCTTTTAAAAAAAGCCTAATGCTTTTTTTAAAAAAAGCGTTAATGCCAGGCACAAAATAAACTATACAAGAAAACTGTCAGACTTCCTCTGAAAAGTCTTGGTTACTGAGTTTATTGCTCTGAGAGGCCTTCGTGTTTTGAATGAACAATTATAATTGGCCACTGATAATTTAAGTCGACTAGTTACTGCCAGAATTCTTGGGATTATCTGATCTTTCCCAAGTAGTTCTTCACTTAATACTGCTTTGCTTATAGTCTGGTTATGCTGTCATGGTCTTCAGGCAGAACACCCACTGAGATGGTTAAAAGAAGAAATGCGAAGTGTTGCGTCATGGGAAATTGAATCGAGCACCCATCTCTTGTTCCTTGTGGAGCTTGCTGCACTGGCTTTCTCCGTCTGAAGTCTCCCCCTCCTACCCCATTACCCTGTGAGCCCATTATCACAGTGATTAGAAGCATCCAGAAGGTTAGGTAATACTCCTTTCCCTCAAAGACTCTACCCGAAAGACTACAGTCTGAATTCTCCTTAGTGTGTTGGGACTACCTTAAATTCTATCACAGTGGAAAATGCCCAAACCCCATTCTGCCTGTCCTCTTGGGTCTGTCCTTGGGGCCAGAGAAAAGGACCCTGAGACCAGCATGCTCTTGGCTTCAGGTAAATTTCCTGGAGACGGCTCGCTAGCTGTCCCAGCACCCTGCGTGTGAAGTTGCAGTGGATAATC